>NC_057804.1:517786531-518101288 GCF_018294505.1 Triticum aestivum | reverse complement strand
CATACTACTTTGTTACTAAATACTTTGCTGCAGATATTAAGTCTTTCAGGTGTGGTTGAATTGAAAACTCAGTTGCTAATACTTGATAATATTCTTTGGCTCCCCTTGTGTGGAATCAATAAATTTGCGTTGAATACTCTACCCTCGAAAACTGTTGCGATCCCCTATACTTGTAGGTTATCAAGACCTTTTTCTGGCGCCGTTGCCGGGGAACATAGCTCTATTCTCTGAGTAACTTGGGATTTATATATGTTGATCACTATGAGGAATTTTAAAGATCAAAGAACCAAGATTTTTCCCTCAACTACGAGGGGAGGTAAGGAACTGACATCTAGCTCTGCACTTGATTCACCTTTTGTTTTGAGTAAACTTGCGACACCTACACCTGCCATTGATTCTGATATGTCGCATGTTATTGATTATGCCACTTCTTCTATGCATGATTGAGGGAGTCCTGGACTAGGGGGTGTCCGGACGGCCGAATTATCATCATCGGCCGGACTCCAAGACTATGAAGATACAAGATTGAAGACTTCGTCCTGTGTCCGGATGGGACTTTCCTTGGCGTGGAAGGCAAGCTTGGCAATACGGATATGTAGATCTCCTACCATTGTAACCGACTCTGTGTAACCCTAGCCCTCTCCGGTGTCTATATAAACCAGAGGGTTTTAGTCCGTAGGACGGACAACCATTACAACAATCATACCATAGGCTAGCTTCTAGGGTTTAGCCTCCTTGATCTCGTGGTAGATCCACTCTTGTACTACCCATATCATCAATATCAATCAAGTAGGAGTAGGGTTTTACCTCCATCGGGAGGGCCCGAAACTGGGTAAAAACATCGTGTCCCTTGTCTCCTGTTACCATCCGCCTAGACGCACAGTTCGGGACCCCCTACCCGAGATCCGCCGGTTTTGACACCGACATTGGTGCTTTCATTGAGAGTTCCTCTATGTCGTCACGTTCAGGAAGGATGCCTCTTCCCGTCTTTAAAGACGGTACCATCGCCAAAGGAGCTTTGGCCGCCGGCCAAACTATCCGGCTAGGTAGTTTTCTCATGACCGCCTATTCGGCCGCCGCTTCGATGATGACCTCTCGGGTCATCAAAAGCAATCTTCACGTCAACTCGGAATTCGCCGAGTAGCTGGATCCAATGGAGCTCTCTTCCGTAAACGAGCTCTTGGATCGCATTGCCGCCCTGGGAGTCGCTACAGACTACAATCAGATTGGGCTTAAAACCGATCCGAGAGAGATTAACTCTCCCCAGGTTACCCACCACGTTGCGGTGGTAGAGGAACAACGCGGTGACTCTTCTTCTGTACTAAAAACTAGTTATGTCCGGACTCCTGATCCCTCCATGCCGGATTCCCGCGGAGGGACGGACGTCGATCAAGTACTGAACCTAAAGTCAGGCAGCGGACCAGACTCGTCGGACAACGTCCAACAATCCAAGCTTCCAAATTCGGAAAATTTTCGGCCCTTGAACCTCAAGATGGGCATGGTTCCGGACTCAAGTCCACCCACCCACCCAAACATATGTGATCTATCTCAAATCTGGCAAGAGCCCGCTGAAACAGTACATCATTACTGGGCCAGATTCCTCCTGGTTATGGACAGGATAAAGGACTGGCATGAGGAAAATGCAATTTCAATCTTCTGCAATAATTGCACGGACAAGGGAATCTTGAACGCCGTAAGTCGCCGTAAAATTACACGCTTCGCCGACCTGGCGTCCATAGTACGAAAGTATTATGCGATGGAGAGTTTCCGGAAAACCGAAACTAAGTTTTGGGACAATCCGGCTCCGAACACAACCCTAGTCCGAAACAAAAGGGTGCATCATGCTCAGGCACCCGGTACAAAAACCAAAAAGCAAAAACCCCCATAAAGGGCACGGAACCGTACTGGAGGGATGGCTCGGCGGACCCTATAAAATCCATAGTATAGAGGGCATAGCACTCCGCGGCAGGTGGCCAAAAGTGGCGAAGAGCTTCTAGCCCCGGAGAACCACTCCAACGGTACCGGTACGGTGTCAACAGTCTTCGAGACTTTCGCATCAAATAATATGCGGAAACGAACAATCCGCAGCCTCGCCGAAGTCTACCAAGTAGAAACAACAAACCCATGAAGCGACACGACTATCACCTTCAACGCCAGCGACGAACCTAAATTCCGAACAGCCCGAGCACCAGCCGCATTGGTCCTCAGTCCAATAGTGGACGGCTTTCGTCTTACCAAGGTGCTCATGGATGGCGGCAGCGGATTAAACCTCATCTACGAGGAAACCCTTCGAAAAATGGAAATAGACTGGAGCCGCATTGAGCGAAGCAGCACAACCTTTAGAGGAATAATCCCTAGTCGGGAAGCACGCTGCACAGGAAAAATTACACTCGATGTGGTGTTCGGCTCGCCGGACAATTACAGGTCTGAGGAGGTCATGTTCCAAGTGGCCCCATTCAGCAGCGGATATCACGCTTTATTAGGGCGAGAGGCATTCACAATTTTTCAAGCCATACCCCATTACGGGTACATGAAGCTTAAGATGCCCGGGCCCAATGGAATAATCACTCTTGTCAGTGATCCGGACATAGCACTCCGCGCCGAAAACAAGACAGCCGCACTAGCCCTAGAGGCACTATCCGAAGCCCTAGCGGCAGAGGAACTCACTGCGCTGCGCTCCACGGTGAACAGGGATGATGTGATACTCGATAAGAGATCCAAGTCCACCTCTTTTAACCAGCGGACGAAATAGTCAAATTCCAGGTCCATCCAACGGACCCCACAAAGACGGCCTCCATCGGGGCACAATTTAACCCTGATGTAGACGCCGCACTACGAGAATTCCTCCAGGAAAATTGGGATATATTTGCCTGGCACCCTTCAGATATGCCCGGAATCCCATGCAGGCTAGTAGAACACAGCCTAAATATCCTAAAAGGATTCAAGCCAGTCAAACAGGCTCTTCGGCGATTTTCCGAACCCAAAAGACAGGCAATGGGAGAGGAGCTAGCCAAACTATTAGAAGCCGGATTCATCAGAGACATCAAACATCCGGACTGGCTAGCAAACCTTGTAATGGTACCAAAAAGGACAAATCCTGGCGCCTTTGTGTCGATTTCAAAGACCTTAACAAGGGCTGCCCAAAGGATCCTTTCCCACTTCCCCGCATCGACCAAATCATTGATGCTACCGCAGGGCACGATTCATTGTGCTTCCTCGACGCATATTCCGGATACCATCAAATCAAGATGGCAGAAATAGACCAGGCCGCAACGGCATTCATTACTCCATACGGACCATTCTGCTTCAACACAATACCCTTCGGACTCAAAAACGCTGGCGCAACATATCAGCGCATGATTCAGACATGTCTGGCTACCCAGATCAGCAAAACAGTGGAGGCATACGTAGACGACGTGGTCGTCAAGACCAAACATGTCGAAACTCGAGTAGACGACTTGAGGCTCACATTCGACAACCTCCGAGCATATGACATTAAGCTCAACCCAGAAAAATGCATTTTCGGCGTACCAGCCGGAAAGCTCTTAGGCTTCATTGTATCCGGTAGAGGAATTGAAGCAAACCCAGCCAAGATCCGAGCTCTGTCACAGTTGGATATCCCAAAGGACCTCAAACAAATACAAAAATTGACTGGATGCGTGGCAGCCTTAAGCCGCTTCATCTCCAGTTTGGGGGAAAAGGCATTGCCCCTCTATCGCCTCCTTAGGCGCATCGAACACTTCGAGTGGACGGATGCTGCCATGGCCGGACTAGAAGAAATAAAGGCCATACTGGCAACAAATCCGGTCTTGGCCACGCCTAACTTGGGTGAACCAATATTATTATATATCGCGGCAACACATCAAGTTGTCAGCGCGGTACTCGTCGTCGAACGAGAAACAGAAGGACACAAATTCCCTCTTCAAAAACCAGTGTACCACGTATCCACTGTCTTAACTCCATGCAAGTCCCGGTACCCGCATTATCAAAAGATAGCGTACGCGGTGTTCATGGCATCCCGGAAGCAGCAACACTACTTTCAAGAGTGTTCGATAATAGTGGCCTCCGAAGTACCCCTCAACGACATTATAAACAACCGCGACGCGACAGGCAGGATTGCGAAATGGGCCATCGAGCTCTTACCATTCGACATAACTTATAAACCACGGTGAGCTATAAAGTCGCAAGTTTTAGCAGACTTCATCGCTGAATGGACCGAAGCCGAACTCCCTAAAGAGTACGGCGCATACTCCAATTGGATTATGCATTTTGATGGCTCCAAAATGTTGGCCGGCTTGGGGGCTGGCGTCGTATTAACGTCCCCAACCGGAGACACAGTCCAATACGTACTTCAGATAATGTACACGGACTCCAACAATGCAGCCGAATATGAGGCCCTCCTACATGGTCTCCGGATGGCAATCTCCATGGGTATTCAACGCCTAGAGGTGCGCGGGGATTCAAACCTTGCAATATCCCAAGTAAATGGAGACTTTGATGCCAAGAATCCGAAAATGGTAGCCTATCGTAACGTTTTCTTAAAAATGTCAGCTCGGTTTGAAGGACTCGAATTCCACCACGTAGCCCGGGATAATAACCAAGCAGCCGACGTGTTGGCACACATCGGCGCAAAACGCGACGCCATCCCTCCAAACATCTTCCTGGAGCGGCTCTTTAAGCCATCCATACTATGGGAAGAGGAGTCCGGAAATAACAACCCGGAAACAACCGCACCACCCAACACAGAACAATCTGACATAATCGGCGGCTCAGCCGATGAAATAACACCTTCAGCCCACGAAATAATGGCGGTAATTGCCCCGAAGACCAAAATGAGGCCCGCTGCATAGTTCGACGATCTAAAGCCTACAAGGTCCATGAGGGAGAACTTTATAAGAAAAGCACAACCGGAGTCCTTCAAAGGTGCATCTCCGAAGAGGAAGGGCGAAACCTTCTGGCTGAAATTCACGCCGGACTAGGCGGACACCATGCTGCATCCCGGGCCCTTGTAGGCAAGGCCTTCCGTACATGATTTTATTGGCCAATGGCCCGGGCAGATGCCCAGGACTTAGTCCAACGATGCGTCGGTTGTCAACTCTTTGCTAATCAGAGCCACATGCCACCCACCGCCCTCAAAACTATACCCATCACCTGGTCGTTTGCGGTCTGAGGGCTTGACATGGTTGGACCCCTTAAAGGGGGAACCCACAAGCAAAAGTACCTATTGGTCATGGTGGACAAATTCACCAAATGGATAGAGGCAAGCCAGTTAAAATGGCCGAATCCGGACCAGTGATAGACTTCATATCCGGGGCAGTACACCGTTATGGCATCCCCCACAGCATCATCACTGATAATGGCACGAACTTCATGGCCGACGAGGTTAAACTCTGGTGCAAACATATGGGCATTAAGCTCGACTACGCTTCAGCCTATCACCCTCAAACCAACGGTCAAGTTGAACGAGCAAATGGTCTAATCATGAGCGGCATCAAACTCAGATTAGTGCGGTCCCTTACGGAATCTAACATGCACTGGGTAGAGGAGCTCGAGTCCGTACTCTGGGGGCTGCGGACCACGCCAAACCGTACTACCGGATTCACACCATTCTTTATGGTATATGGCGCAGAGGCAGTTTTGCCCTGTGACATAATTCATGACTCACCTCGAGTGTGCATGTACGAAGAAAGAGAAGCCGAGTTGGATCGGCAGGACAGCTTGGACACATTAGAGGAGGAGCGAGACGTGGCAAAGGCTCGTTCCGCATTCTATCAGCAGCAGGCTCGAAGATATCAAAGCAGAGAAGTACGGGCTAAAACTTACAATGTTGGCGAACTAGTTCTACGCCTGCCGGACAAGAAAAAGGACAAACTCAAGCCCAAATGGGAAGGTCCCTTCATCATCGACCAAGTCCTGACCGACGGAGCATACCGTCTGCGAAATGCATCGGACAACCGACTCGAGCCAAACCCATGGAACGCAGCCCGCCTCCGAAGATTCTACGCCTAGCGCCGGACTCAGAGTTCGTCTCCTTCCTCCGTCCACATTTTATACTTCAGTTGCCTTTTGTTTCTCTCTTTTCTCCCACCTTTTTCATAAAGCCCTCGAGGGCTAATTTGCGCATTGTTCGCACACACTTGATGTGCTACCCGCACTCATTATACCTGGGGGCTTCTTTAACAGAAGCTTACTTATACAGGCTTTATGCCCAACACATGTGTCAAACTTCCGCATGTACCTTTTATTCACCATTATATGCATCGATATGACTTAAGTTTTGGCCAAGCTGGGTTGCCTGGCTCCTGTGCTTACCCCTACGTTCCTGATTGTTCGGCTAGGAGGTAAAGGGAGCACCTCTGCGATTGTTACTGCCGGGTCAGCCGGATGTGTAGCTCAGACTGGGTGAAGCCGAAAGCTAGCGTTCTTAAGGGAATATTCGGTCGGTGACTTGAAAGATGATTTCTTATTTACTTATTTATCTGCCCCCAAATGCTTTTCTGCTCTTTTCGCAGTCCGGACATGCACTTTAGGGCATGCCTCCCAGGGAAAGGAACCCCTAACGGAACTATTCTCCCTGGAAGATGTTTCTTACTAACCATATAATATAACATAACTAGTTGGGCACTTGTCTGATAAAGCACTAATGACCCCTACGCCTGGTCTCCATGCATGCCCCGGTTTTTTCATAACCGAGAGGGTATTCGGACACACTCCGGACTCTAGGGTTCCGAGGTCGAAGCGAAAAGGTCCGCAAAGACAAACGATCTACAATCCAGCTAGAAGGCATTTTACATGTCATTTTAAATACATCGTCAAATCGACTGACCATCCTCCTCCTCAATCCCATCTAACAGGCTGTCTAATTTACAGTCCCGTTGGGAATACTTAGCGGCCAATTCTACTTGGCCGTACACTAAGCTCACAGGGATCTCCTTCCCATCGGGCCCCACAGGTCTGACCTCGGCCATGTGGTTTGGATCCGCCTTCTTGTACCGCGTCTTCACCATGGCCCAGGCCTCCCTGGCGCCTTGACGACAGGCCGATATCTTCCATAAACGAAAGCGCTGCCGCGCTCCCTGAAGCTTCTCCGCAAGCTCTCCAAGGCCCTCGGGTAGGGAGATGGACGGCCACAAGGCCTGGGCGACGCCACTCATCGCCTGCCGAACACGTTCGAGCAGTTGCACCAGCTCGGGAAGTTGGTCACCCGTTGAACCGGGCATTTCCTCTGCAGGGCGACCTGTGAGCACACCTACAGACATATTTCTGTCAATCGACTTCCTCGCCGAACTCTTCTTTTCAAAAGAGTTTGCTCAAGCACTTACTATAGATGCCGCGACGAAGCCGCTGATTCTCCTTCACGGAGCCAGACAACTGGGCCCGAACACCTTTTAGCTCTTCTCCAAGCTGGATGTGGGCATCTTGGAGTTTGTTCCTCTCCTGCTGCACCTTCATAAGCACCCTCTCGCCGGCCTTCAGCTGGCGCAGTAGCCGTTGCTTGTCCGGATCAAGTCCGGCAACATCTGCAATATTATTGTCAGACTTATACGCACGCCGCACACTGCTTATCTTTTTGAAATATGTGTTACCGGACGGGGTCTCTGTGTCTCCTCCTACGGCGGCTAGTGTGGCCTCTAGTTGGGCCTTGCACCCTTGTAGCTCCTGAGACAATTGGGTATTCTTCTCCGTGAGATCCTACATATCAAATGATCCTTAAATCAGTTATTTTAACTACTTTTAAGTCTCGGGGGCTACTGGCATATACAACTATTAAAATCTCTTACTCGCATGTCTTTTACATACTGCTCCGTGGCTCTGGTTAAACCATCTTGAGCGGCACGGAGGTGCGCGTCTCCCGCGTTAAAGGCATTCAACGCCTCCGGGGAGAAACACGCGTCACGAAGAACTGTCTGGCGGCGCCTGTGATTCATGGCGCTCTCCACCTCAGACCTGGTGGCGGACAGCCTGTCGGCATCCTCCATTGGAGGAGCATCTGGCTCGGGCCTTGCGCTCGCCTCCCCCTCCGGACCAGGTGTTGGAGCCTGGCTGGCGGAGGCTTGGTTGGCAACCTCTCCGGACACAATCCGGCGAGCGCTCTTTCTCCTAAAAGAGTCATGAGCATTAATGTACTTCATAGAAGTCTTTTCCTTAAAAACAGCGGCGGGACATACCTTTGCGGCGACATTTCGATTCGCACCGCACCCCTCTTCCGCCTGCTGGGCCGAACTGACCCTTGTTGGTCAGCTGCCACGGGATCAGCTTCCCGCCTTGAAGGCACCTCCTGCGAGACACCGTTGGTATACGGTGGTTAGAAATAAGCACAGACGAAGTGATGGTGTCAGGGCCCCGGTCATAGTTACCTGGGAAGCCGGAAATAAACCGGGGTAGTCAGCCGTAATGGCGACTAGAGCATTGTCCATGCTAAGCTGGTGGAACACCCCGTCAATTAGCTCCACCTTTATGTCCGGATCCTCTTCGGAGGCCGGATCAAGGGATCTTCCCGGATCCTCGGGTTGTGGAGCCGGACTGTGTATGCCCTCCACATCCCGGCGCAGTTCCTGCGTCAAAATCATAAAGTAAAGCGCTTAACTTTGAAAGCGCGGATCGGATGAGTAAAAAATTTGCTTACCCAGCTCCGAGGGTTATTCATGGAGAACCCATTCAATGGGCTCGTTTGGAGGAAGTCCTCCTTCTCCCCCTTGTACAAACCGGATAGGATCTTCACCAGATCTGCGGCCGATCCCAGACCCTTGCGGCCATGACGGGTGGCGTCATTCTCCCCGTTGAAATCCCACATGGGGTGGCCCCTATATTGGAGCGGTTGCACCCCTTGCATAATGCACGTGGCCATGACTCCAATCATGGTCAATCCGGAATGAGCCAGCAACCTTATCCGGCCCATCAGATAACGGACGCTCCTGTCATCCTCCTGTTGAGGGCTCCGCGGGTGCCAACTCATGTGTTTCTTCAGAGGAGCATTGCTGAACTCCGGGAGGCCGATCCGAACTGGGTCCGGCAGTGGAGCATCTTCCACATAAAACCATTCTGAGGGCCAGTCTTCGGACGCCTTCTTTGGGGTTACGGATAGATATCCGGTCCCGACGATGCGCCATATTTCGGCTCCGCCCACTTGATATATTGACCCCTCATGAGAACGGGGTACGAGGCAAAACAGTATCTTCCACAGTGCAAAATGGGGCTTGATGCCCAGGAACAGCTCGTAAAGAGCTACGAAGCCTGCAATGTGCAGGATGGAGGCAGGCGTAAGGTGATGAAGCTGGAGTGCATAGAACTCTAGAAGCCCCCGGAGAAACGGATGTATGGGAAATCCAAGCCCCCTTATTAGATAAGGACGAAACACACCCGCTCTCCTTTGGAGGGACTGGGGGTGTTCTCCGCCTGCTTTCCACCTTTGTAGGTGGCCAGCCGGCTCGAACTGGGACCATAAAGGCCGGAGGAAGGTATCCCTCCGCTTGGAGCGTCACCAGCTTGCTGTGCGGGACTGAACATCTCCTCCAATCTCCTGGCTGAGCGCTAGGAGCGCGAGAGGAGGAGCCGCGTCGACGGTCCATGATGGAATGGATTTTGGTCAGAAGCGCTCCGATGAGTACTCGCGGAAGAAGGATAGTGTGATTTGGATCTGGATTCTTGCCTCTCTTATAGGCAGCTTATTCGCGCAGCTAGGGGGTAAAATGTAACAATACCCTGGCCTTTCGCATTCGTGCGACACGTGGAAGAGGGCCATTATTGGGCGCGGAAGCCAAGGAGCACAGCATTTATAAAGAAGCTGGACACTATTCGGCAAGCACACGGAATTTGGAGGAGAACCCGCATTGCAACGCCGAAGACAATATATGCGCCGGACTCGTCGTCATTGAAGCCTGGTTCGGGGGCTACAGAGGGAGTCCTGGACTAGGGGGTGTCCGGACGGCCGAATTATCATCATCGGCCAGACTCCAAGACTATGAAGATACAAGATTGAAGACTTCGTCCTGTGTCCAGATGGGACTTTCCTTGGCATGGAAGGCAAGCTTGGCAATACGGATATGTAGATCTCCTACCATTGTAACCGACTCTGTGTAACCCTAGCCCTCTCCAGTGTCTATATAAACCAGAGGGTTTTAGTCCGTAGGACGGACAACCATTACAACAATCATACCATAGGCTAGCTTCTAGGGTTTAGCCTCCTTGATCTCGTGGTAGATCCACTCTTGTACTACCCATATCATCAATATCAATCAAGCAGGAGTAGGGTTTTACCTCCATCGAGAGGGCCCGAACCTGGGTAAAAACATCGTGTCCCTTGTCTCCTGTTACCATCCGCCTAGACGCACAGTTCGGGACCCCCTACCCGAGATCCGCCGGTTTTGACACCGACAATGATCCTTATGATGATACTACTTCTCTGCTTGATAATATTGTGCCATCAGGTGAATTTCTTGATGAAGAACTTGCTAGGGTTAGAGAGAATGAAATTACTGAAACTGGTGATATTAATGAAAGTGATGATGAAGATTCTCCCCCTAGATATGAATTGCCTGTTGTACCTGAGGGTTATATTATGGATGAGGAAACTTCTACAGACTTCTTTGCTTGCAGATAGATATGATCTTAAGAAACTGTTAGCTAAGCTGAAACAAAAGACTCTGAATGTAGAATGCCATATGACCCTGCGTTTGCTACTTCACATATCTGTGTTATTGATAAGGATTATGAATTCTCTGTCGATCCTGAGTTAATTACTTTGGTTGAATCCGATCCTTTCCATGGTTATGATTCTGAAACTGTTGTGGCACATCTTACTAAACTAAATGATATAGCCACCCTATTTACTCATGAGGAAAAAATTCGCTATTACTATATTCTTAAGTTGTTTCCTTTCTCATTAAATGGTGACGCTAAGTTATGGTTTAATTCTCTTGCTCCTTGTTGTGTGCATAGTCCCCAGGATATGATTTACTACTTCTCTGCAAAATATTTTCCTGCTCATAAGAAACACGCTGCCTTAAGGGAAATATTTAACTTTGTGCAAATTGAAGAAGAGAGTCCCCCACAAGCTTGGGGGAGGCTTCTCCAATTACATAATGCTTTGCCTAATCATCCTCTCAAGAAAAATGAAATACTTGATATCTTTTATGGACTAACCGATGCTTCCAGAGACCACCTGGATATATAGTTGTGTTGGTTGTGTTTTCAGGGAAAGAACTGTTGAGCAAGCTGAATTGCTATTGAATAATATATTGAGTAATGATAATGATTGGACACTTTCTGAACCAACTCCTAAGCCAACTCCGAAGAAAAGAGGTATTCTATTTCTCAATCCTAAAGATATGCAAGAGACAAAGAAATCTATGAAATAAAAAAGCATTAAAGCTAAAGATGTTAAGAATTTACCACCTATTGAAGAAATACATGGTCTTGATAACCCGACACATGTAGTAAAGGTAAATTCTCTCTATATATTTGATGAAGGTGATATCCCTCATAATAAGTCTGCTAGTCAATGCTTGGATGAGTTTGATAATTTTATTGTTAAACAATAGAACTTCAATGCTTATGTTGGTAGACAATTGAGACGTAATGCTTATATGGTTGAACACTTGAACGATTATATGTCTAGATTCAAAAGTGATCTTAAGCTTATTAGTAAACATGCTTCCATGCATGCTAACAACTAAAGTAGAACAAGTACTTAAGGCACAGGATGATTTGCTCAGTGAGTTAAATAATAAGAATAATGATAATGTTGTTAGAGTTATGACTAGAGGTGGTAAAATGACCCAGGAACCTTTCCTGAGGGCCATCCTAAGAGAACCGAGGAAGATTCTCAGAGAACTAATACTAATGCACCCAGTCCTACTAATAAAAAGAAAAAGAATACTGATAGGACTTTGCATGCTTCTAGTGAACCTGTTATTGACACACCTGAGAATCCCAATGATATTTCTATTTTCGATGCCGAGACACAATCTGGTGATGAACATGAACCTAGTGATAAAGTTAATGATGATGTTCATGTAGATGCTCAACCTAGTAATGATAATGATGTAGAGATTGAACCTGCTATTGATCTTGATAACCCACAATTAAAGAATCAACGTTATGATAAGAGAGACTTTGTTGCTAGGAAGCACGGTAGAGAAAGAGAACCATGGGTTTAGAAACCCATGCCTTTTCCTCCTAAGCCATCCAAGAAAAAGGATGATGAGGATTTTGAGCGCTTTGCTGTAATGATTAGACCTATCTTTTTGCGTATGCGTTTGACTGATATGCTTAAAATGCCTCCTTAAGCTAAGTATATGAAAGATATTGTTACAAATAAAAGAAACATACCGAAAACTGAAATTTCCACCATGCTTGCTAATTATACTTTTAAGGGTGGAATACCAAAGAAACTTGGAGATCCAGGAGTACCAACTATACCATACTCCATTAAAAGAAACTATGTTAAAACTGCTTTATGTGATTTTGGAGCCGGTGTTAGTGTTATGCCTTTCTCTTTGTATCATAGACTTGATTTGAGTAAGTTGACACCTACTGAAATCTCTTTGCAAATGGCTGATAAATCAACTGCTATACCCATCGGTATTTGTGAGGATGTGCCTGTTGTGGTTGCAAACGTTACCATTTTAACGACTTTGTTATTCTTGATATTCCTGAAGACGACAATATGTCGATCATCCTGGGTAGACCCTTTTTTAATACTACAGGGGCTGTTATTGATTGCAACAAAGGCAATGTCACTTTTCCTGTTAATGGTAATGAGCATACAATACACTTCCCGAAGAAACAACCTCAAGTTCATAGTATCAATTCTATTGGGAAAAAATCAACTATTACTATTGGAGGTTTTGAATTCCCTCTTCCTACCGTCAAAAAGAAATATGATATTCTTATTGTTGGGGACATGCAAATCCCCGTTGAGGTAACCTAGTGTTATTCGAAAATTCTCCAGTTTCATGTCATTCGGGAGAAGTTTGTTAACAAGACTTGATCAACCTTGTTAGTGGATTCCTTCTGATGAGAATGAGACGGATGAATTTAGAAAGCACAATTTTCTGTACCCTTGATGTATGGTAGAACTACGTCGGTATTTCCCCAAAGAGGAATGGATGATGTAGTATAGCGACGGTAGGTATTTCCCTCAGTGATGAGACCAAGGTTATCGAACCAGTAGGAGAACCTCCTCACACCATGTAAACAGCACCTGCACACAAATAACAAATACTCGAAACCCGACGTGTTAAAGGGGTTGTCAATCCCTTTCGGGTACGGCGCCTCAGGATATGCAAATAACATGAGGTAAAAGTGGTAGATAGGATAAATAGATCACGGAACAAATAAATTGCAGCAAGGTATTTTTGTATTTTTGGTTTAATAGATCTGAAAATAAATGCAAAGGAAAATAGATCGCAAAGGAAAATATGATGAAAAGAGACCCAGGGGCCGTAGGTTTCACTAGTGGCTTTTCTCGACAAAAATAGCAAACGGTGGGAAAACAATTACTGTTGGGCAATTGATAGAACTTCAAATAATCATGATGATATCCAGGCAATGATCATTATATAGGCATCATGTCCAAGATTAGTAGACCGACTCCTACCTGCATCTACTACTATTACTCCACACATCGACCGCTATCCAGCATGCATCTAGTGTATTAAGTTCATGGAAAAATGAAGTAATGCAATAAGAACGATGACATGATGTAGACGGGATTTGTTTATCTATTGCGGAGATATAGATCCCATCTTGTTATCCTTAGTAGCAGTGATACATACGTGTTGGTTCCCCTTCTGTCACTGGGATCAAGCACCATAAGATCGAACCCACTACAAAGCCCTCTTCCCATTGCAAGATAAATAGATCAAGTTGGCCAAAAAAATCAAATATCAGAGAAGAAATACGAGGCTATAAGCAATCATGCATATAAGAGATCAAAGAAGACTCAAATAACTTTCATGGATAAAAACATAGATCTGATCATAAACTCAAAGTTCATCGGATCCCAACAAACATACCGCAAAAGGACTTACATCATATGGATCTCCAAAAGACCATTGTATTGATAATCAAGAGAGAGAGAGAGAGAGAGGAAGCCATCTAGCTACTAACTACGGACCCGTAGGTCTACAAAGAACTACTCACGCATCATCGGAGAGGCACCAATGGAAGTGGTGAACCCCTCCATGACGGTGTCTAGATTGGATCTGGTGGTTCTGGACTCTGCGGCGGCTGGAATTGATTTCCGTCGACTCCCCTAGGGTTTTTGGAATATTGGGGTATTTATAGAGCGAAGAGGCGGGGCACCCGAGGTGGGCACAACCCACCAGGGCGCGCCTGGGCCTCCTGGCGTGCCCTGGTGGGTGCTGCTCCCCTCGAGCCACCCCCAGGTGCTTCCTTGGCCCACTGGATGTCTTCTCGCCCAAAAAATCCTCCAGGAGTTTCGTTGCGTTTGGACTCCGTTTGATATTGATTTCTTGCGATGTAAAAAACATGCAGAAAACAACAACTGGCATTGGGCACTATGTCAATAGGTTAGTACCAAAAAATGATATAAAATGACTATAAAATGATTGTAAAACATCCAAGAATGATAATATAACAGCATGGAACAATCAAAGATTATAGATACATTGGAGACGTATCAGCATCCCCAAGCTTAATTCCTGCTCGTCCTCGAGTAGGTAAATGATAAAAACAGAATTTTTGATGTGGAATGTTGCCTAACATGTTCATCACATTTCTTTTCTTTATAGCATGGACATATGGACTTTTATATGATTCAAAGCAATAGTCTAGTTTTGACATGAAGACTTTAATACTCAAGCATACCAACAAGCAACCATGTCTTTCAAAATATCAACACTAAAGCGAGTTATCCCTAGCCCATCATGCTCAATCATTGATCCATTCATGAAACACACTCGAATATTAGCTACACCCAATGCTCAAATACGATCATAGTGCCCCTTAGTTGGTGCTTTATAAGAGAAGATGGAGACTCAAATTCAAAATAAAAATTACATAAGTAAAAGAAAGGCCCTTCATGAAGGGAAGTAGGGGTTTGTAGAGGTGCTAGAGCTCGAAGGTCAAATTGAGAGATAAAAATATTTTTCAGAGGCATACTTTTCCCACCAACGAAAATGACTTGGAGCATGCCAACACTTTCCATGCTAGATACATCATAGGCGGTTCCCAAACAGAAAGTAAAGTTTATTCCTTTTTCCACCATTACTTTCATTTTCCATGGCTAACTGTATCCACGGGTGCCCTCCATACCAACACTTTCCAAGGAATTTATTAGTTGACAACATAAAGTAAATTCATTTTTCATTTCGGGACTGGGCATCCCTAATAGCTTTGCCGTACTCTCGTGCAATGACAAGTGAATAAACACTCATCATGAGAATAACACATCTAGCATGGAAAATATTGGCTACCCTTTACCGTCTTGCGAGCGGTAGAGCACACAAAAGAGAAACTTATTTGGAAAATTAGAGATGGCACATGAAAATTTGCTTAGGACGGCATGGAAATACCGCATATAGGTAGGTATAGTGGGCTCATATGGCAAAACTGGTTTAAAGGGTTTTGGATGCACAAGTAGTGATCATACTTAGTGCAAAATGAAAGCTAGCAAAAAGATTGAGAAGTGACCAAAAAAGCAAAAAATCTCGTACCCAAGCATTAAGCATAAGTAATACCGAATAATGCACCATAAGTAGGATATAAATTTCATTGCATAACTATTGACTTTCGTGCTTGCATAGGGAATCACAAACCTTAACATCAATATTCCTACTAAAGCACAATTACTCATCAACATGACTCACATACCATATCTTCATATCTAAAAATCATTACTAAGAATCAAGTTTATTTTGTCCAGTGATCTTCATGAAAGTTTTTATTATATCCTCCTTGGATATCTATCACTTTGGGACTATTTTCATATGTTGCTTTTGATAAGCTCAAACAAATATAAGTGAAGATCATAAGCATATTTTTTTTCTTTCTCCAAAAGTAATCTAAGAGCAAGAGATAATTTCTTAAAAATTTACTAACTCCCAAATAAATCTAAGTGAAGCATGAGAGCATTTATTCAAAAATAACAAAGCACACCGTGCTCAAAAAGATATAAGTGAAGTACTAGAGCAAATCCATGGCTCTAAAAATTTAAGTGAAGCATAGGAGGAAGCATAGCATAATTTTTGGCTCTCTCAAAATGGTGTGTACAGCAAGGATTCAACACTTAAAAGACAAAACAAAACAAGAAAAGACTCATGTAATACAAAACGCTCCAAGCAAAACTCATATCATGTGACGAATAAAAATATAGTTTCAAGTAAAATACCGATGGTTGTTAGAAGAAAGCGGGGATGCCACTCGGGGGCATCCCCGAGCTTACTTGGTTGCTACTTCTTTGAATATTATATTGGGGTGCCTCGGGCATCTTCAAGCTTAGCCTTTTGCTAATCCTTATTCCTTCATCCATCGTAAGATAACCCAAAACTTGAAAACTTCAATCACACAAAACTCAAACAAAACCTTCGTGAGATCCGTTAGTATAAGAAACCAAACCACTACTATAAGTACTGTAGAAAACCTATTCTTATTTTGCTTTTGCATTATATCTACTGTATTCCAACCTTTCTATGGCAAAAACTCATCAAAGAAAACCATAGAATCATCAAAACAAGCACACAACGCAAAGAAAACAGAATCTGTCAAAAATACAAAAGTCTGTAGCAATCTGAATATTTCATATACTTCTGTAACTCCAAAAATTCTGAAATAAATTTTTGGACTTGAGGAATTTGTCTATTAATCTTCTTCAAAAAGAATCAACTCAAAATCACTCTTCTGCAAAAGTTTCCATTTTTCAGCAAGATCAATTCAACCTTCACCCAAGTCTTCCCAAAGGCCTTGCTTGGCACAAACACTAATTAAAACACTATCATAATAGTAGAATAATTGAGCTAACACTCAAGAACAGAAAGCAAAAAGAAAAAATAAATTTTATTCATTGGGTTGCCTCCCAACAAGCGCTATCGTTTTATGCCCCTAGCTAGGCATAACGCGTAGGATCTAAGTGTTGTCATCTTTGGTTCTAGATCCATAAGATGCCCTCATAATTGATCCATATGGTGGCCTAATTCTTGTTATAGGGAAGTGTTGCATTCCCTTCCTTAGTGGAAATTGAAATTTAATATTGCCTTCTTTCATATCAATCACGACACTAATAGTACGCAAAAATAGTCTACCAAGAATAATTGGACAAGACGGATTGCAATCAATATCAAGAACAATAAAATCTATGGGAACATAATTACTATTTGCAAGAATAAGAACATCATTAATTCTTCCCAAAGGCTTTTTAATAGTAGAATCCGCCAAGTGCAAATTTAAAGAGAATTCTTCAATATTGGTAAGACCAAGCACATCACATAAAGATTTCGGAATTGTAGAAACACTAGCACCCAAGTCACACAAAGCAAAACACTCATAATTTTTAATCTTGACTTTGATAGTAGGTTCCCACTCATCATGCAATATTCTAGGAATTGAAACTTCTAGTTCCAACTTTTCTTCAAAAGCTTTCATCATGGCATCAACAATATGTTTAGTAAAAGCTTTATTTTGTTCATAAGCATGGGGTGAATTTATCATGGATTGCAACAAAGAAATACAATCAACCAAAGAGCAACTATCATAATTAAAGTCTTTGTAATCCAAAATAGTGGGCACATCACTAGTTAAAGTCTTGACCTCTTCAAACCCACTTTTATCAATTTTCTCAACAAGATTTTCACCCTCCGAATCATAGGGACGCCTTCTAACTAAAGTTGACTCTTCTCCAGTCCCTTTTTCATCAATCTTAAATTTACTAAACAAAGAATCAATAGAAGAAACACCAATCATTTTAAGATCTTCATCACTTTTATGATAGTAATCACTAGAAAACGCTCTTTCTAAAAATTCTCTTTTAGCTCTAAGCATAGCGGTTCTTTTCTTACTTTCATCCATAGAAACATAAAGAGCTTTAATTGATTCTTCAACTTTAGGCACAAAAATTTTCATCTTGAGAGTTTCTACATCATGAGAAATTCTATGAACACTTCTAGACAAATCATTAATTTTATTCAACTTTTCTTCTATCGAAGTGTTGAAAGCCTTTTGTGTATTGATAAATTCTTCAATATTGCTCTCAAGATCAGAGGTGTTTCTATTATTATTATAGGTAGGATTACCATAGGAATTACCATAATTATTAGAGGAATTACTAGGAAAAGGCCTAGGATTAAAATTACCTCTATAAGCATTGTTATTGAAATTGTTTCGCGAGACAAAATTCACATCTATGGCATCACTATTTTGCTCAATCAAAGTAGACAAAGGCACATCATTAAAATCAATAGGAGCACTTTTATTAGCAACCATATTCATAAGAGCATCAACTTTTTCACTCAAAGAATTTATTTCTTCTACCGAATTGACTTTTTTACTAGTAGGAGCTCTTTCGGTATGCCATTGCGAGTAATTTGCCATAATATTGTCTAGCAATTTAGTAGCTTCACCCAAAGTAATTTCCATAAAAGTACCCCCGCGGCAGAATCTAAAAGATTACGAGAAACATAATTCAATCCCGCATAAAAAATGTGTATGATCATCCAAAGATTTAACCCATGAGTTGGGCAATTCCTTAGCATCAATTTCATCCTTTCCCAAGATTGTGCAACATGCTCATGTTCAGGTTGCTTGAAATTCATGATCTGGGTTCTAAGGGAAATAATTTTTGCAGGCAGAAAATACTTAGTGATAAAAGCATCTTTGCACTTGTTCCAAGAATCAATACTATTGTGAGGCAAAGAAGGAAACCAAATTTTTGCACGATCTCGCAAAGAAACGGTAATAATTTCAACTTCGCAACATCATTGTCCACATTTTTTCTTTTGCATATCGCATAATTCCACGAATGTGTTAAGATGGGACGCGACATCCTCATTAGGAGTACCGGCAAATTGATCTTTCATGACAAGATTCAGCAAAGCAGTATTAATATCACAAGACTCCGCACTAGTGGCAGGAGGAGCAATCGGGGTGCTAATAAAATCATTCTTGTTGGTATTTGAGAAATCACACAACTTGGTGTTCTCTTGACTCATGATGACTACGCAACAAGATTGCACTCAAAAACATATCTGACGAGAAAACAATGAACGAAAAAGAGTGCGAATAAAATGGCAAATTTTTGTGAAGTGGGGGAGAGGAAAACGAGAGGCAAATGGCAAATAATGTAAATTGTGAGGAGATGAGATTTGTGATTAGGAACTTGGTTGATGTTGAAGATCCTCCCCGGCAACGGCGCCAGAAATTCCTTTTGATGTCTGCTAGAACTACGTCAGTATTTCCCCAAAGAGGAAGGGATGATGTAGTATAGCTATGGTAGGTATTTCCCTCAGTGATGAGACCAAGGTTATCAAACTAGTAGGAGAATCTCCTCACACCACGTAAACAACACCTGCACACAAATAACAAATACTCGCAACCTAACTTGTTAAAGGGGTTGTCAATCCCTTTCAGGTACGGCGCCTCAAGATAGGCAAATAACGTGAGGTAAAAGTGGTAGATAAGATAAATAGATTGCGGAACAAATAAATTGCAGCAAGGTATTTTTGTATTTTTGGTTTAATAGATCTGAAAATGAATGCAAAGGAAAATAGAACGCAAAGGCAAATATGATGAAAAGAGACCCAGGGGCCGTAGGTTTCACTAGTGGCTTTTCTCGAGAAAAATAGCAAACGGTGGGAAAACAATTACTATCGGGCAATTGATAGAACTTCAAATAATCATGACGATATCCAGGCAATGATCATTATATAGGCATCACGTCAAAGATTAGTAGACCGACTCCTGCCTGCATCTACTACTATTACTCCACACATCAACCGCTATCCAGCATGCATCTAGTGTATTAAGTTCATGGAAAACGGAGTAATGCCATAAGAACGATGACATGATGTAGACAGGATCCGTTTATCTATTGCGGAGATATAGATCCCATCTTGTTACCCTTAGTAGCAACGATACATATGTGTCGGTTCCCCTTATGTCACTGAGATCAAGCACCGTAAGATCGAACCCACTACAGAGCACTTCTTCCCATTGCAAGATAAATAGATCAAGTTGGCCAAACAAAACCCAAATATAGAAGAAGAAATACGAGGCTATAAGCAATCATGCATATAAGAGATTAAAGAAGACTCAAATAACTTCCATGGATAAAAACATAGATCTGATCACAAACTCAAAGTTCATCAGATCCCAACAAACACACCGCAAAAGGACTTGCATCATATGGATCTCCAAGAGGCCGTTGTATTCATAATCAAGAGAGAGAGAGAGGAAGCCATCTAGCTACTAACTACGGACCCGTAGGTCTACAAAGAACTACTCACACATCATCGAAGAGGAACCAATGGAAGTGGTGAACCCCTCCATGACGGTGTCTAGATTGGATCTGGTGGTTCTGGACTCTGTGACGGCTGGAATTGATTTCCTTCGACTCCCCTTGGGTTTCTAGAATATTGGGGTATTTATAGAGAGAAGAGGTGGTTCAGGGGGCACCTGAGGTGGGCACAACCCACCAGGGTGCGCCTGGGCCTCCTAGCGCTCCCTGGTGGGTGCTGCTCCCCTCGAGCCACCCCCGAGGTGCTTCCTTGGCCCACTGGATGTCTTCTGGCCCAAAAAAATCCTCCAGGAGTTTCGTTGCGTTTGGACTCTGTTTGATATTGATTTCCTGCGATGTAAAAAACTTGCAGAAAACAGCAACTGGCACTGGGCACTATGTCAATATGTTAGTACAAAAAATGATATAAAATGACTATAAAATGATTGTAAAACATTCAAGAATGATAATATAACAGCATGGAACAATAAAAAATTATAGATACGTTGGAGACGTATCAACCCTCCTTTTACTTTTTGTTATTTAGATTAAATAAAGCAAAAATATATTTTCTATCTGTTTTGTGAATTATTCATGTAATAAAAAATACTCTAAAAATAAAAGTTCTCCAAATGCCTTGAAAATTTAGTATGATTTTTTGTAGAATATTTGAGAATTTCTGGCACTTAGAACATAGCAGGGGGCCACACCAGCTAGCCACAAGGGTGGAGGGCGCGCCCTATGCCCCTGGGTGCGCCCCCTATCTTGTGGGCCCTACATGGCCCACTCCACTTATTCCAGCACCCATCCACTTCGTCTTCCTCTAGAAAAAATCATCCCATAGCTCAAACTCGTGTTCTTGCTCATTTTGCTGCCATTTTCGATCTCCATGCTCAAAGCTCCATTCACAAAACTGCTTTGGGGGGTTGTTCTTCGGTATGTGACTCCTCCAATGGTCCAATTCGTTTTTGTTCTAGTGCTTTATTTATTTTAAAATTTTGCTGCTGAGGGGACCCTGTTCTTGAGCTTGCATGTCAAATTTATATGGTTCAAAGTAGTTTTGATGCATGATTTAGCCTCTAGGCACTTGTAGGAGTAGTTGCTATCAGTCTTGTTGAGTTTGGTTCACTTTTATGTTGAGTTACTAAAAATTTCAGAAATTTTTCAGAGGAAGAAATTGTTTAGGAAAATGTACCAAGGTGGTTCTTCAAGGAAGCAAGCACCGAGGCTCGCGATACATGAGCCGGACCTTGAAGTGCCAAGGGAAGCTCAAGTGCGGCCTTGTGAATGCCCGTAAGATGAATTTATGGTACATGCAGGCTTCAAGGATGAGTTTGATGCGTATGTATGTAATTCTGATACGTCTCCAATGTATCTACTTTTTCTCACACTTTTCCTCTTGTTTTGGACTCTAATTTGCATGATTTGAATGAAACTAACCCCGGACTGACGTTGTTTTCAGCAGAACTACCATGGTGTTGTTTTTGTCTAGAAATAAAAGTTCTCACAATGGAACGGAACTTTGCGAGGATTTTTTATATCAATAATAAGAATTTCTAGAGCCAAGACCTACAGGAGAGGGGCACTTGGGTGGGCACAACCCACCAGGGCGCACCAGGCTCCCCTCTCCTGGCGCGCCTAGGTGGGTTGTACCCACCTGGTGGCCCCACAGACGAGCCCCCTGATACTATAAAATCACATATTTCCAGAAAAAATCAGGGAGAAAGAATTATCATGATCCACGAGATGGAGCCACTGCCAAGCCCTGTTCTTCCCCGGGAGGGCAGATCTAGAGTCTGTTTGGGGCTCCAGAGAGGGGGATCTTCGTTCTTTGTCATCACCAACACATCTCCATCGCCAATTCCATGATGCTCCCCACCGGGAGTGAATAGTTCCTTCGTAGGCTCGCTGGTCGGTGAGGAGTTGGATGAGATTCATCATGTAATCGAGTTAGTTTTGTTAGGGCCTGATCCCTAATATCCACTATGTTCTGAGATTGATGTTGCTATGACTTTGCCATGCTTAATGCATGTCACTCTGGGCCCGGGTGCCATGATTTCAAATCTGAACCGTTTATGTTATCACCATTATATCCATGCTCTAGATCTGATCTTGCAAGTTATAGTCACCTACTACGCGTTATGATCCAGCAACCCCGGAGTGACAATAGTCGGGCCCACTCCCGGTGATGATCGTAGTTCGAGGAGTTCATGTATTCACCGTGTGCTAATGCTTTGTTCCGGTTCTATATTAAAAGGAGGCCTTAATATCCCTTAGTTTCCAATAGGACCCCGCTGCCATGGGAGGGTAGGACAAAAGATGTCATGCAAGTTCTTTCCATAAGCACGTATGACTATTTACGAAATACATGCCTACATTATATTGATGAACTGGAGCTAGTGCCGTATCGCCCTAGGTTATAACTGTCACATGATGAATATCATCCAACAAGTCACCGATCCAATGCCTACGAATTTATATATTGTTCTTGCTAAGTTACTACTATTGCTATGGCTATCGTTACTGCTACAATATCACCGCTACCACTGTTACGGTTACCGTTACTACTGCTGCTATCATCAAAACTATCATACTACTGTGCTACTAATCACTTTGCTATAGATAATTAATCTCCAGGTGTGGTTGAATTGACAGCTCAGCTGCTAATACCTTCAAATATTCTTTGGCTCCCCTTGTGTCGAATCTATAAATTTGGGTTGAATACTCTACCCTCAAAAACTATTGCGGCCCCCTATACTTGTGGGTTATCAAGACCTTTTTTTGGCGATGTTGCCAAGGAGCATAGCTATATTTGTTGAGTCATTTGGGATTATTATCAATTTATCACTATGAAGAATCTGAAGGATGCTAAGACTAAGATATTTCCCTCAAAGACGAGGGGAGGTAAGGAACTGCCATCCAGTTCTGCTTTAGATTCACCTTCCGTTATGAGTAAACTTGCAACACCACCACATGCTATTAATTCTGATATGTCGCAAGTTATTGATGATGCTACTTCTACTATGAATGATGCTTATGATGATGCTAGTACCATGCTCGATAATGACGATGTGCCACTTGGTGAATTTTTTATGAACAAATTGCTAGAGTAATACAACATGATGTTGTTGAATCTGATGATGAGCTTGAAACTGGAACTCCTGAAACACTTGCTAGAGCTAGCCCTCCTAGATATGAATTGCCTAAGGTACCGGAAGGCTATGTTATGAGTGAAGAGGCAACTAGAGATATTCTTGCTTGTAAGGATATAGATGATCTAGAGAAATTATTACACAAGTATAAAGAAAAATCTCTGAATGCTAAAATGAAATGTGATCCTAAGTTTGATACTTCGCCTATCTTTATTGATGATAAGGATTATGAATTCTCTGTCGACCCAGAGTTAATTATTTTGGTTGAATCTGATCCTTTCCATGGTTATGAAACTGAAACTGTTGTGGCACATCTTACTAAGTTGAATGATATAGCCACCCTTTTTACTCATGATGAGAAAACTCGATACTACTTTATTCTCAAATTATTTCCTTTCTCATTAAAGGGTGATGCTAAAGCTTGGTACAATACTCTTGCTCCTGGTTGTGTGCGTAGTCCCCAGGATATGATTTACTACTTCTCTGAAAAATATTTTCCTGCTCATAAGAAACAAGCTGCCTTACAGGAAATATTTAACTTTGTTCAAACTAAAGAAGATAGTCTCCCACAAGCTTGGGGGAGGCTTTGGCAGTTACTTAATGCTTTGCTAATCATCCTCTTAAGAAAAATGAAATACTTGATATCTTCTATAATGGACTAACCGATGCTTCTAGGGACTTCCTAGATAGTTGTGCTGGTTGTGTTTTCAGGGAACGAACTATTGCTCAAGCTGAAGAATTATTGAATAACATATTGAAAAATTATGATGATTGGACTATTCCTGAACCACCGCCTAAACCCACTCCGAAGAAGAGGGGTATATTATATCTCAGTCCTGAAGATATGCAAGAGGCAAAGAAATCTATGAAGGAAAAAGGTATTAAAGATGAGGATGTTAAAAATTTACCTCCTATTGAAGAAATACATGGGCTTGATACACCACCACTGCCTAAGGTGGTAGAGGTAAATTCTCTTATGAAGTTCAATGAAAATGATAATCCTCACAATATGCATCCTATCCAATGCCTTTATGAGTTTGAAAACTACATTAGAAAATAAGACCACTTCAATGCAAATGTGATGAAACAATTGAAATATAACTCTGATATGATTGCTCGCTTGAGTGACTTGTTATTTAGAATCTCAAATGATGTTAGAGGTGTTGGAAAACATGCTTCTATAGTTCAAACCCAATTAGAACAAGTTGCTAAATCACGAAGAGAATTACTTGATGAAATGAATCATAATACACATGACTTTGTTGTTAGAGTTGCAACTAGAGGAGGTAAAATGACTTAGGAACCACTTTATCCTGAGGGACACCCAAAAAGAATTGAACAAGATTCGCAAAGAAATAACACTAGTGCACCTAGTCCTTCTAAAAAGAGAAATAAAAAGAAAAATGATAGGACTTTGCATGCTTCTAGTGAACCTGAAATAGACAAACCTCCTCCTAATGAAAATGAAACTTCTATCTCTGATGTTGAAACTCAATTTGGTATGAACATCCACCTGGTGATAATGAAAAAGATAATGATGAGGTTCATGAAGACACTCAAACAAATAATGATAAGGAACCAGATAATGATGTTGAGATAGAACCACCTGTTAATCTTGATAACCCACAACCTAAGAATAAAAGGTATGATAAAAGAGATTTTGTTGCTAGAAAACACGGTAAAGAAAGAGAACCGTGGGTTCAAAAACCTATGCCTTTTCCAGCCAAGTCAACTAAAAAGAAAGATGATGAAGAATTTGAACGCTTTGCTGAAATGCTGAGGCAAGTCTTTTTGCGTACTCGCTTGACTGATATCTTTAAAATGCCTCCTTATGCAAAGTATATGAAAGATATCATCACAAATAAGAGAAAAATACTGGAAGCTGAAATCTCCACTATGCTTGCTAACTATATTTTCAAAGATGGGGTACCTAAAAAACATGGAGATCCGGGAATACCAACTATACCTTGATCTATCAAAAGGAGTTATGTCAAAACTGCTTTGTGTGATTTAGGAGTTGGTGTTAGTGTTATGCCTTTCTATTTATATGAAAGACTTGACTTGAACAAACTCACATCTACTAAAATATCTTTGCAAATGGCTGACAAATCAACCGCCATACCTATCGGTATCTGTGAGGATGTGCTCGTCATTGTTGCTAATGTTACTATTTTGACTAACTTTGTTATACTTGAGATGCCCGAGGACGACAACATGTCGATTATCCTTGGTAGACCCTTCTTGAATACTGCAGGGGCTGTTATTGATTGCAATAAAAGCAAGGTCACTTTTCATATTAATGGTAATGAGCACACGGTGCATTTTCTGAGGAAACAATTCCAAGTGAATGGTATTAATGTTATTGAAAAATCTCCGACAATCACTATTAGAAGTTTTCAAATACCTCTACCTACTGTCAAAAATAAATATGAAATGCTTATTGTTGGGGAAATGCATATCCCCATTGAGGTAACTTAGTGATTTACGGAATTTCTTTGGTTTCATGCTAATCGAAAGTGGTTGTTAATAAGACCTGATCAACCTTATTAATGAATCATTTTTTAGCAGTATGAAGTTGATGAATTTAGTAAGCACTACCTTCTGTCCTTACTTTTTGTTTCCTTTTTTTTATTAGTTAAAAAAATAAAATCTCATGCTTTGTCTGATTTTTGAATTTCTCGTGCAATAAAAAATGACCCAAAAATAAAAGTTCTCAGAATGCTCTGAAAACCCGATACAATTTTTTCTGATTATTTATGAATTTCTGGTGCAAATAATACCAGAGGGAGGTAAACCAGGTGGGCACAACCCACCTGGGCGCGCCAGGACCCCCAGGCGCGCCCTGGTTGGTTGTGGTCCCCACGTGGGCCCCCTCACTTATCTCTTTAGCCCACATCATCACTTACCTCCAGAAAAAAAATTCCATTGCTCTCTCCCCTGTGTTCTTGAGCTCAAACCCGTGGATTTCGATCTCTTAGCTCGAAGCTCCGTTTCCGAAACTGTTTCGGGGGATTGTTGCTTGTTATGTGACTCCACCATTTGTCCCATTAGTTTTTGTTTTAGTGGTTTATACTTTGAATAATTAGCTACTCTTGGTGCTGCTATAGATGAGCTTGCATGTTGAATTCTTAGTGTTCTAAGTAGTTTGAATGCTTGCTATGGCCTCTATGTATCCCTAGGAGTAGTTGCTATCAATTTTATAAAGTTTTGCTGACAAATTTTTGTCACTCCAAAAAAATTTATTTTTAGAAAATTGTACGCGGACACGATGAACCTATTTGGAAGGAGTACTTCGAGGAGACGATCCGCGAGGGAATCTTCTAGTGACAGTTCTGCTCGCCAGTCTTATGTTGAACCAAGTGGAAGTTCCACGCGTGATGCCGCCACCAAAACATGCTTATGGTCTTGCGATGAATATATAGTGCGTGTGGGCATTAAGGAGGAATTTGAGCAATATGTTCATAATGCTGGCCTCGGTCCCTACCTTTCAGATAAGTGTGAACAACGCCAACTTCTCACTGAGTCATTTGTCAAAGGATTTACATTTTCCCTCATGTGTCTAGGGTGTCTTTTAAGCTTTATGATAATCCATTTACCATCTCACTGGAGAAATTTGCTTACCATTGCAAACTGCCATATTGGGGTTCGCTTGATGAACCACCGAAGGCTGAGCACGAGTCTTTCTTGACTAGCCTTTGCTACGGTGAAAATAGGGGATTCACACAAGGAAGAATAAAGAGCATTCACTTTCCCGCAATCCAGTACTTTGCATTATTTAACGGGAAATGCATAGTAGGCAAGCAAGACTGTAGCATACTTTGTGCGCCAGACTTGAGCCTCTTACACAGCGCTCCCACTAGTGAGTGAATTATAACATTGGAGTGATTGTTGCCCGTAGACTTCAGAATAATGCTAACAGTGGATGGTTCTATGGTGGAATTTATGCCACACGTTTGGTACAAGAGCTGGGTGTTTCACCTTTGCCCCTTGACCCTATCCTACCCACGCAGTATTTAGATTTTGAGGCTTTAAAAAGCCATAAAATAACTCAAGGGAAAGATTCATGACTTCACTTATAATTTGTTGTTTAACCAAACCTCTGTTGTGCACACATATTTGCCTGCGCCTGCTCTTTTTGATTATTACAGCAAGGGGAGATATTTTGTTATTGAGAGCGAGGCCCGAGCTCATAACGCAGCAGTGGTGGCAGCACAGCGTGCCGAGGCATCCGCACCGAGAGCCTCTGTGAGCTTCCACACATACTACTACCCTCCAGGCTACTGATCGACTACCAACTCAGGCCAAGATCCTAAGCTTGGGGGAGTACGTGTTTCTCACCGACATTATATTCATGTCTACTTATCATTCTATTTGTTGATGTTCACACTTTTTCATTGTATCATCCATGCTTGGATTTATTTTCTTGCTTTCTTCTTGTGTGTTTGAAAAACTTTAGAAAAAACAAAAAAAATTAGTTGTAGTAATTTACTTTCTTTGCATGCTTAGTAGTAGTATTAAAAAGAAAACCCAAAAATATTTCCTTGTTCTTCTTTTGCTTGTTGGGAGCTTCCCATGTAATAGTTTTTCTCATTTTTGCTTTTCCCTTTTGTTTGCCTGTTCAAAAAAACCAAAAACTCCAAATATATTCCAGTGTGTTTCTATGAACTTCTTTTCTTTTTATTCGAGTCTTACTAAGGAGAAGACCACGATGAAAATGTTGAGTGGCTCTCATATGAATAATTGTTGAACTAATAAGAGCACCTTAACTTCTCCTATTGAATAAAATGTCTTGCAGATTCCAGCTTAGTCCATGGCACTCTTGCACTATTATTATTTTCATATCATTCAATCGTGCAAGTGAAAGGCAATAATGATGACATCCGATGTACTGGCCGTGGCAGGGAGAAACTGGTATGAACTCGACTTGTTCTGTTTGTGTAAATATGTTTAACCTAGTATCCATGATTCAGCCCATTATGATCACTACAAAAAAAAGACACATCCGTGACATTTTGGGCCGAAAGAAATTTTTTCTGTCATACATATGAAACTTCTATGAAGACAATTGTGACAAAACCCGGTATCATCATAGATGTGGTGGGCTCCTACTTCTATGACAAAAAATCATGACAGAAAATGGGCTTTTCGTCCTGGGCGGGCCGGAGACACAGCTGCATGACATTCTTTGGGCCGTCCATGACGGAAAAAACCGTGGTAGAAGCGAGGGTGGGGAAAATTTCGGGGAGTTCCCGGTTACGGTGGGAGGTCGGGGGCCGAGCGATGCGTGTTTCTCTTGTACACGTACGTGCGTGTGTGTGAGGCGTTGGCTCTAACTGAACTCGAGTGAGGCGTTGGGATCTAACTGAACCCGAGCAATTGCACTGCAGGCTACGCGTTACTGAACCCAAGCGATTGATCGATGGCTGTTAACTGAACCCGATCGAGCGATTCCTTCGCTACTGCTGCTAAGTGAAGCCGATCGATTGGATGAACAGTGAGCGTTGCGGGGGGTTTGGATGAACAGTGAGCCGTGGCGTTGCCTCTGGATGAACAGGACCCCATGGTGTGGAGGGCTGGATGAACAGTAGATGGTGGAGGGGTGCCCGTGGAGGGGTGGTTGAACAGGACCCCGTGGTGTGGAGGGCTGGATGAACAGTAGACGGTGGAGGGGTGCCCGTGGAGGGGTGGTTGAACAGTAGCCGGTGGAGTAGCGCGCGGTGGAGGCTGGATGAACAGGAGCCCGTGGAGGATGGAGGAGGTCAACGGTAGCCCGTGGAGGCTGGAGGAGGTCGACGGTGGAGATGAACAGTATCCTGTGGAGTCCCGTTTTGCGATACGCCACACCCCTCCCGATGAATAGGACCCCCGTTTCGACCGTAGCGCTCCAACACAAGTCCGTTTCGTCCATTTTGCGGTACGCCACACCCCTCCCGATCAACAGGACCCCCTTTCGATCGTAGGAGGTCCGTTTCCTCCATTTTGCGGTACGCCATACCACTCCCGATCAACAGGACCCCTGTTTCGACCATAGGAGGTCCGTTTCCTCCGTTTTGCGGTACGCTACACTCCTCCCGATCAATAGGACCCCGTTCTGAACGTAGGAGGTCCATTTCCTCCGTTGTGCGGTACGCCAGGCCTCGTTTCCATCGCCTGTTCCATCCAAGCCCTCCCGATGAACACGACCATGCATTCTGTTTCGACCCAGCCGGTTGGCTCCCACGCGTTTCGTTGCCTCCCGATGAACACGACGCATTACGTTGCCGCCCCATGAACACGATGCATTCCCTTGCCTCCCCATGAACACGACGACGACGCTATTTCTCCGTTCCGACCCAGCCATGTACACGAGCCCTGGCCGTACGTATGCGCGAGTAGGCGTTTGAGACCCCGCCCGTATGTACACATACGTGGCCGTATTTTCTTTCTTGCACCCTGGCCGCTGTACGTACGTGTACATGCTACGTGCACGCCTCTACTACGACACGTACGCGCCTCTACTACGACATGTGCGCGCCTCTACATCGACCAGTATATATGTACGTACATGTTCGCGACCAGAATGACAACGCTACGTACGCTTCGACCAGGTGGGTCCCGACTATCAGGCACTTCCTTGCCCGCGAAGATGTAGCTAGTGGGTCCCAGCAGTCAGGGGGGCGAATCATTTTTTTTGCCCGGACGCACTTCCTTGCGTGCGAAGATGTAGCTGGTGGGTCCCAGCAATCAGGGGGGCGAATCGTTTTTTTTGTCCGGACGCACTTCCTTGTGTGCGAAGGTGTAGCTGGTGGGTCCCAGCAGTCAGGGGGCGAATCGTTTTTTTTTTGCCCGGACGCACTTCCTTGCGTGCGAAGATGTAGCTGGTGGGTCCCAGCAGTCAGGGGGAAACATTTTTTCGCGAAATACAGTGGCCCGTCCGGTGGGTCCCAGCTATCAGGTGGAGGAATCATTATTTTCCGTGTAATAAGGAGGCACTTCCTTGCTGCGGCCTTGGACCCAGCTGTCAGCCTCTCCACATAAAGTCCACGTCCGATGGAAGTTGTTCCTTGACCATGTTGACCATGCTGCGCCGAGAGCACCAGGGCGGTGGACGACGGCGAGGCCTAGGAAGGGGACGACGGGGAGCCGGGGAAGACACGGCAGTGGAAGTCCGTGCGGAGAGGAGTATGAGGGTTCACTGGTTCGGCTGTGGTGTGAGGCTGCCATCGCCACAGGGCCTGGCCAGCGGTGGGAATAGTAGGGGGCGGTGAGGCCTCCGCGGTAGCACAGCCGGCCACGGGAGGCAGGAGCATGCGGCACGACTGGAGCTGCTTTGGGCGGCTGGAGCAAGAAGACCAGAGGTTGAAGAAGCACTACGGCCATTGGATGGACATCGTACGGTCACTGGAGCTAGAATCGTTCATATTGACTAAAGTTGAAAAAGGCCCCCGTCTGAGTCAACTTAGTAGGCCCACAAGTCAGCCTCCCACCATGGTGGGTCCCAGCTAGCAGGGGGAGTATTCATTTTTTGTGCGTAACAAGGAGGCACTTCCGGTGGGTCTGAGCTGACAGCGGGGGGAATGTTTTTTTCGTGAAATACGCTGGCCCGTCTGGTGGATCCCAGCAGTCAGGGTGGAAACATTATTTTTTTCACGAAATAAGATGGCCCGTCTAGTGGGTCCCCGCTGTCAGGTGGAGGAATAATTATTTTGCGCGTAATAAGGAGGCACTTCCTTGCGGCCGCCTGAACCCACCTGTCAGCCTCTCCACGTACAGTACTCTTCTGATAGAAGTCGGTCGTTGACCACGTTGACCACGCCGCGCTGAGAGCACCAGGGCGGTGGTCTGGACGACGGCGAGGCCTAGGAAGGGGCCGACGCGGAGCCGGGGAAGACGCAGCAGTGGAAGCCCGCACGGAGAGGAGTACGAGGGTTCACTGGTTCTGCTGCGGTGTGAGGCTGCCGTTGCCGCAGAATAACAGGGGGTGTGGGTGAGTAGAAGGATGGCCTGGCCAGCGGTGGGAGTAGTACGGGGCGGTGAGGCCTCCGCAGCATCACAGCCGGCCACGGGAGGCAGGAGCACGCAACACGACCGACGCTGCTTTGGGCGGCTAGAGCAAGAAGACCAGAGGTTGAAGAAGCACTACGGCCGTTGGATGGACATCGTACAATCACTACAGCTAGAATCGTTTATATTGGCTAAGTTGACAAAACCCTTGGTACGTGTCAACTTAGTAGGCCCACAGCTCGGATTTGGCAGAGAACATATAGGCCATTTGCGATTTGTAAGAATGTACAACCCATTTTTTAATTTTAATGGAATTTACTACAGCCCATTTACAGTTTGTTAAAAGTACAGCCCAACTTCTAGCTAGGACAATGATTAATAATTTCAAACAACCGCTCAAAACAGAATTCAAAAAAATTCCCACATTTTGATGGGATCCGAAATATTTTTATCCAAAATTTCTAGTCAGGTTAAATATAATTTCAAAATAAAGTTGTATTACGTTAAAATCCAACGAAATATTGCGCGCGCAACAAGTAATGAAATTAAAATTTCCAAATTCCAAAAATAATATATTTTTCAAACTAATTACGTGTTTGGTGCATAGTAACTGCCCAGTTATTACAATTACGTCCCATTTATTATTTCTTAAAGTCCATTTTCTTGTTAAGCCTAATGCATACCTCCTAGGAAAGTTTGCAGCCCAGCGGGGCGGAGAATAACAAGTTGACCCGGATATTGTGTATAACTGTCGGCCCAGTTGCATTGCTGATGTTGAAAAAAGGCCTCTGTAGTACAGTACAACCTAACATGGTTACTCAGCCCACATTCAGCGACGCCGGAAAGGCCCAAACAAGGCTTATGTACAACTTTTTAAGTCGCTGAGCTCAATTAATAACTTAAGAAAAAAGTTAGATTACAGTGGAACCTAATTAAAAGTTGTCACAAGCAAATAAATAATTCAACGGGTCCCACTTGTGCGTGTGCGTGTGTGTGTGTGTGAGAGAGAGAGAGATAGAGAGAGAGAGACCCATCGGTCGATGCTCGTAAATACATCTTTCATCCATATGCATTGCTGATGCTCAGTAAAAACTTATTTAGTTGACACAATCATATAGAACATCATAGCACACTGAACTTGCATACAAAAATTTCACGCAGGCGGCACAATCAGGATGGAAGCAGTGGATCGCTACGGGAAGGGCTATGTTGAAACCAACGAAGTCGTACATAATGGTCCATCGTCTTTATCAATGACGGGGAAATATCTTGAATGTTGTGCAAAGAAAACAGACAGACAACACAATAAGTTCTGCTAGCAGATTAAGTTGACGTATAGCCCTTTCTAAAAAAAGTTCAGGTACAAAATTAGAATAGGTCACAATTAAATGTACTGGCATATCAGTGCTTCAGACCCATAGCTCGGATTTAACTAGTACTATCTGACAAGATTCAGTTGTTACCTCAAATTAGAGCACATCCAGGTAGCCAGCCCTACCTCTTCTCCCAAAGAAGCACTGGCCTCCGCCGCGCGATGGAGTAGGCCCTGTGCCATCCATCGTTCCGAGCAACACGGGAAAAGTCTAACGTTGACTCCTGTAATGGACGTCGTCGATGGACCCTGGCACCAGCGGCGGCGGCAGGACTTTGATTGATGGGTTGACCACTTCTTCGACATGCACGAACACTCGATATAGGTACATCCCTAACGTGGTCTACGGCGGCCTTGGTGGCGACGAATAGTACAACCCCGGTTCCTGCATCGGTATCTCAACACCAATCACCTTCGGTATGGTGGACGACTTCTCCATCCATGCCATAACCGTCAGAGCCCAGCTGTCTGGAGGAACAAACATACTTACGAGCTCACCTCCAAGGTCGTTGATAAGCTTGTTCATGGACTCTGTCGGATTTCGGGTTCCGGCAGACCCTTGAGGTTCGAACACTGGGGTGCGCGCGGAGGTTTCGCCCTCTATCTACCTGCTCCTCGCCGAATCGCTAGGATCTAAACTGCGAAAGAATCAACACAAGAGACATGGGATTTATACTGGTTCAGGCCGCCATTGTGGTGTAATACCCTACTCGAGTGTGTGGTGTGGTGGATTGCCTCTTGGGCTGATGATGAACAATACAAGGAAGAACAGCCTCGCGAGGGTCTGTTCTTGACTGATGCGATGAACTGCTTAGGAGGAGTTCAGTCGCTCTATCTACTGGTTTCTTGGTGAGGATCCAGATGCCTCTACCCTGGGGGTGGCTAGTCCTATTTATAGGCAAAGGCCCTGGGCCTCTCCCCAAATATTGAGCGGGAAGGGCGCCAACAGTTGGCCATTTTGAAGGGGAACAGCGGGTACACCTATCCTGACTAAAGTTGGTCCTCTCCTATCAAAGGCTCTGGTGGTGACGCCTGCTTGGGCTCCACAATGACTTCCTCCCTGTCGTTGGGCTGGTCATGGTCTTGTTGCACCGAAATGGGTGCCTTTGCTTGATGCTCTCGCCTGCGCTTGCTCCCTTTGCACCAAAGAGGAAAGGAGGACACTGCGCGGGCTGGCGCCTGACTGGCGCCCTTGGTCGTCATGGCTTGCGTCATGGGCACCTCACGAGGTATCCCGCCTTGAACTCTCCGCCTCCTCGTGAGTCAGCCTGATGAGGTTGTGCCTGAGGAAGCTCCTTGTCGTCCGCCCCGCGAGGGTCTTGAGCTTGTGTTGACGAAGATGGGCCGCGATGGGGCCCCTTTGAGCCACGCCGCAGGCCGCAGGCAGGCAAGTCTGGGGACCCCCGTTCCCAAAACGCCGACAGACTCGCTGTTCCAAGCACGTCGAAGCATGCCGTGGAAGGTAAGATTTGTTAAAAACTCAAGCTCAAAGGGCACCAAGCCCCATCTTGGGTGCCACCGATCAAAGCTCACCAGCGCGCCATCGCAGAACAAACGCTAGGAAGATTCGAACACACGACTGCAGTCGAAAGTTGTCCGGAACCTGACGAAGAAATCAGCCGGTGGCGGACATACTTCGACGAGCAAGTCACTTATTTGGATGTTGTGCGCAATGCCAAGAGCTTTGACAAGGTCGTCCAGCGAGACGGGAGGCCGGTCGCCGTTGATGGTTACCATCAGCACTTTGCCGGCAAACTGGTCGTCAAGCGCCGCCATGCCACTGTTGAGTGACAGCACGCAGCGACCGAAGGTAGGACGGACCTCAGGATCTCCAGCATAGAGATCCGCATTGACCAGCGACATGATAGTGCGCTTGAGTACAGGGAGTACAGGAGGGGGATTTGGGGGAACTGGAGTAGGAATCAAGATTCCAGAGGTGGGGGAGGGGCGGGAGACTGGTGATGAAAAGGTAGCATGAATTTCGAGCACGCGCCAATATGCTCTCAGCGCGTAAGCACACGAAAACACCGGTGGCGCCCACATGTCGGCCTAAGAGTCCTTATTCTTTCTATTTTGGAGAGCCCCGCCTTTTTTCAGGATCTTTTGAGAGCCCGGCCTGAGAGTCATAATTGACATGTTTGGCATTGCGTTACTACTCGGCCCATATTCAACGACACCTCACTGGCCCAAACAAGTGTACATCATCGAAAAGACACTAAGCTCAAATTATAACTTGAAAAAAGGAGATATACTCTGAACACTGGAGAATGGTGATGCCCTCATTTAGCCCACCAGTAGTTCGAGACAATAAACAGTTCGAAACAACAATATATACAACATTCAAACACTGACTAGTGACTACTACTGACATAAACAGCAAGACATGATAGTTCATAAGAAGTCTTGCTACACCACCAAAATGCACCCATCTGCAGCGCTCAGACTCTCGTGATCCAGACGAGAATGACATTTTAAACAGACGCAACTATTACATAGTAAGAGTGACATAGACGAGGATGACCAAATCACAAGGAATATGGATAACAAAAGAAAGAACTACCCATCCAGAACGAGCAGCAAAGACAACAAAGTCATTCCAAGAGATGATCCAACACCATCATAATTTGCAGCCCCGCTTCAGCGACCAGTTGTAACACCCCAAAAATTTAACCATGTTTTTAGTATTAAAATTTTTGACAAGAGTTTAAAAATTTTTGCTCTCTGGATTTTCTGTTGATTTCAGAACCATTTTTCGTTAATATTGAGGAGTTTTTCCCCAAGTGAAAACTTTCCAAAAATATTATTGGACTTCTATACTCACTCAATAAAACAATTCTAAATCAGTGGTTTTATTTGCATATTTGTTCTTCTTGAGCTTTATTCTTTCAAAGTGATTTTTAGAGTCTCTTTTGCACTGCAACCATTTGATAAATGCCTCCAAAATTTTCACCAAAATTTGGGGATGTCGTATGATGTCCCTAAATCACTTTTGTGCAAAAACATCTTCTGATCATTGGAGATTTTGAGCTCTACACCTTATTTTCAAATCTGGTCCAGTGGGCAATTTTGCACTACAACCTATTTAAATATTCCTTTAAAACTCCCACCAAAATTTGGGGAGGTCAGTAGAGAATATTATCCACCTTTATGCAAAAACCAAGTTATGTCTTTTGAAAATTTTGAGTGAATCAACCTCTTTTTCATTCTGGTCCAACTTGATGATTTGTACTGCAACCATATCTTTACTTGGTCTTTCATCCATGGCTCTTTTTCCTACTTGTAGTCCTTCTTACAAAACCCTTAAGTCCAAGAGCATGAACCATTTGGAATAGTTTTTGGTCCATGAGATGACAACCTCTAGTTTCTGCCCAAAACTGATTTTCTCAAATTTTTGCACTAACAAGTTTCTTTGTTTGGCAAACTAACCTGGCCACCATCACCTACTCCTAGAGAGACCCCAATCTGGAAATTATGACCACTCCAAGAAATGCCTAGGTGCCCTTGGCATTTTGTCAAACACTTTGTAGCCGTGACCAATCTTGACATAGTTTTTAGTTAGCTTTGCAAGCTAGGTCTCCTGGCCTAACCCCCTTGTCCATTAGCCTTCTTGCAAACCCTAGACTAGTCCTGCTAGTTGCCAGCCTTGCCCGAGCGCTCTAGACCCCCTTGGCATTCGGTCGAACACATCGCGTGCGTGCTCTAGGCGCGCCCAGAGCGCACGTTTTGCACGCGCGTGCACCAAGCCACCGCGTCACGCCCCTGACTTTTGCTCGCCCTGCAGAGCCGCGCCCCACCCTCGACCGCTCACCAGAACGAGCCAAGCTATCCCTGGTGCCCTGCAGCGCCATCGTCAGAGACCCTTGTCGGCACGCCGGCGTCCGCAGTGAGCCCCTACCACGGTCGGCGCCGCCCGAGCCGCAGCAGCACACCAGCTACCCCTGGAGCAGTCCGAGCTTATCCCCTCGCTCGACCGCAAGCACTCGTCGGTGCCACGAACCCTGCCGCAGTAGAAACGGTCGGTCGGTGATCTTATCCTCGGCAATGGCGGAACCGACCTAGCTACGCTATAAAATGGTGACCCGGGCTCCTCCTGGACCTCAGGCAGCCTCAAGCCACCCCACTAGCGCTCCCCTAGCTCCCAATCGACCAGGAGAGGACGTCTTCCCCGTCTCTGGCCAGCTCGGCTACCGCCACCCTCTGGTCCGTTTCGTCGCACCCAGGCCCTCCCCCGTCCAGCCAACACCACCACCCGACTCCCCTTCGCCTTGCGGAGCCGCCCAGCTGCTCAAACACGACCGGGAGCCACCATAGTTTAAACGCCCAAAACTCCCGAAGCCACCAGCCGCCGCGAAGCCCGCCGCCAGCGACTCCCTCCGTCCCCACCTGACTAGCGACCACCGGGAGGACCGCACTGGACCCGCGGATCCATCTCCACCCTCGGTGTCTCGAACGGCGCCGCCGTTCGCCGGCGAGCTTCGCCGGAGTCCCGCCTCCGCTCGGGGCAGAGGAAGAGGAGGGAGAGGACTAGTCAAACCTGACCAGTGGGCCCGCTGGACCCACTGTCAGTGGCACACGCGCCATCCACGCTGGATAAGTGGAGGCGTAAAACCAAAATACGCCTTCGACGTGGTCAGTAATCAAAACGTTTTTTCTTTTTCTGTTTTATTTTAAAACAGATTTTTGACCAAGATTTGACTGCCTATAACTTTTTAAATATAACCCCAAATGAATTGATTCTTTTTCCTACCTCTCTCAAATATTGTCTAGTTTATTTTAAGATTTATTGCAAAAAAAATTCAGACAACTGTTTGGTACTGTTTTTGAAACTATTCATTGATTCAAAAATATTTTTAAATAGGATTTTGGAGAGAGGAGAAAACTTTCAAAGTTTTGGAATGCACCCTGCCTCCCCACTACTTGAAGGCAAGCATTCTGAACCCTGGCATAATATTGTCGTGTGTTGTTTGATACAGTTACAACACCTCTCGTCTCGAAAATTTTCATCATTTTTCTGTGATGATATGATCCAACTCTCGAGTGCATATTGATGTTTCATGCTGTTGGAGTTTGATATGTTGAGATGGTAGTCACCATCACATGCCTCTCGTGCATACCGGAAGGAACTCGGGAAAGCCTCTGTCTTGGGTAGACACGAGCTTGTCTCCGGTCTTTGAGACGATTATGTCCGGTACGGCATAGTGAGACATGATGAGTGGTGGTTATGTCTGTTGGTTGAAAACATATTTGTTATGCTAATCATGCAGGTAACACATAAACCTCCTGAGTCGACCGTAGATCGAGTCTTGTTCCAGTAACCCCCACACTTGTTTTGTGCTACCACTAGTCCCTGCCACAGGTAGGGTACGGTTCAGTAATTTGTCAACCCCTTTCTAGCACACACCGTACAGAGGGGCCGGGATGAGGGTACCATGGCCATGGATTAAAGCCAGTCATCCGGTCAGGGGGCATAGGTGTTTCGGTTGTAGCCGAGGGGGTAGCTTCCCCAGTTTGCGCGCGGTATAAATTTTGTGATCCCATGCTAATCGAGGTTGTAGCCTCCCCACTTAGAGTTTTGCTTAACGAGTGTCGTGGGTGATTCCAGACACCGATAAGTTAAGCTGATGTGTGCAAGTCAGGTGCGTTTTCATCTAAAAGACCGTAGACGGAATTAGTCCCGATGGACTAAAGGAATCCGTTACTCATGGGTAAAGAGTACCCCCTCTGCATAGATTAAACCTATTCGAGTAGCCGTGTCCATGGTTAAGGACTACAGTCTGGGTTGGGTCAAGTTTCGGTCTTAGTGTCGGTCTTCGGAGGAAAAACAACTAAGTCAGAACTTTGATTTAGACCAGTGAAATATGATGATTGTGATTATATTATTATGGACTAACGATGTTCACTATTTGATTTATTGAGTATCTCTGGGACGGTTCTACCTCCAGGATATTCACTGTGATTATTTTGAGCCCTTTTTGTGGTGTCGCATAGACGCCCGACTGTGGCATGTTTGTTATTTATTTACTATAAGCCCTTTATGTGGTGTCGCATAGACGCCCGACTGTGGCATGTTTGTTATTTATTTACTATAAGCCCTTTATGTGGTGTCGCATAGACGCCCGACTGTGGCATGTTTGTTATTTAATTACTATAAGCCCTTTATGTGGTGTCGCATAGACGCCCGATTGTGGCATGTTTGTTATTTATTTACCATATAAGCCCTTTATGTGGCGTCGCACAGACGCCCGACTGCGGCACGTTCGTTATTCATTTCATTTATGAGCCCTTTCTGTGGTGTCGCTCAGACGCCCGACTGAGGCATTCTATTTCTACTCTCTAATTGCATGATTCATGTGTTGCGTGAATAACATGTTTGCGGGCATCATGGATTTTATTTCTGTGACTGACGTTGTGATCATAGAATATTTCAGTGCATGATTATTGTATATATTATCCCAGTGTTCATGATGTTTACGAGTACATTCAAAGTACTCACTGGCTTGTCCCTGGCTATTGTCTTGGCCAGATTTCTTGCTTGGAGAGGAGCGATGCGACGACAGCCCCTGAACCTACGCAAGGATGATAGAAGCCGCGCGAAGATAGGAGTTAATCTGGTCAGCTGTTCCTGTGGGAAGTGGAGTCCCATAGACACAGATGATCCACAAACTGCTTCCGCCATCAACCACTAGAAACCATTTGTTGTACTCACAGGCCAGAATGGTCTTGTACTACATATTTTGTACTTCGCTTGGAATTTTTGTATCAAGTTGGTGCCTCATTAGCTAACAGTAATCCTGGGGCTGGTGAGCACAACGGCCATTTTCTGGAAATTTATACCCAGAAAACCGGTCGTGACAGACTTGGTATCAGAGCCAGGCTGACCATTGGCTAATCCTATCTTAGCCAGGTCAATAAACCTAGGTTAACCAAACCACCAAACCACAACCTAACCCCGTTCAAGCTTCTCGCGTAAGATAGCCCCACAGTGACCCGACACCTTTTGGCAGTCGGTGCCCAATATATCAGCCTAGCTTGTCGATCACGCGCAGTGACCTACACCAATAGAGTCTCATTCGCAAGTGTGCGAAGGAAGACTCTGCTCTCTTTTTCTATAAAAGGGGCGCACTAACCTCAACACAGCACAACCCAGCCTCCTTCCCCAAACAGAGCCAAAATGCCTGGCCCTGTCGTGCACAATGAAACCACGGCAAACAACCTTGGAGGATTTGTGACCGTGCTAGCAAACCTCACCCGCCGTGCTTTTGCATTAGAGGAGCCTCCAGAATATGTTGTGTACCAAGGACCCATGAGCCGTGAGTGCCGTCAATTCTGGGCCACTGTACACATCTATGGTAGGGGTCTATCGCCAGAACGCCCCTACAGGTTCACCGGAAGGACAACTTCCTTTGAGCCACAAGCCATTCAACTAGCTGCTCGAGAGGCTATAGTTCAACTTCGGCACTTGTCGCCCAGGGTTAACTGTCGCTCGTTCTACTACTACCCCAGCCATGACGGGTATGGTAGGCCACCCCAGGTTGTCAACGGAGATCACAAGACGGATCCTGCATTATTGCATCTGGTGCACTATGTAGGTGCACTAGAGGAACTGTTCGATCAAATCACCCTGGATCTGATCGTAGCTCGTGGAGAGCTGGTTTGCCGAGCCCCGGCGAGAGGAGGAGATGAGCCCGACGCCGACAACCCAGTCGTGTTGTTCGGACACTCGATCGAGACCTTGAGGACTGCCCCAGCCATCGACCACAATAATTTGGTGTCCTCAAAAGTACTTCGCCGCATTTTGGGAACACGCTCCAGCGAGATTGTGGCCAACAATCCCCGGAATGGTCATCATCGCTACCCCGACCCGGCAACCCCTCCACCCCCTCCAGCTAATTCCGACAGCGAAACCCGTGGAGAAGCCTCGACGTCCACAAGGCAGGCTCGTTTAGATATAAACAAGATAGACTAAGTCACTCGAGTAGTACCGAGTCTCAGTAAGCCCACGCCCTGTGATTTTGTAAGCTTGCATCGACTTGAATAATCGCAGCTTGCTTGTGTGCCCCTATTTTAAATAGTAGCCTTGCATTAAATATGTTAGCATGCGGTTGCATTCTTTTCAGGCACAGCTACCTAAACCACGCCGATGACTCCCACAGTAATACGTCACTTTTCCGGGATGTGTGTAGCTGTAGCATTGACCCCGACCCCATAGAGCAGACTCGATCGACTAGTTACCTTTCACCACGGTAAATAGCCTAGCCCCAATGCTATATAAGAGGCTACCCCGTGATCTTGCCGAGTACCCCTCACCCTCAGCACCACTCGCACAACCATTTCCATTGCCATGCTGATCCCTAGTATTTATATAAGAACTCCAAATGCAACTCCAGGCAGCTTTGTTAAAATCTTGTGGGACTTTACCTGCAGTACCATGAGTGCCATCCATCCACCCCAGTATGAGCTGCTCAAATCGAGGATCACCCCATCCACCTCGAAATATTGGGCAGTGGTGCACGGTCCTCCCGCAGACCCAAAACCAAGACCCCACGGAAGCTTCTTTCGTGGGAAAATCTATGCCGACTCCGCATATGGCCATAGAAGCTGTTGTGTATGAGGCGCTTACCCGCCTTCGATTCGCGGTACCCTATGCCAGCGAACTGGGGTATTACTACTTTCTGAGTTGAGCAGCACCCGGAGAAGTAGCATCTTTTCCCGGTGAACGAATCGAGAGAGACCCAGTAATGGCCAATCTAGCCCAGTATGCCATCGCTCAAGAACGTTTGACTCAGCGAGTAATGGGCTATCTCCAGAACCTCGCTGATTTGAATCCTCAGATCGCCATCGGCAGACCACTGAGGCCCAACCAGGAGAGGCACATTCATCGACTGGTCAATCCACTTTCCCCGAGAGAAGAAGAGTGTGCCCCGATTCCAGAGACTTTTTCTCAGGACCCTGTCCAACTACCCTTATCATTGTAGATGTCATTGTTGTGTTATGGTCCATGCATTTATTTATGTATTGCAACTTGTGTGTGGTACCGTAAATTTGTGCGATGAATTAAATCATTAGTTTCCATTATTATGAGTGATTTTTTACTTCGGTAAAAAATTTATTAACTATTTTCACCCTCAGTAAATTTTTCTGAAGTGAGATTTTCTCGGAGTTGTTGCAGCCTACGTTTCTTCACGACATAGATTTTTATTTCACGCAGCACCATTACAGCAGACTCACAACCACTCGACCTAGTGCAAATCCACGTGCACATTTTTGCACTAACTTAATTGCCTCCCTAACACCCCACAGTCTCAGAGGGAGAAATTTGTGAGTAATTACTCAGGTACAAATTACCTCCGGCACTCTAACAGCAGCTAGCACCGCACCTAATCATCATGATCACCGCCACCACGGAGAACTAACACCCGAGCAGCCGCATCACGACGATCATCAAGGATCATCACGCATAGGAGCACGGAGAGCCCCAGCAATGTCGCCAATCCTCCGCACATCAGGATCACGTACCAGTCCGGCATCGCCTCCGCCATTAGAGCCTCGTCTCGAGCTCCTGCAGACAGAAATGGAGGATAAAGGAGGAGAAGGAGAGCGAGGTCGGGAGGAGGAAGAAGAAGGAGCACCACGATCGTTTTATAGCTCAAGATTGGTGTACGATGGGCGAAGTCCACCAGCGCTGCTTGTCGCTCGATTGCCGGTGTTTGGAGGCGAATCCGCGAGCAGTGCCGACAGCGCGCTGGCCCGCGAGGTGAGTGCACGCTGCGCCGGCAGCTAGCACGCTGCGCACTACCGCAGTACGGCCTAGATGCCCTACGAGCTAGACGTTGCCGGTGGAGAAAGCACGAGAAAGCGCGCGGGAGAGAGGAAGAAGAGAGAGCCAAAGGTAGAGGAAGAGACCGACAGTGGACCCCGGGTCCACCTGTCAGCCACAGAGAGCACTGTGCTCTCGGGTACGACCAGCGTACATTTTCAGTAATTTAGAAGTCTATTCTAAATTTACTGTAACCGATAGTAGACACTGATCGTATTTTTTTTTCACGCCTCGCCAGTGTGCCACACTGTAGTTTTGCACCACTTATTGCCCTCTCACTGTAGCTACGTTTTAATTACAAGAGTGAGATGTTTGTTATTGTGATAACAAGGGTAAAATTTCTTTTTAACAACCCTTAGCAAAATCTCAAGGACGAGATTTTCTTTTAAGGGGGGTAGTGTTGTAACACCCCAAAAATTTAACCATGTTTTTTAGTATTAAATTTTTTGCCAAGAGTTTAAAAAAATTTGCTCTCTGGATTTTCTATTGATTTCAGAACCATTTTTCGTTAATATTGAGGAGTTTTTCCCCAAGTGAAAACTTTCCAAAAATATTATTGGACTTCAATACTCACTTAATAAAACAATTCTAAATCAGTGGTTTTATTTGCATATTTGTTCTTCTTGAGCTTTATTCTTTCAAAGTGATTTTCAGAGTCTCTTTTGCACTGCAACCATTTGATAAATGCCTCCAAAAATTTCACCAAAATTTGGGGATGTCGTATGATGTCCCTAAATCACTTTTGTGCAAAAACATCTTCTGATCATTGGAGATTTTGAGCTCTACACCTTATTTTCAAATCTGGTCCAGTGGGCAATTTTGCACTACAACCTATTTAAATATTCCTTTAAAACTCCCACCAAAATTTGGGGAGGTCAGTAGGAGAATATTATCCACCTTTATGCAAAAAACCAAGTTATGTCTTTTGAAATTTATGAGTGAATCAACCTCTTTTTCATTCTGGTCCAACTTGAAGATTTGTACTGCAACCATATCTTTACTTGGTCTTTCATCCATGGCTCTTTTTCCTAGTTGTAGTCCTTCTTACAAAACCCTTAAGTCCAAGAGCATGAACCATTTGGAATAGTTTTGGTCCATGAGATGACAACCTCTAGTTTCTGCCCAAAACTGATTTTCTCAAATTTTTGCACTAACAAGTTTCTTTGTTTGGCAAACTAACCTGGCCACCATCACCTACTCCTAGAGAGACCCCAATCTGGAAATTATGAGCACTCCAAGAAATGCCTAGGTGCCCTTGGCATTTTGTCAAACACTTTGTAGGCGTGACCAATCTTGACATGGTTTTTAGTTAGCTTTGCAAGCTAGGTCTCCTGGCCTAACCCCCTTGTCCATTAGCCTTCTTGCAAACCCTAGACTAGTCATGTTAGTTACCAGCCTTGCCCGAGCGCTCTAGACCCCCTTAGCATTCGGTCGAACACGTCGCGTGCGTGCTCTGGGCGCACCCAGAGCGCACGTTTTGCACGCGCGTGCACCGAGCCGCCGCGTCGCGCCCCTGACTTTTGCTCGCCCTGCAGAGCCGCGCCCCACCCTCGATCGCTCACCAGAACGAGCCAAGCTGTCCCTGGTGCCCTGCAGCGCCGCCGTCAGAGCCCCTTGGCGGCACGCCGGCGTCCGTAGTGAGCCCCTTCCACGGTCGGCGCCACCCGAGCCACAACAGCACGCCAGCTGCCCTGGAGCAGTCCGAGCTTATCCCCTCGCTCGACCGCAAGCGCTCTTCGGTGCCACGATACCCTGCCGCAGCAGAAACGGTCGGCCGGTGATCTTATCCTCGGCAATGGCGGAACCGACCTAGCTACGCTATAAAATGGTGACCCCGAGCTCCTCCTGGACCTCAGGCAGCCTCAAGCCACCCCACTAGCGCTCCCCTAGCGCGCAATCGACCAAGAGAGGCCGTCTTCCCCGTCTCCGGCCAGCTCGGCCACCGCCGCCCTCCAGTCCGTTTTGTTGCACCCAGGCCCTCCCCCGTCCAGCCAACACCACCACCCGACTCCCCTTCGCCTTGCGGAGCCGCCCAGCTGCTCAAACACGACCGGGAGCCACCATAGTTTAAACGCCCAAAACTCCTAAAGCCACCGGCCGCCGCGAAGCCCGCCGCCGGCGACTCCCTCCGTCCCCACCCGACTGGCGACCACCGGGAGGACCGCACTGGACCCGCGGATCCATCTCCACACTCGGTGTCTCGAACAGCTCCGCCGTTCGCCGGCGAGTGTCGCCGGAGTCCCGCCTCCGCTCGGGGCAGAGGAAGAGGAGGGAGAGGACTAGTCAAACCTGACCAGTGGGCCCGCTATACCCACTGTCAGTGGCACACACGCCGTCCATGCTGGATAAGTGGAGGCGTAAAACCAAAATACGCCTTCGACGTGGTCAGTAATCGAAACGTTTTTCTTTTTCTGTTTTATTTTAAAAAGAGATTTTTGACCAAGACTTTGACTGCCTATAACTTTTTAAATATAACCCCAAATGAATGATTCTTTTTCCTACCTCTCTCGAATATTGTCTGGTTTATTTTAAGATTTATTGCAAAAAAATTTAGACAACTGTTTGGTACTGTTTTTGAACTATTCATTGATTCAAAAATATTTTTTAAATAGGATTTTGGAGAGAGGAGGAAACTTTCAAAGTTTTGGAATGCACCCTGCCTCCCCATCACTTGAAGGCAAGCATTCTGAACCCTGGCATAATATTGTCATGTGTTGTTTGATACAGTTACAACACCTCTCGTCTCAAAAAATCGTCATTTTTCTGTGATGATATGATCAAACTCTCGAGTGCCTATTGATGTTTCATGTTGTTGGAGTTTGATATGTTGAGATGGTAGTCACCATCACATGCCTCTCGTGCATACCGGAAGGAACTCGGGAAAGCCTCTGTCTTGGGTAGACACGAGCTTGTCTCCGGCCGTTGAGACGACTGTGTCCGGTATGGCATAGTGAGACATGATGAGTGGTGGTTATGTATGTTGGTTGAAAGCATATTTGTTATGCTAATCATGCAGGTAACACATAAACCTCCTGAGTCGACCATAGAGCGAGTCTTGTTCCAGTAACCCCCACACTTGTTTCGTACTACCACTAGTCCCTGCCACAGGTAGGGTACGGTTCAGTAATTTGTCAACCCCTTTCTAGCACACACCGTACAGAGGGGCCGGGATGAGGGTACCATGGCCATGGATTAAAGCCAGTCATCCGGTCAGGGGGCATGGGTGTTTTCGGTTGTAGCCGAGGGGGTAGCTTCCCCAGTTTGCGTGCGGTATAAATTTTGTGATCCCATGCTAATCGAGGTTGTAGCCTCCTGTAACACCCCGAATTCGATGCGCCAGGTGTCTTCCAGTTATTCGCAGTCCTTGCCTTGTCATTTGCTTGCGTGTTGCATTTTTATCATGTCATCATGTGCATTGCATTGCATACGTGTTCGTCTCATGCATTCGAGCATTTTCCCCGTTGTCCGTTTTGCATTCCGGCACTCCTATGTCCTCCGGCGTCCCCCTTTGTCTCTTATTGTGAGCGGGTGTTAAACTTTCTCGAAATGGCCCGAGGTTTGCCAAGCGGCCTTGGTATACCACCGGTAGACCGCCTGTCAAGTTTCGTGCCATTTGGAGGTCGTTTGATACTCCAACGGTTAACCGGGGAACCGTTAAAGCCCCTTTTGTCTTGCAGCCCAACACCCCTCCAAAGTGGCCCAACAACCCATCCAAACCCCCTCCATGCTCTCCGCCGTTTGATCACGATCGCGTGGCCGAAAACCGCACTCCATTTGGAGTCTCCTAGCTCCCTCCACCTATAAATATGTGCAACCCTCTCCAAATCGCGGATGAAAACCCTAGAAATTCCCCTCGCGCCGCCGGACACCTTCTCCTCCACCGACGGACATGTCCGCCCGTCGCCCCCGACCAATAGGACGCCGACACATCGCCTCGCCGGCCCCCTCTCTCTCCTCCCATCGCCGCCGGCCCGCGGAGCCCGTCCTGGACCCGCGCGGGCCCGGATCCCGCCGCCGCCCGGCCCGCTCCGCGCCGGCTCCTACCGAGCGCCGCCGGAACCGTGCCTCGCCCCCGCCCGCGCCTCCGCCCATCACCGCCCGACCTTGCGCGCCCGTGCGCGCCTCCCCCGAGGGCCCCGCTCCACCGCCCCCTCGCCGGCCGGCCGGTGCCCGCCGACCGCCGCCGGGTCCCTTCGCCGCCAGCGCCCTTCCACCGCCTTCGCCCCGCTCCGACGAGCCCCGCGTCTCCGGCCGCCGCCTTCCTCCACTCCGGCGATAACTCCAGCGAGATTCCGCAGGGTGGACAAGATCCACCACTTCCCCCAACCAAACGGTGTCCCGCGCCCCTGGATCCCTCCGTCCCGCGTCGACTTTCGCGGAGGTAAAATCCACTAAGTCCCCAGATCTGCTACATTATCATGCCATGTTCATCGCATCATAACTCTCTGCATACTGCTCCGTTTCATGCGTGTAATATGTTAAATTGTTCAGCTCGGCGAGTACTTCATTTCATTCCATTGCGTCATGTTCATTTATGTCCATCTTGATGCGTGAATCATCGTTGCAAGAGTGCATGTTGCTGTTAACCTGCTGAAATTGTTATAACTTGCTCATTTGTCATTTTTTCCATGTTTGATGTGTGCACCCTATGAGGTTGATGTCTACATGTGTTTTGATCTATGTCATGCCATATTTAAAGTAGTGCCATCCATGTATTTTTGAGAGTTGTTTAGTGAGTGCATCGAGCTTGTTAAGTAGGGTACTTACTGTTGCTGTTTTCCTGACTGATTCTGTTATATCTTGTTGCTATGTAAACCTGCTGCTACAAGTCATTCTGTGCATAATCTGGAGATGTTCACTAAGGATGATTTGTCATACCTGTCATGCTCTATCCATTCAAGCCCCTGGTTGCATTTATAGCCTGCTGTAACATGTTTTTATCCTGCTCCAAACTTGCTAAATAATGTTGCTGTCAGCCTGTTAACATTAAGTTCCATGTTGCCATGATTGTTGCTAGTGATCCATGTATCCTATGAACTTGTTCTTGCCATGCTTAGCTTCTCAAACATGCCTTCTTACTGTTGGTTGCCTTGCCATGCCATGTATTGCTCTGTGGTGAGTGGTTCAAGCACACCAACATGCCTACTTATTGTTGTTCCTGCCATGTATGAATCTGTCATATCTTTTGACATGTTTACATGGGTGCCATCATATCTTCTGATTCTTTTTGGCTCATGGTCAGTAAGGGACTTTTGTTATATGCTATTAGTATATTCATGCCATGCCTTTGTTTGCCATGATAAGTTCCTGTAACATGTTGTTTGATAGCTCTAAACATTGCAACCTGATGTTATTCCTGCTAAGTCTGAGACTGTTAATATATGCAATCTTGCCATGTGTGTTTGAGCATGTTCTAGTGACTTCTGGAGATAGCTCAGTGTTCATGTTTTGTCATGCTTTACCTGTACTTCATGCCCATGCCTTTTGTTATTATGTTGGGGTGTTGTAGCATGTTGTTTTGATGCTTGCAAGATGCCTAGCTGCTGTTTTGGACAAATTGTTGTTATAGCTTGTATAGAGCGTATGTGTTGAACCGTTGCTCCGTTTTGAGTGTGCTCTGTATGAAACTTGCTTAGATTTGCATGTAGTTTCATATTATCATGTTGCATCCATGTTTGAGAGTGTTTGCTTGATGTTTGTATGCATTTTGCATCAATGCCATGCTTAACTTGTTTTGCTCATATCTTCTAGGCCGTAGCTCCGAACTAAATGAACTTTATATGTAACTTGACTAGAATTTCGTGTAGATCATCTTGGTGCATCTTAACTTGCTGTTTAACAACTTGAACATAATGTTTATTCAGATCTGGACCAACTTCGAAATTTGCATATGAGGACTTACCGGATTTGTCATATGTTGTTTCCGGCCTCATTTAAACTTGCTTTGATGTGTTGGTCTTGTATCCATCGTCTCTTGCCATGAGTAGCTTCATGTAGTCATGTCTTGCATCATGCTTGTTGTGCATCATGTCTTCTCTATGTGTGGTGTGTTTACCATGTTGTGTGCTTCTTCTCGATAGTTCCTGTTTCGTTGCGATCGTGAGGATTCGTTCGTCTACGCTTGGTTCGTCTTCGTGGCTTCATCTTCTTCATGGACTCGTTCTTCTTCCTAGCGGGATTTCAGGCAAGATGACCGCTACCCTGGATCTCACTACTATCATTGCTATGCTAGTTGCTTCGTTCTATCGCAATGCTGCGCTTCCTATCACTTGTTCTTCAAGCCTCCCAAATTGCCATGAACCTCTAACCTTTGACACCCTTCCTAGCAAACCGTTGTTTGGCTATGTTACCGCTTTGCTCAGCCCCTCTTATAGCGTAGTTAGTTGCAGGTGAAGTTGAAGATTGCTCCATGGTGGACAGGATTTTGTTGGCATATCACAATATCTCTTATTTAATTAATGCATCTATATATTTGGTAAAGGGTGGAAGGCTCGGCCTTATGCCTGGTGTTTTGTTCCACTCTTGTCGCCCTAGTTTCCGCCATACCGGTGTTATGTTCCCGGATTTTGCGTTCCTAACGCGGTTGGGTGATTTATGGGACCCCCTTGACAGTTCACTTTGAATAAAACTCCTCCAGCAAGGCCCAACCTTGGTTTTACCATTTGCCTCACCACCACCTACCTTTCCCTTGGGAGTAATTAACCCAAGGGTCATCTTTATTATAGCCCCCCCCCCCCGGGCCAGTGCTTGTCTAAGTGTTGGTCCGAACCGAGCAACCTGCGGGGCCACCTCGGGGCAACTCGAGGTCTGGTTCTACTCGTAGCTTGACTTATCCGGTGTTGCCCTGAGAACGAGATATGTGCAGCTCCTATCGGGATTGTCGGCGCATCGGGCGGCTTTGCTGGTCTTGTTTTACCATTGTCGAAATGTCTTGTAAACCGGGATTCCGAGACTGATCGGGTCTTCCTGGGAGAAGGTATATCCTTCGTTGATCGCGAGAGCTTATCATGGGCTAAGTTGGGACACCCCTGCAGGGTATAAACTTTCGAGAGCCGTGCCCGCGGTTATGTGGCAGATGGGAATTTGTTAATGTCCAGTTGTAGATAACTTGACACCAGATCCGAATTAAAACGCATCAACCGCGTGTGTAGCCGTGATGGTTCTCTTCTCGGCGGAGTCCGGGAAGTGAACACGGTCTTGGGTTATGTTTGACGTAAGTAGGAGTTCAGGATCACCTCTTGATCATTACTAGTTGTCGACCATTCCGCTTGCTCTCTTCTCGGTCTTATTTGCGTATGTTAGCCACCATACTTGCTTAGCCGCTGCTGCAACCTCACCACTTTACCCCTTCCTTTCCCATTAAGCTTTGCTAGTCTTGATACCCATGGTAATGGGATTGCTGAGCCCTCGTGGCTCACAGATTACTACAACAACAGTTGCAGGTACAGGTTATGCGATGATCATGATGCAAGAGCGATGTTTGCTTGTTTTGGAGTTCTTCTTCTGCTTCTTCTTCGATCAGGGGATAGGTTCCAGATCGGCAGCCTGGGCTAGCAGGGTGGATGTCGTTTGAGTTTCTGTTTGTGTTTCATCCGTAGTCGGATGGTGCTCTTATGTAAGATGATGTTGTATTCGTGTGGCATTGTATGCCTTTTGTATGTATCCCTACCTATTATGTAATGTTGATGTAATGATATCCACCTTGCAAAAGCGTTTCAATATGCGGGTCTATCCTTGGTGGGACCTTCGAGTTCCTTTTGGATAGGGTCGCATATTGGGCGTGACACCTCCCCACTTAGAGTTTTGCTTAACAAGTGTTGTGAGTGATTCCAGACACCGATAAGTTAAGCTAGTGTGTGCAAGTCAGGTGCGTTTTCATCTAGAAGACCGTAGACGGAATTAGTCCCGATGGACTAAAGGAATTCGTTACTCGTGGGTAAAGAGTACCCCCTCTGCAGAGATTAAACCTATTCGAGTAGCCGTGTCCATGGTGAAGGACTATAGTTTGGGTTGGGTCAAGTTTCGGTCTTAGTGTCGATCTTCGGAGGAAAAACAACTAAGTCAGAATTTTGATCTTGACCAGTGAAATATGATGATTGTGATTAATACTCTTATGGACTAACGATGCTCACTATTTGATTTATTGAGTACCTCTGGGACGGTTCTACCTCCGGGATATTCACTGTGATTATTTTGAGCCCTTTTTGTGGTGTCGCATAGACGCCCGACTGTGGCATGTTTATTATTTATTTACTATAAGCCCTTTATGTGCTGTCGCATAGACGCCCGACTGTGGCATGTTTGTTATTTATTTACTATAAGCCCTTTATGTGTTGTCGCATAGACGCCCGACTGTGGCATGTTTGTTATTTATTTACTATAAGCCCTTTATGTGGTGTCGCATAGACGCCCGACTGTGGCATGTTTGTTATTTAATTACTATAAGCCCTTTATGTGGTGTCGCATAGACGCCCGATTGTGGCATGTTTGTTATTTATTTACCATATAAGCCCTTTATGTGGCGTCGCACAGACGCTCGACTGCGGCACGTTCGTTATTCATTTCATTTATGAGCCCTTTCTGTGGTGTCGCTCAGACGCCCAACTGAGGCATTCTATTTCTACTCTCTAATTGCATGATTCATGTGTCGTGTGAATAACATGTTTGCGGGCATCATGGATTTTATTTCTGTGACTGACGTTGTGATCATAGAATATTTAGTGCATGATTATTGTTTATATTATCCCAGTGTTCATGATGTTTGCGAGTACATTCAAAGTACTCACTAGCTTGTCCCTAGCTATTGTCTTGGCCAGATTTCTTGCTTGGAGAGGAGCGATGCGACGACAACCCCTGAACCTACACAAGGATGATAGCAGTCGCGCGAAGATAGGAGTTAATCTGGTCAGCTGTTCCTGTGGGAAGTGGAGTCCCATAGACACAGATGATCCACAAACCGCTTCCGCCATCAACCACTAGAAACCATTTGTTGTACTCACAGGCCAGAATGGTCTTGTACTACATATTTTGTACTTCACTTGGAATTTCTGTATCAAGTTGGTGCCTCATCAGCTAACAGTAATCCTAGGGCTGGTGAGCACAATGGCCATTTTCTGGAAATTTATACCCGGAAAACCGGTCGTGACACAAGTGATCCGGAGGCACCAGTACTCCACCCTTTCGATGCAATAGCCCAATTACCTATCAACCTGAAGTCTTGAACCACATCACTGCCTGTCGTAATTGAGACATCCAAGGGTCAAAGTTAATCCGGATGCCTTTGTCATTCTCACCTTCTTTTGGCTGCAGGCTGTATCGTTGACAATCAGGGGAGTTTGCTCCCGAACTCCTAGGGCTCGCCGTGTAGACACAGTTTTCCATAGCAAACAAAGCCTCTCTGCCATCAAGGTCCTTGCCAACGGTGATCTCCTGGTTAATCGGATAATTGAGTCCAAGAAACAGAGAGTGTGAACCAAGGCTGTTTACCCGCCTCCAACTAAAAAATCCTAAAGGCCCCAACAAGCTGGCATCCTGCTCATAGATGTAACAGCCACTGTCCGGATACTCACGTATTACACAGTGCTTGTATACAATGGGGTTTTTGCAATATAAATTTTCCGGCTCATGTGTCTGAATGATCATCAGTCTTTTGCCGTCGTCTGATCGAGCGAGGAACCAGTTGTGCTTCCCTGTTTTTGGTAAAGGTGGTGTGATTACAAAGGGCAGTAACTATAGGGACATTGCATCATATCAAAAAGGACAGGCCTTGTTAATGTAAGATCAGCATTGTTCAGAGTATGAGTAGGATAATGCAAGAAACAGCATTGATATGTCCCTGTTGGAACTGGGAGGAAAATACAGGGAAATGTACACTGGGTTCGAAAATATAGAAGTGCCATGCATGGTTATACTCATGTTATCTCGCAATCGATTCTTCACAGGAAACTACCATGTCATGCATGTCATGTAATCATGTTCTGTCCTCACAAACAAATTCTTCAAGGTAACTAACAGACCATGCATTGTTATATACTTGTGTTCTGTGGGCAAAAATTTTGTGAGGATATTATTCTAGCCATTGATTGCTGAAGGGCGAATATAGGTATGTACACATGGTAAGCATTGCAGGATTTCACTACTTCCAAATATAGAGTTCTCCATATGCACATTTACTTCCCTAATGTATGGTTAGATGAAATCAACAGTGTGGTGCATGTTTCTACATCATGAAAATGAGGAAACTAACATGGCCATTGATACACACTCATATTTAGTAGTAGTATATAGATTACTGTAAAATAAGGATAATATCCATATATTACTAACCGTTTGATTATTCAGGGTACAAATTGGCTGTCATGACATGGTCACAATCGCATGAATTAACTCATTCCAAATATAGCTCATTTACGGCGTCTCTAATACATTGCCATAGTTCTACTCAAATTCCACTCAAACAGGGATATGCCAATCATCATAAAAAGTTCAAACAGTGTCATGGCGTCATCATTAACATGAGATGGAAACAACTTACACACGCCATCCCAGCAATACATGATGCCATCTGCTTTGTCGATCGCATAGATGATGCCATTGTGTTCAATAGCATCACAGAAGTGTGTATCAGCTTTGACGATGATCCACTGCGAGCCGAGTTGTCTCCAGCTAAAGAAGGCACCGGCGTAAAGATAGGTGAGTCTGCGGTCGAACAAGGCAATTAGCTTGAAGTCTGCGTAATTCGCATGTCGTGTGGGCACTTGGCAGATTACAATCTTCTGCAAAACAAGGTCCATCCAACTGACGTAGTAATTGATACGTCTCCAACGTATCTATAATTTATGAAGCATTCATGCTATTTTATTATCTGTTCTGAATGATTACAGGCTTTATTATACACTTTTATATTACTTTTGGGACTAACCTATTAACCGGAGGCCCAGCCCATATTGCTGTTTTATTGCCTGTTTCAGTATTTCGAAGAAAAGGAATATCAAACGGAGTCCAAACGGAATGAAACCTTCGGCAGCGTGATTTTTTGAAAGAATATGATCCTGGAGACTTGGAGTTCACGTCAGAAGATCCTCGAGGCAGCCACGAGATAGGAGGGCACGCCCCCCTGTAGGGTGCGCCCCCTGTCTCGTGGGCCCCTCGAGCATCTCCCGACCGACTTCTTTCGCCTATATAAGCCTACGTACCCTAAAACCATCGAATATCAAGATAGATCGGGAGTTCTGCCACCGCAAGCCTCTGTAGCCACCAAAAACCTCTCGAGAGCCCGTTCCGGCACCCTGCTGGAGGGGGAACCCATCACCGGTGGCCATCTTCATCATCCCGGTGCTCTCCATGACGAGGAGGGAGTAGTTTATCCTCGGGGCTGAGGGTATGTACCAGTAGCTATGTTTTTGATCTCTCTCTCTCTCGTGTTCTCTCTATGGCACGATCTTGATGTATCGCGAGCTTTGCTATTATAGTTGGATCTTATGATGTTTCTCCCCCTCTACTCTCTTGTGATGAATTGAGTTTCCCTCTTGAAGTTATCTTATCGGATTGAGTCTTTATTTGAGAACACTTGATGTATGTCTTGCCGTGTTTATCTGTGGTGACAATGGGATATCACGTGCCACTTGATGTATGTTTTGGTGACCAACTTGCGGGTTCCGCCCATGAACCTATGCATAGGGGTTGGCACACGTTTTCTTGACTCTCCGGTAGAAACTTTGGGGCACTCTTTGAAGTACTTTGTTTTGGTTGGATGAATTTGAGATTGTGTGATGCATATCTTATAATCATGCCCACAGATACTTGAGGTGACAATGCATTATCTAGGTGACATTAGGGTTTTGGTTGATTTGTGTCTTAAGGTGTTATTCTAGTACGGACTCTTGAATAGATTAATCCGAAAGAATAACTTTGAGGTGGTTTCGTACCCTACCATAATCTCTACGTTTGTTCTCCGCTATTAGTGGCTTTGGAGTGACTCTTTGTTGCATGTTGAGGGATTGTTATATGATCTATCTATGTTATTATTGTTGAGAGAACTTGCACTAGTGAAAGTATGAACCCTATGCCTTGTTTCCTACCATTGCAATACCGTTTACGCTCACTTTTATCATTAATTACCTTGCTGTTTTTATTATTTCAGATTACAAAAACCTATATCTACTATCCATATTGCACTTGTATCACCATCTCTTCGCCGAACTAGTGCACCTATACAATTTGCCATTGTATTGAGTGTGTTGGGGACATAAGAGACTCTTTGTTATTTGGTTGCAGGGTTGCTTGAGAGAGACCATCTTCATCCTACACCTCCCACGGATTGATAAACCTTAGGTCATCCACTTGAGGGAAATTTGCTACTGTCCTACAAACCTGTGCACTTGCAGGCCCAACAACGTCTACAAGAAGAAGGTTGTGTAGTAGACATCAAGCTCTTTTCTGGCGCCGTTGCCGGGGAGGTGAGTGCTTGAAGGTATATCTTTAGATCTTGCAATCGAATCTTTTTGTTTCTTATTTTATCACTAGTTTAGTTTATAAAAGAAAACTACAAAAAAAATGGAGTTAAGTTTGTCTCATACGCTTCATCTTTTTAATATCTTTCGTGAGTTTGATGAAAAGGAAAATTGTGCTCAAGTGCTACAAGAAGAATGCATTAGAATGTTTGTTACTAGATCTTTGTATGATGAGCATGATTGCAATGTTGTTAGTATGAATTCCTTGAATATCCATGATGCTAATGATATGCAAAGCCACAAGCTTGGGGAAGCTGATGAATATGATATTTTTAGTCCCCCAAGTTTTGATGAGAATATTTATTATGATGGAAGCATGCCTCCTATTTATGATGATTATATTGATGAAAGTGGGTCAACTTTAGGAAGTAGTGATCCCACTATTTTGGAGGATGTTGAATCTTATTGTGATGAACATGAAAGTGGATTTGGAAGAGTGTCAACTTTATTTAGTGATGATTCCACTATTTCGGAAGAGGTTCCAATTGATTATGAGAACAAGGTTGCTATCTATGATGATTATTGTGATGACTTGTATGCTACTAAGAATAATGATAACCATGAAACTTGTCATCATGATTTTAGTTTTCAATTGGATTATGCCTCACATGATAATTATTTTGTTGAGTTTGCTCCCACTACTATTCATGAGAAGAAATTTGCTTATGTGGAGAGTAGTAAAATTTATATGCAAGTGGATCATGAAAAGAATGCTTTAGGTGCTGGTTATATTGTTGAATTCATTCATGATGCTACTGAAAATTATTATGAGGGAGGAATATATGCTTGTAGGAATTGCAATAATGTCAAGTTTCCTCTCTGTGTGTTGAAAATCTTGAAGCTATGCTTGTTTTACCTTCCTATGCTAGTTGATTATTGTTCCCATAAGTTGTTTGCTCACAAAATCCCTATTCATAGGAAGTGGGTTAGGCTTAAATGTTCTAGTCATATGCTTCATGATGCTCCCGTTATGTTTCAATTCTTATTTTTTTTATGTGAGCATCATTGTCATCATCATGCCTAGCTAGAAAGGCATTAAAGAAAGGCACTTGTTGGGAGACAACCCAATACTTATCCTTACTGTTTTTGTGTGTTCACATGATTATGCTACTGTAGTAATCATTTTTTATAGCTTTTGTTTCAATAAAGTGCCAAGTAAGACCTTTAGGATGGCTTTTGGTGATAGTTGTGTTGATCCTGCTGAAAATCACAAACTTTTGCACCCAGTAAATTAGTTTTGTTAATTAACAGAAACATGCTTTTGATCTGATTCTTTTTGCTATGGATTGGTATACGAATTGCTTAGTACTTCCTAATGTGGTAGGATTTTTGGAGTTCAGAAGTATACGTTTTTGACAGATTCTGTTTTCATTGTGTTGTTTGCTTATTTTGATGAATCTATGAGTGGTATCGGAGGGTATGAACCATAGATAAGTTGGAGTACAGTAGATATTACACCAATATGAATTTAAAATGAGTTCATTACAGTACCTAAGTGTTGGTTTTATTTTCTTATACTAACGGAGCTTACGAGTTTTCTGTTGAGTTTTGTGTTGTGGAGTTTTCAAGTTTTGGGTAAAGATTCGATGGACTATGGAATAAGGAGTGGCAAGAGCCTAATCTTGGGGATTCCCAAGGCACCCCAAGGTAATATTCAAGGACAACCAAGAGCCTAAGCTTGGGGATGCCCCGGAATGCATCCCCTCTTTCGTCTTCGTTCATAGGTAACTTTACTGGGAACTATATTTTTATTCACCACATGATATGTGTTTTGCTTGGAGCGTCATTTTCTTTTGTTAGTTTTTTCTTGCTGTTATTTAGAATAATGTTTTTGCATCTTTAGTTTCAATAAAAAAAGTCAAGGATAGCCTTTGCCATGCTTATTTTGCTAGTATACATGTTGCTGTTTGAAAACAGAAAGTTTACCGCTGTTGCAAAAATTCCCTAGAAAAGTCAGAGCATGATATAATGTTGAAACTTTTTGCATATTTAGCTCTGATAAATGTAATACAGTGGGAATTTTATTTCATAATTTTTGGAGTTAGGGAAGTATGATGAATCTTGCATTCTTTACAGACTGTACTGTTTTGGCAGATTGATGTTATGTTTGCATTGTTTGCATATGTTTGCTTGTTTAATGATTCTATTTGAGGATAGGAGTATTAAATATGCAGAGGCATTTAGTATGCAATGTTGAATAATAATTTTAGTGATTTGTTATAGTAGGAAATGATAAGGTTTTGCATTGGTTTATACTAACCTATCTCACGAGTTCTTGTTGAGTTTGTTGTGGATGAAGCTTTTGAGAAATAGAGAAACCATGATATGAGAGGAATTAAGGAGACACAAAAGTTCAAGCTTGGGGATGCCCAAGGCACCCCAAGATAATATTTCAATAAGTCTCAAGCATCTAAGCTTGGGGATGCCCCGGTAGGCATCCCACCTTTCTTCTCCAACAACTATCGGTTAGTATCGGTTGAGCCTAAGTTTTTTGCTTCTTCACATGAGTTGTGCTATCCTTGCATTGTAATTTTATTTTGCTTTGCTTGCTGTTTGAATACAATACCAAGATCTGAAATTCTTAAATGAGAGAGAGTCTTCGCATAGTTACATAATTATTTAGCTACTCATTGATCTTCACTTATATCTTTTTGGAGTAGTTTGTCATTTACTCGTGTGCTTCACTTATATCCTATGAGTAAATGGTTAAATGAGTTGAATGTCATAAATCCGAAATTATATATGCCTCATTTGCTTATCCCATGGGGAGTAATGACTTCACGTCTAAGAAGTAGAGGTTGTAAATTTATTGAAGGTTAGCAAGCATTGTATTAGTCATTTGAACAATTCATGAAAGAATAATGAAGGAAGAGAGATTTCATATATAAATACACTATCCTAGACATCTTTTATAGTTGGGAGCACTCATTAAGTATGACATGCTAAAGAGTTGATGTTGGACAAGGAAGACAACGTAATGGTTTATGTTTTCCGACATCTCAGTTAAAGTATATTGTCATGGATCATTCAAACATGTTGAGATTGCCTTTCCCCCTCATGCTAGCCAAAATTCCTTGCACCAAGTAGAGATACTACTTGTGCTTCCAAATATCCTTAAACCCAGTTTTGCCATGAGAGTCCACCATACCTACCTATTGGTTGAGTAAGATCCTTCAAGTAAGTTGTCATCGGTGCAAGCAATAAAATTGCTCTCTAAATATGCATGACTTATTAATTAAGATTTTGTGTATCCAACCCTAAAAGCGCATGACAACCTCTGCTTCCCTCTGCGAAGGGACTATCTTTTACCTTATGTCTTTTACTTTATGCAAGAGTCAAGGTGATCTTCACCTTTCCCTTTTTCATTTTATCCTTTGGCAAGCACTTTGTGTTGGGGTGATCCTGATATATATATCCAATTGGATGTAAGTTAGCATGAACTATTATTGTTGACATCACCCAAAGGTGAATTCGTTGGGAGGCAATACTATAAGCCCCTATCTTTCTCAGTGTCCGATTGAAACTCCAGAACCATTAGTATTGCGTGAGTGTTAGCAATTATAGAAGACTATATGATAGTTGAGTGTGTGGAGTTTGCTATTCCTATTGCAATTGTTTGATGACTGAGAATGAAGTTTGCTAGTTTTCAAGAAAGTTTATGGTCTATGCTTTGACATGTGAATTGCTTGTTACTTTATCGTGAGAAGTTTTATGAGATGAACTACTGTTATGACATATTATCATGCTAGAAAAGGTGATTGAAATTATCATTGATCAAACTTGTGCACCTTCTAGCATTCACACTTCATAAATTCTTTCTTTTATCATTTACCTACTCGAGGACGAGTAGGGATTAAGCTTGGGGATGCTGACACGTCTCCAACGTATCTATAATTTATGAAGCATTCGTGCTATTTTATTATCTGTTTTGAATGATTATGGGCTTTATTATACACTTTTATATTACTTTTGGGACTAACCTATTAACCGGAGGCCCAACTGAAGGAAATATGCCCTAGAGGCAATAATAAAGTTATTATTTATTTCCTCGTATCATGATAAATGTTTATTATTCATGCTAGAATTGTATTAACCGGAAACATGATACATGTGTGAATACATAAACAAACATAACGTCACTAGTATGCCTCTACTTGACTAACTCATTAATCAAAGATGGTTATGTTTCCTAACCATAGACATGTGTTGTCATTTGATTAACGGGATCACATCATTAGGAGAATGATGTGATTGACATGACCCATTCCGTTAGCCTAGCACTTGATCGTTTAGTATGTTGCTATTGCTTTCTTCATGACTTATATATGTTCCTATAACTATGAGATTATGCAACTCCCGTTTACCGGAGGAACACTTTGTGTGCTACCAAATGTCACAACTTAACTGGGTGATTATAAAGGAGCTCTATAGGTGTCTCCAAAGGTACATGTTGGGTTGGCATATTTCGAGATTAGGTTTTGTCACTCCGATTGTCGGAGAGGTATCTCTGGGCCCTCTCGGTAATGCACATCACTATAAGCCTTGCAAGAAATGTATCTAATGAGTTAGTTACGGAATGATGCATTACGTAACGAGTAAAGAGACTTGTCGGTCACGAGATTGAACTAGGTATTGGATACCGATGATCGAATCTCGGGCAAGTAACATACCGATGACAAAGGGAACAACGTATGTTGTTATGCGGTTTGACCGATAAAGATCTTCGTAGAATATGTAGGAGCCAATATGAGCATCCAGGTTACGCTATTGGTTATTGACCGAGAATAGTTCTAGGTCATGTCTACATAGTTCTCGAACCCGTAGGGTCCGCACGCTTAACGTTACGATGACAGTTTTATTATAGGTTTATAAGTTTTGGTGTACCGAAGGTTGTTCGGAGTCCCGGATGTGATCACGGACATGACGAGGAGTCTCGAAATGGTCGAGACATAAAGATTGATATATTGGAAGCCTATATTTGGATATCGGAATGGTTCCGGGTGAAATCGGGATTTTACCAGAACACCGGGGGGTTACCGGAACCCTCCCGGGGGTTAATGGGCCTTAGTGGGCCATGAGGGAGAAGAGGAGGGCCTGCCAGGGCAGGCCGTGCGCCCCCTCCCCCCTAGTCTGAATAGGACAAGGAAGGGGGGGCGGCGCCCCCCTTTCCTCTTTCCCCTCCCCCCTTTCCTTCTCCACCAAGGTAAGAGGGGGGAGTCCTACTCCTGGTGGGAGTAGGACTCCTCCAGGCGCACCCCTAGGGGGCCGGCCGCACCTCCCCCCTCCCTCCTTTATATATGGGGGCAAGGGAGCACCCCATGACACACAAGTTGATCTTCGTGATCGTTCCTTAGCCGTGTGCGGTGCCCCCCTCCACCATATTCCACCTCGGTCATATCGTTGCGGTGCTTAGGCGTAGCCCTGCGTTGGTAGAACATCATCATCGTCACCACGCCGTCGTGCTGACGGAACTCATCCCCGAAACTCTGCTGGATCAGAGTCCGGAGATCGTCATCGAGCTGAACGTGTGCTGAACTCGGAGGTGCCGTGCGTTCGGTACTTGGATCGGTCGGATCGTGAAGATGTACGACTACATCAACCGCGTTGTCATAATGCTTCCTCTTACGGTCTACGAGGGTACGTGGACAACACTCTCCCCTCTCGTTGCTATGCATCACCATGATCTTGCGTGTGCGTAGGAATTTTTTTGAAATTACTACGTTCCCCAACAGTGGCATCAGAGCCTAGGTTTTATGCATTGATGTTATATGCACGAGTAGAACACAAGTGAGTTGTGGGCGATACAAGTCATACTGCTTACCAACATGTCATACTTTGGTTCAACGGTATTGTTGGATGAAGCAGCCCGGACCGACATTACGCGTACGCTTATGCGAGACCGGTTTTACCGCCGTGCTTTGCACACAGGTGACTAGCGGGTGTCTGCTTCTCCAACATTAGTTGAACCGAGTATGGCTACGCCTAGTCCTTGCGAAGGTTAAAACAACACTAACTTGACGAACTATCATTGTGGTTTTGATGCGTAGGTAAGAACGGTTCTTGCTAAGCCTGTAGCAGCCACGTAAAATTTGCAACAACAAAGTAGAGGACGTCTATCTTGTTTTTGCAGGGCATGTTGTGATGTGATATGGTCAAGACATGATGCTATATTTTATTGTATGAGATGATCATGTTTTGTAATCGAAGTTATCGGCAACTGGCAGGAGCCATATGGTTGTCGCTTTATTGTATGAAATGCAAACACCATGTAATTGCTTTACTTTATCACTAAGCGGTAGCGATAGTCGTAGAAGCAATAGATGGCATAACGACAACAATGCTACGATGGAGATCAAGGTGTCGCGCCGGTGACGATGGTGATCACGACGGTGCTTCGGAGATGGAGATCACAAGCACAAGATGATGATGGCCATATCATATCACTTATATTGATTGCATGTGATGTTTATCCTTTATGCATCTTATCTTGCTTTGATTGACGGTAGCATTTTAAGATGATCTCTCACTAAAAATTATCAAGAAGTGTTCTCCCTGAGTATGCACCGTTGCGAAAGTTCTTCGTGCTGAGACACCATGTGATGATCGGGTGTGATAGGCTCTATGTTCAAATACAACGGGTGCAAAACAGTTGCACACGCGGAATACTCAGGTTAAACTTGACGAGCCTAGCATATAACCGATATGGCCTCGGAACACGGAGACCGAAAGGTCGAGCGTGAATCATATAGTAGATATGATCAACATATTGATGTTCACCGTTGAAACTACTCCATCTCACGTGATGATCGGACATGGTGTAGTTGATATGGATCACGTAATCACTTAGAGGATTAGAGGGATGTCTATCTAAGTGGGAGTTCTTTAGTAATATGATTAATTGAACTTAAATTTATCATGAACTTAGTACCTGATAGTATTTTGCTTGTCTATGTTTGTTGTAGATAGATGGCTCGTGCTATTGTTCCGTTGAATTTTAATGCGTTCCTTGAGAAAGCAAAGTTGAAAGATGATGGTAGCAATTACACGGACTGGGTCTGTAACCTGAGGATTATCCTCATTGCTGCACAGAAGAATTACGTCCTGGAAGCACCGCTGGGTGCCAGGCCTGCTGCTGATGCAACTGAATAGAGCAAAGCTGATGACTACTCGATAATTCAGTGTGCCATGCTTTAAGGCTTAGAACCGGGTCTTCAACGACGTTTTGAACGTCATGGAGCATATGAGATGTTCCCGGAGTTGAAGTTAATATTTCAAGCAAATGCCCGGATTGAGAGATATGAAGTCTCCAATAAGTTCTATAGCTGCAAGATGGAGGAGAATAGTTCAGTCAGTGAACACATACTCAAAATGTCTGGGTATAATAATCACTTGATTCAACTGGGAGTTAATCTTCCTGATGATAGTGTCATTGACAGAATTCTTCAATCACTGCCACCAAGCTACAAGAGCTTCGTGATGAACTATAATATGCAAGGGATGGACAAGACTATTCCCGAGCTCTTCGCAATGCTAAAAGCCGCGGAGGTAGAAATCAAGAAGGAGCATCAAGTGTTGATGGTCAACAAGACCACCAGTTTCAAGAAAAAGGGCAAAGGGAAGAAGAAGGGGAACCTCAAGAAGAACAGCAAACAAGTTGCTGCTCAAGAGAAGAAACCCAAGTCTGGACCTAAGCCTGAGACTGAGGGCTTCTACTGCAAGCAGACTGGACACTGGAAGCGGAACTGCCCCAAGTATTTGGCGGATAAGAAGGATGGCAAAGTGAACAAAGGTATATGTGATATACATGTTATTGATGTGTACCTTACTAATGCTCGCAGTAGTACCTGGGTATTTGATACTGGTTCTGTTGCTAATATTCGCAACTCGAAACAGGGACTACGGATTAAGCGAAGATTGGATAAGGACGAGGTGACGATGCACGTGGGAAATGGTTCCAAAGTCGATGTGATCGCGGTCGGCACGCTACCTCTACATCTACCGTCAGGATTAGTTTTAGACCTAAATAATTGTTATTTGGTGCCAGCGTTGAGCATGAACATTATATCTGGATCTTGTTTGATGCGCGATGGTTATTCATTTAAATCTGAGAATAATGGTTGTTCTATTTATATGAGTAATATCTTTTATGGTCATGCACCCTTAAAGAATGGTCTATTTTTATTGAATCTCGATAGTAGTAATACACATATTCATGGTGTTGAAGCCAAAAGATGCAGAGTTGATAATGATAGTGCAACTTATTTGTGGCACTGCCGTTTAGGTCATATCGGTATAAAGCACATGAAGAAACTCCATACTGATGGACTTTTGGAATCACTTGATTATGAATCACTTGGTACTTGCGAACCGTGCCTCATGGGCAAGATGACTAAAATGCCGTTCTCCGGAACTATGGAGCGAGCAAATGATTTGTTGGAAATCATACATACTGATGTTTGTGGTCCAATGAATGTTGAGGTTCGCGGCGGGTATCATTATATTCTCACCTTCACAGATGATTTGAGCAGATATGGGTATATCTACTTAATGAAACACAAGTCTGAAACATTTGAAAAATTCAAAGAATTTTAGAGTGAAGTGGAAAATCATCGTAACTAGAAAATAAAATTTCTACGATCTGATCGTGGAGGAGAATATTTGAGTTACGAGTTTGGTTTACATTTGAAACAATGCGGAATAGTTTCGCAACTCACGCCACCCGGAACACCACAACGAAATGGTGTGTCCGAACATCGTAATCGTACTTTACTAGATATGGTGCGATCTATGATGTCTCTTACTGATTTACCGCTATCGTTTTGGGGTTATGCTTTAGAGACGACCGCGTTCACGTTAAATAGGGCACCATCAAAATCCGTTGAGACGACACCTCATGAACTATGGTTTGGCAAGAAACCAAAGTTGTCGTTTCTTAAAGTTTGGGGTTGCAATGCTTATGTGAAGAAACTTCAACCAGATAAGCTCGAACCCAAATCAGAGAAATGTGTCTTCATAGGATACCCAAAAGAGACTGTTCGGTACACCTTCTATCACAGATCTGAGGGCAAGATTTTCGTTGCTAAATTCGGATCCTTTCTAGAGAAGGAGTTTCTCTCGAAAGAAGTGAGTGGGAGGAAAGTAGAACTTGATGAGGTAACTATACCTGCTCCCTTATTGGAAAGTAGTCCATCACAAGAACCGGTTCCTGTGACAGCTACACCAATTAGTGAGGAAGCTAATGATATTGATCATGAAACTTCAGATCAAGTTTCTACTGAACCTCGTAGGTCTACCAGAGTAAGATCCACACCAGAGCGGTACGGTAATCCTATTCTGGAAGTCATGTTACTTGACCATGGCGAACCTACGAACTATGAGGAAGCGATGATGAGCCCAGATTCCGCAAAATGTCTAGAAGCCATGAAATCTGAGATGGGATCCATGTATGAGAACAAAGTATGGACTTTGGTTGACTTGCCTGATGATTGGCAAGCCATTGAGAATAAATGGATCTTTAAGAAGAAGACTGACGCTGATGGTAATGTATCTGTCTATAAAGCTCGACTTGTTGCGAAAGGTTTTCGACAAGTTCAAGGGGTTGAGTACGATGAGACTTTCTCACCCGTAGCGATGCTTAAGTCTGTCCGAATCATGTTAGCAACTGCTGCATTTTATGATCATGAAATTTGGCAAATGGATGTCAAAACTGCATTCTTCAATGGATTTCTGGAAGAAGAGTTGTATATGATGCAACCAGAAGGTTTTGTCGATCCAAAAGGTGCTAACAAAGTGTGCAAGCTCCAGTGATCCATTTATGGACTGGTGCAAGCGTCCCGGAGTTGGAATAGATGTTTTGATAGTGTGATCAAAGCATATGGTTTTATACAGACTTTTGGAGAAGCCTGTATTTACAAGAAAGTGAGTGGGAGCTCGATAGCATTTCTGATATTATATGTAGATGACATATCATTAATGGAAATGATATAGAATTTCTGGATAGCATAAAGGGATATTTGAATAAAAGTTTTTCAATGAAAGACCTCGGTGAAGCTGCTTACATATTGGGCATCAAGATCGATAGAGATAGATCAAGATGCTTGATTGGACTTTCACAAAGCACATACCTTGATAAAGTTTTGAAAAAGTTCAAAATGGATCAGGCAAAGAAAGGGTTCTTGCCTGTATTACAAGGTGTGAAATTGAGTCTGACTCAATGCCCGACCACAGCAGAAGATAGAGAGAAAATGAAAGATGTTCCCTATGCTTCAGCCATAGGCTCTATCATGTATGCAATGTTGTGTACCAGACCTGACGTATGCTTAGCAATAGGCTTAGCAGGGAGGTACCAAAGTAATCCAGGAGTGGATCACTGGACAGCGGTCAAGAACATCCTGAAATACATGAAAAGGACTAAGGATATGTTTCTCGTATATGGAGGTGACAAAGAGCTAGTTGTAAATGGTTACGTCGATGCAAGCTTTGACACTGATCTGGACGATTCTAAACCACAAACCGGATACGTGTTTTTATTAAACAGTGGAGCTGTAAGTTGGTGTAGTTCTAAACAAAGCATCGTGGCGGGATCTACATGTGAAGCGGAGTACATAGCTGCTTTGTAAGCAACAAATGAAGGATTATGGATGAAGGAGTTCATTCCCGATCTAGGTGTCATACCTAGTGCATCGGGACCAATGAAGATCTTCTGTGACAATACTGGTGCAATTGCCTTGGCAAAGGAATCCAGATTTCACAAGAGGACTAAGCACATCAAGAGACGCTTCAATTCCATTCGGGACCAAGTCCAGGTGGGAGACATAGAGATTTGCAAGATACATACGGATCTGAATGTTGCAGATGTTGGAAATATGCCCTAGAGGCAATAATAAAAGTATTATTATATTTCATTGTTCATGATAATTGTCTTTTATTCATGCTATAATTGTATTATCCGGAAATCGTAATACACGTGTGAATACATAGACCTCAATATGTCCCTAGTGAGCCTCTAGTTGACTAGCTCGTTGTGATCAACAGATAGTCATGATTTCCTGGCTATGGACATTGGATGTCGTTGATAACGGGATCACATCATTAGGAGAATGATGTGATGGACAAGACCCAATCCTAAGCATAGCACAAAGGTCGTTTAGTTCGTTTGCTAGAGCTTTGCCAATGTCAAGTATCTCTTCCTTAGACCATGAGATCGTGTAACTCCCGGATACCGTAGGAGTGCCTTGGGTGTATCAAACATCACAACGTAACTGGGTGACTATAAAGGTGCATTATAGGTATCTCCGAAAGTAGTTGTTGGGTTGACACGGATCGAGACTGGGATTTGTCACTCCGTATGACGGAGAGGTATCTCTGGGCCCACTCGGTAATGCATCATCATAATGAGCTCAAGGTGAACAAAGTGTTGGCCACGAGATCATGCATTACGGTACGAGTAAAGTGACTTGCCGGTAACGAGAATGAACAAGGTATTGGGATACCGACGATCGAGTCTCGGGCAAGTAACATACCGATTGACAAAGGGAATTGTATACAGGGTTTGATCGAATCCTCGACATCGTGGTTCATCCGATGACAACATCGAGAAGCATGTGGGAGCCAACATGGGTATCCAGATCCCGCTGTTGGTTATTGACCGGAGAACGTCTCGGTCATGTCTATATGTCTCCCGAACCCGTAGGGTCTACACACTTAAGGTTCGATGACGCTAGGGTTATAAAGGAAGTTTGTATGTGGTTACCGAATGTTGTTCGGAGTCCCGGATGAGATCCCGGACGTCACGAGGAGTTCCGGAATGGTCCGGAGGTAAAGATTTATATATGGGAAGTCCTATTTTGGCCACCGGAAAATGTTCGGGATTTTTCGGTATTGTACCGGGAAGGTTCTAGAAGGTTCCGGAGTGGGGCCCACCTGCATGGGGGGACCCACATGAACGTGAGTAGTGGGGGAAAGGCCCCACACCACAAGCCAAGGTGCAGCCCCTCCCCTCCCCAACACCTCTCCTCCTCCGTATATGCTTGGCGAAGCCCTGTCGGAGTACTGCTGCACCAACTACACCACGCCGTCGTGCTGCCGTTGGAGCAATCTTCCTCAACCTCTCCTTCCCCCTTGCTGGATCAAGAAGGAGGAGACGTCTCCCGTCCCGTACGTGTGTTGAACGCGGAGGTGCTGTCCGTTCAGCACTTGGACATCGGTGATCCGAATCACGTTCGAGTACGACTCCATCACCACCATCCCCTTGGCTAGCTTCCGCTCGTGATCTACAAGTGGTATGTAGATGCAAACTCTCTCCCTTGACTCGTTGCTTAGATGAACTCATAGATGGATCTTGGTGAAACCGTAGGAAAAATTTTAATTTTCTGCAACTTTCCCCAACAGTGGCATCATGAGCTAGGTCTATGCGTAGTTCTCTTTGCACGAGTAGAACACAATTTTGTTGTGGGCGTGGATTTTGTCATCTTACTTGCCTCTACTAGTCTTTTCTTGCTTCGGCGGTATTGTGGGATGAAGCGGCCCGGACCAACCTTACACGTACGCTTACGTGAGACCGGTTCCACCGACTGACATGCACTAGTTGCATAAGGTGGCTGGCGGGTGTCTGTCTCTCCCACTTTAGTTGGAGCGGATTCGATGAAAAGGGCCCTTATGAAGGGTAAATAGAAGTTGACAAAATCACGTTCTGGTTATTCGTAGGTAAGAAAACGTTCTTGCTAGAACCCAATTGCAGCCACGTAAAAGATGCCACAACAATTAGAGGACGTCTAACTTGTTTTTGCAGCGATTGATCATGTGATGTGGTATGGCCAGAAGTTGTGATGAATGATGAATTGTGATGTATGAGATCATGTTCTTTGTAATAGGATTCACGACTTGCATGTCGATGAGTATGACAACCGGCAGGAGCCATAGGAGTTGTCTTTATTTTTTGTATGACCTGCGTGTCATTGAAGAACGCCATGTAACTCACTTTACTTTATTGCTAAACGCGTTAGCCATAGAAGTAGAAGTAGTCGTTGGCGTGACAACTTCATGAAGACACGATGATGGAGATCATGATGATGGAGATCATGGTGTCAAGCCGGTGACAAGATGATCATGGAGCCCCGAAGATGAAGATCAATGGAGTTATATGATATTGGCCATATCATGTCACAACTATATAATTGCATGTGATGTTTATTATGTTTATGCATCTTGTTTACTTAGGATGACGGTAGTAAATAAGATGATCCCTTACAAAAATTTCAAGAAGTGTTCTCCCCTAACTGTGCACCGTTGCTACAGTTCATTGCTTCTAAGCACCACGTGATGATCGGGTGTGATGGATTCTTACGTTCACATACAACGGGTGTAAGACAGTTTTACACAGCAAAAACACTTAGGGTTAACTTGACGAGCCTAGCATGTGTAGACATGGCCTCGGAACACGGAGACCGAAAGGTCGAACACGAGTCGTATGGAAGATACGATCAACATGAGAATGTTCACCGACGATGACTAGTCCGTCTCACGTGATGATCGGACACGGCCTAGTCGACTCGGATCGTGTAACACTTAGATGACTAAAGGGATGTCTAATCTGAGTGGGAGTTCATAATTTGATTAGAACTTAATTATCATGAACTTAGTCTAAAACCTTTGCAAATATGTCTTGTAGATCAAATGGCCAACGCTCATGTCAACATGAACTTCAACGCGTTCCTAGAGAAAACCAAGCTGAAAGATGATGGCAGCAACTATACGGACTGGGTCCGGAACCTGAGGATCATCCTCATAGCTGCCAGGAAACAATATGTCCTAGAAGGACCGCTAGGTGACGCTCCCGTCCCAGAGAACCAAGACATTATGAATGATTGGCAAACTCGCGCTGATGATTACTCCCTCGTTCAGTGCGGCATGCTTTACAGCTTAGAACCGGGGCTCCAAAAGCGTTTTGAGCATCACGGAGCATATGAGATGTTCGAAGAGCTGAAACTAGTTTTCCAAGCTCATGCCCGGGTCGAGAGATATGATGTCTCCGACAAGTTCTACAGTTGTAAGATGGAGGAAAACAGTTCTGTCAGTGAGCACATCCTAAAGATGTCTGGGTTGCACAACCGTATGACCCAGCTGAACATTAACCTCCCAGATGAGGCGGTCATTGACAGAATCCTCCAGTCGCTCCCACCAAGCTACAAGAGCTTTGTGATGAACTACAACATGCAGGGGATGGAAAAGACCATTCCTGAAGTGTTCTCGATGCTGAAGTCAGCAGAGGCTGAAATCAAGAAAGAACATCAAGTGTTGATGGTCAATAAGACCACTAAGTTCAAGAAGGGCAAGGGTAAGAAGAACTTCAAGAAGGACGGCAAGGAGGTTGCCGCGCCTGGTAAGCCAGTTACCGGGAAGAAGTCAAAGAATGGACCTAAGCCTGAGACTGAGTGCTTTTATTGCAAGGGGAAGGGTCACTGGAAGCGGAACTGCCCCAAATACTTAGCAGATAAGAAGGCCGGCAAAACCAAAGGTATATTTGATATACATGTAATTGATGTGTACCTTACCAGTACTCGTAGTAACTCCTGGGTATTTGATACCGGTGCCGTTGCTCATATTTGTAACTCACAGCAGGAGCTGCGGAATAAACGGAGACTGGCGAAGGACGAGGTGACGATGCGCGTCGGGAATGGTTCCAGAGTCGATGTGATCGCCGTCGGCACGCTGCCTCTACATTTACCTACGGGATTAGTTTTGAACCTTAATAATTGTTATTTAGTGCCAAGTTTGAGCATGAACATTGTATCTGGATCTCGTTTAATACGAGATGGCTACTCATTTAAGTCTGAGAATAATGGTTGTTCGATTTATATGAGAGATATGTTTTATGGTCATGCTCCGATGGTCAATGGTTTATTCTTAATGAATCTCGAGCGTAATATTACACATGTTCATAGTGTAGATGCCAAAAGATGTAAAGTTGATAACGATAGTCCCACATACTTGTGGCACTGCCGCCTTGGTCACATTGGTGTCAAGCGCATGAAGAAGCTCCATGCTGATGGACTTTTAGAGTCTCTTGATTATGAATCGTTTGACACGTGCGAACCATGCCTCATGGGCAAGATGACCAAGACTCTGTTCTCCGGAACAATGGAGCGAGCAACCAACTTATTGGAAATCATACATACCGATGTGTGCGGTCCAATGAGCGTTGAGGCTCGCGGAGGATATCGTTATGTTCTCACTCTCACTGATGACTTAAGTAGATATGGGTATTTCTACTTAATGAAACACAAGTCTGAGACCTTTGAAAAGTTCAAGGAATTTCAGAATGAGGTGGAGAATCAATGTGACCGAAAGATAAAGTGCCTACGATCAGATCATGGAGGAGAATATTTAAGTCACGAATTTGGCACACACTTAAGGAAATGTGGAATCATTTCACAACTCACGCCGCCTGAAACACCTCAGCGAAACGGTGTGTCCGAACGTCGTAATCGCACTCTATTGGATATGGTGCGGTCTATGATGTCTCTTACTGATTTACCGCTATCATTTGGGGATACACTCTAGAGACAGCTACATTCACTTTAAATAGGGCACCGTCTAAATCCGTTGAGACGACACCGTATGAATTATGGTTTGGGAAGAAACCTAAGCTGTCGTTTCTAAAAGTTTGGGGATGCGATGCTTATGTCAAGAAACTTCAACCTGAAAAGCTCGAACCCAAGTCGGAAAAATGCGTCTTCATAGGATACCCTAAGGAAATTGTTGGGTATACCTTCTACTTAAGATCCGAGCGCAAAATCTTTGTTGCCAAGAACGGATGCTTTTTGGAAAAAGAGTTTCTCTCGAAAGAAGTAAGTGGGAGGAAAGTAGAACTCGATGAAGTACTACCTCTCGAACGGGAAAGTGGTGCAGCTCAGGAAAATGTTCCTGTGATGCCCACACCAACTGAAGAGGAAACCAATGATGATGATCAAGGTACTTCGGATCAAGTTGCTACTGAACTTCGTAGGTCCACAAGGACACGTTCCGCACCAGAGTGGTACGGCAACCCCGTCCTGGAAATCATGTTGTTGGACAACGGTGAACCTTCGAACTATGAAGAAGCGATGGCGGGCCCAGATTCCAACAAATGGCTTGAAGCCATGAAATCCGAGATAGAATCCATGTATGAAAACAAAGTATGGACTTTGACAGACTTGCCCGATGATCGGCGAGCGATAGAAAACAAATGGATCTTTAAGAAGAAGACAGACGCGGATGGTAATGTCACCATCTATAAAGCTCGACTTGTCGCTAAGGGTTATCGACAGGTTCAAGGGATTGACTACGACGAGACATTCTCTCCCGTAGCGAAGCTAAAGTCCGTCCGAATCATGTTAGCAATTGCCGCATATTATGATTATGAGATATGGCAGATGGACGTCCAAACAGCATTCCTTAATGGGCATCTTAAGGAAGAACTGTATATGATGCAGCCGGAAGGTTTTGTCGATCCTAAGAACGCTAACAAAGTATGCAAGCTCCAGCGATCCATTTATGGGCTGGTGCAAGCATCTCGGAGTTGGAATATTCGCTTTGATGAGATGATCAAAGCGTTTGGGTTTATGCAGACTTATGGAGAAGCCTGCGTTTACAAGAAAGTGAGTGGGAGCTCTGTAGCATTTCTCATATTATATGTAGATGACATACTCTTGATGGGAAATAATATAGAATTTCTGGACAGCATTAAGGCCTACTTGAATAAGTTTTTTTCAATGAAGGACCTTGGAGAAGCTGCTTACATATTAGGCATCAAGATCTATAGAGATAGATCGAGACGCCTCATAGGTCTTTCACAAAGCACATACCTTGATAAGATTTTGAAGAGGTTCAAAATGGATCAGTCCAAGAAGGGGTTCTTGCCTATGTTACAAGGTGTGAGATTGAGCTCGGCTCAGTCACCGACCACGGCAAAAGATAAAGAAGAGATGAGTGTCATCCCCTATGCTTCAGCCATAGGATCTATTATGTATGCCATGCTGTGTACCAGACCTGATGTAAACCTTGCCGTGAGTTTGGTAGCTAGATACCAAAGTAATCCCGGCAAGGAACACTGGACAGCAGTCAAGAATATCCTGAAGTACCTGAAAAGGACAAAGGACATGTTTCTCGTTTATGGAGGAGACGAAGAGCTTGTCGTAAAGGGTTACGTCGACGCTAGCTTCGACTCAGATCCGGATGACTCTAAGTCACAAACCGGATACGTGTATATGTTGAATGGTGGAGCAGTAAGCTGGTGCAGCTGCAAGCAGAGCGTCGTGGCGGGATCTACGTGTGAAGCGGAGTACATGGCAGCCTCGGAGGCAGCGCATGAAGTGATTTGGGTGAAGGAGTTCATCACCGACCTAGGAGTCATACCCAATGCGTCGGGGCCAATCAAACTCTTCTGTGACAACACTGGAGCTATTGCCCTTGCCAAGGAGCCCAGGTTTCACAAGAAGACCAGGCACATCAAGCGTCGTTTCAACTCCATCCGTGAAAATGTTCAAGATGGAGACATAGAAATTTGCAAAGTACATACGGATCTGAATGTCGCAGATCCGTTGACTAAACCTCTCTCGCGAGCTAAACATGATCAACACCAGAACTCTATGGGTGTTCGATTCATCACAATGTAACTAGATTGGTGACTCTAGTGCAAGTGGGAGACTGTTGGAAATATGCCCTAGAGGCAATAATAAAAGTATTATTATATTTCATTGTTCATGATAATTGTCTTTTATTCATGCTATAACTGTATTATCCGGAAATCGTAATACACGTGTGAATACATAGACCTCAATATGTCCCTAGTGAGCCTCTAGTTGACTAGCTCGTTGTGATCAACAGATAGTCATGATTTCCTGGCTATGGACATTGGATGTCGTTGATAACGGGATCACATCATTAGGAGAATGATGTGATGGACAAGACCCAATCCTAAGCATAGCACAAAGGTCGTTTAGTTCGTTTGCTAGAGCTTTGCCAATGTCAAGTATCTCTTCCTTAGACCATGAGATCGTGTAACTCCCGGATACCGTAGGAGTGCCTTGGGTGTATCAAACATCACAACGTAACTGGGTGACTATAAAGGTGCATTACAGGTATCTCCCAAAGTAGTTGTTGGGTTGACACGGATCGAGACTGGGATTTGTCACTCTGTATGATGGAGAGGTATCTCTGGGCCCACTCGGTAATGCATCATCATAATGAGCTCAAGGTGACCAAAGTGTTGGCCACGAGATCATACATTACGGTACGAGTAAAGTGACTTGCCGGTAACGAGAATGAACAAGGTATTGGGATACCGACGATCGAGTCTCGGGCAAGTAACGTACCGATTGACAAAGGGAATTGTATACAGGGTTTGATCGAATCCTCGACATCGTGGTTCATCCGATGACAACATCGAGAAGCATGTGGGAGCCAACATGGGTATCCAGATCCCGCTGTTGGTTATTGACCAGAGAACGTCTCGGTCATGTCTACATGTCTCCCGAACCCGTAGGGTCTACACACTTAAGGTTCGATGACGCTAGGGTTATAAAGGAAGTTTGTATGTGGTTACCGAATGTTGTTCGGAGTCCCGGATGAGATCCCGGACGTCACGAGGAGTTCCGGAATGGTCCGGAGGTAAAGATTTATATATGGGAAGTCCTATTTTGGCCACCGGAAAATGTTCGGGATTTTTCGGTATTGTACCGGGAAGGTTCTAGAAGGTTCCGGAGTGGGGCCCACCTGCATGGGGGGACCCACATGAACGTGAGTAGTGGGGGAAAGGCCCCACACCACAAGCCAAGGCGCAGCCCCTCCCCTCCCCAACACCTCTCCTCCTCCGTATATGCTTGGCGAAGCCCTGTCGGAGTACTGCTGCACCAACTACACCACGCCGTCGTGCTGCCGTTGGAGCAATCTTCCTCAACCTCTCCTCCCCCCTTGCTGGATCAAGAAGGAGGAGACGTCTCCCGTCCCGTACGTGTGTTGAACGCGGAGGTGCTGTCCGTTCAGCACTTGGACATCGGTGATCCGAATCACGTTCGAGTACGACTCCATCATCACCATCCCCTTGGCTAGCTTCCGCTCGTGATCTACAAGTGGTATGTAGATGCAAACTCTCTCCCTTGACTCGTTGCTTAGATGAACTCATAGATGGATCTTGGTGAAACCGTAGGAAAAATTTTAATTTTCTGCAACGTTCCCCAACAGCAGACCCGTTGACTAAGCCTCTTCCACGAGCAAAACATGATCACCACCAAGACTCCATGGGTGTTAGAATCATTACTGTGTAATCTAGATTATTGACTCTAGTGCAAGTGGGAGACTGAAGGAAATATGCCCTAGAGGCAATAATAAAGTTATTATTTATTTCCTCATATCATGATAAATGTTTATTATTCATGCTAGAATTGTATTAACCGGAAACATGATACATGTGTGAATACATAAACAAACATAACGTCACTAGTATGCCTCTACTTGACTAGCTCATTAATCAAAGATGGTTATGTTTCCTAACCATAGACATGTGTTGTCATTTGATTAACGGGATCACATCATTAGGAGAATGATGTGATTGACATGACCCATTCCGTTAGCCTAGCACTTGATCGTTTAGTATGTTGCTATTGCTTTCTTCATGACTTATATATGTTCCTGTAACTATGAGATTATGCAACTCCCATTTACCGGAGGAACACTTGGTGTGCTACCAAACGTCACAACATAACTGGGTGATTATAAAGGAGCTCTATAGGTGTCTCCAAAGGTACATGTTGGGTTGGCGTATTTCGAGATTAGGTTTTCTCACTCCGATTGTCGGAGAGGTATCTCTGGGCCCTCTCGGTAATGCACATCACTATAAGCCTTGCAAGCAATGTAGCTAATGAGTTAGTTACGGAATGATGCATTACGTAACGAGTAAAGAGACTTGCCGGTAACGAGATTGAACTAGGTATTGGATACCGACGATCGAATCTCGGGCAAGTAACATACCAATGACAAAGGGAACAACGTATGTTGTTATGCGGTTTGACCGATAAAGATCTTCATAGAATATGTAGGAGCCAATATGAGCATCCAGGTTCCGCTATTGGTTATTGACCGAGAATAGTTCTAGGTCATGTCTACATAGTTCTCGAACCCGTAGGGTCCGCACGCTTAACGTTACGATGACAGTTTTATTATGAGTTTATAAGTTTTGATGTACCGAAGGTTGTTCGGAGTCCCGGATGTGATCATGGACATGACGAGGAGTCTCGAAATGGTCGAGACATAAAGATTGATATATTGGAAGCCTATATTTGGATATCGGAATGGTTCCGGGTGAAATCGGGATTTTACCGGAACACCGGGGGGTTACCGGAACCCTCCCAGGGGTTAATGGGCCTTAGTGGGCCATGAGGGAGAAGAGGAGGGCCGGCCAGGGCAGGCCGCGCGCCCCCTCCCCTCCTAGTACGAATAGGACAAGGAGGGGGGCGCCCCCTTTCCTCTTTCCCCTCCCCCCTTTCCTTCTCCACCAAGGCAAGAGGGGTGAGTCCTACTCCCGGTGGGAGTAGGACTCCTCCAGGCACACCCCTAGGGGGCCGGCCGCACCTCCCCCCTCCCTCCTTTATATACGGGGGCAAGGGGGAACCCCATGACACACAAGTTGATCTTCGTGATCGTTCCTTAGCCGTGTGCGGTGCCCCCCTCCACCATATTCCACCTCGGTCATATCGTTGCGGTGCTTAGGCGAAGCCCTACATCGGTAGAACATCATCATTGTCACCATGCCGTCGTGCTGACGGAACTCATCCCCAAAACTCTGCTGGATCGGAGTTCGGAGATCGTCATCAAGCTGAACGTGTGCTGAATTCGGAGGTGCCGTGCGTTCGGTACTTGGATCGGTCGGATCGTGAAGACGTACGACTACATCAACCGCGTTGTCATAACGCTTCCGCTTACGGTCTATGAGGGTACGTGGACATCACTCTCCCCTCTCAATGCTATGCATCACCGTGATCTTGCGTGTGCGTAGGAAATTTTTGAAATTACTACGTTCCCCAACACCAACCCATATTGTTGTTTATTGCCTGTTTCAGTATTTGGAAGAAAAGGAATATCAAACGGAGTCCAAACGGAATGAAACCTTCGGCGGTGTTATTTTTGGGAAGAATATGATCCTGGAGACTTGGAGTTCACGTCAGAAGATCCTCGAGGCAGCCATGAGATAGGAGGGAGCCCCCCCTGTAGGGCGTGCCCCCTGTCTCATGGGCCCCTCGAGCACCCCCCGACCAACTTCTTTTGCCTATATAAGCCTACGTACCCTAAAAACATCGGGAGTTTCGCCGCCGCAAGCCTCTGTAGCCACCAAAAACCTCTCGGGAGCCCGTTTTGGCACCCTGCCGGAGGGGGAACCCATCACCGGTGGCCATCTTCATCATCTCGGCGCTCTTCATGACGAGGAGGGAGTAGTTCACCCTCGGGGCTGAGGGTATGTACCAGTAGCTATGTGTTTGATCTCTCTCTCTCTCTCTCGTGTTCTCTCTATGGCACGATCTTGATGTATCGCGAGCTTTGCTATTATAGTTGGATCTTATGATGTTTCTCCCCCTCTACTCTCCTATGATTAATTGAGTTTACCTCTTGAAGTTATCTTATCGGATTGAGTCTTTATTTGAGAACACTTGATGTATGTCTTGCCGTGTTTATCTGTGGTGACAATGGGATATCACGTGACACTTGATGTATGTTTTCGTGACCAACTTGCAGGTTCCGCCCATGAACCTATGCATAGGGGTTGGCACACGTTTTCTTGACTCTCCGATAGAAACTTTGGGGCACTCTTTGAAGTACTTTGTGTTGGTTGGATGAATCTGAGATTGTGTGATGCATATCGTATAATCATGCCCACGGATACTTGAGGTGACAATGGAGTATCTAGGTGACATTAGGGTTTTGGTTGATTTGTGTCTTAAGGTGTTATTCTAGTACGAACTCTTGAATAGATTGATTCGAAAGAATAATTTTGAGGTGGTTTCGTACCCTATCATAATATCTATGTTTGTTCTCCGCTATTAGTGGCTTTGGAGTGATTCTTTATTGCATGTTGAGGGATTGTTATATGATCTATCTATGTTATTATTGTTGAGAGAACCTGCACTAGTGAAAGTATGAACCCTATGCCTTGTTTCCTACCATTGCAATACCGTATACACTCACTTTTATCATTAGTTACCTTGTTGTTTTTATTATTTCAGATTACAAAAACCTATATCTACTATCCATATTGCACTTGTATCACCATCTCTTCGCCGAACTAGTGCACCTATACAATTTGCCATTGTATTGAGTGTGTTGGGGACACAAGAGACTCTTTGTTATTTGGTTGCAGGGTTGCTTGAGAGAGACCATCTTCATCCTATGCCTCCCACGGATTGATAAACCTTAGGTCATCCACTTCAGGGAAATTTGCTACTGTCCTACAAACCTGTGCACTTGCAGGCCCAACAACGTCTACAAGAAGAAGGTTGTGTAGTAGACATCAGTAATCTAGATGACTTGGACCGCGATCGTAATACTCTATATAATCCAACGGAGGAAGGATAATCTCATGGGAGGTCTGGAAGTTCACGAGCACCAACTTTTTACCGTCTTCTCTGAAGGCAGCCATCAGTGGGAGTTCATGCCGACCCAGTACATACCTGCCAAGAAGTTTCGGGCGATGGTGATCGGATCGATGTCGAGGGAAATGATGTACGGTGACCCACTACATACTTGCAAAGAAGTTTCGGCTAATGGAGATCGGATTGAAGTCGAGGGGCATCATGCATGCCTTCGTATCATGGTGAGCCAATCTCGCAAGACCAGATTGCAGCAAGCAGGGTGTCTTGAAAAGCTTAGGCCTCGCTTCGATGATGGCCGTGTGCATGTCCCTCGAGCATGCAGCCAGTCGCAGGGCGCTCAACATATCCATACACGAACAACAGAGGTCGAGGATGTCATTGGGGAGATTGCTCCAATCGCGGCTCATATGGAAGCTGTGCGGTTCGCGTTCGGCCATGGTGGAGTTTGGAAGGGGGCTTGATTTACGGGGGAGAAGGATGTCGGTGCTGGAGCGGCTAGCGAGGGAATAGTGGTACTGGGGGAGGCGAGTGAGGCAACGGTACACGGGGGCACAGTGAGATGGAGACGGAGACGGAGACAGAGAAGGAGATGGAGATGGAGTGGTGCTATGGGAGCGGAGAGGGAGACAAGGCGAGGCGCCAATGTGCTGTACAATGGCGGTGACAGACTGCACAGTGCACAGGGTGAGGCTAACTTTGGTAACCCGAACACGCCGCCTGGACTAGTGTCAGGCGCAGGGTGTTGTCACTTCACTATGAGGACCGGATGAATAGTATTTTGACCATCAAGTGTACCACAGTTGTACTACTACTACTAGTAGTAGTAGTAGGAACATGAGTACTCCAGTATTATATAGTGGAAATAGGTCTCCCGTGCTAGCATGCATGTTCACTTCATCGTACAGGTATCATCCATATTGCGAGCAGAACCAAATTCTCGTGCATGCCCAATCAACGCCCTGCCGCGATGCATGCAGTGGTCGTTCTGGTGCATCAAGGATGGCATGCAGATCATTCCACACTTGAGAAGAGGAAAAATGGAAAGGTAGAACGCGGCAGCAGAGGAAGAGAACGCTGGCTAACGAGGCTGGGAGGGGATCGAGCAAGAAGTTAATGCTCCACGCCTAAAGGTTTTGGGAAAACCTGATTTTCATAAGGTGACTTATACTCACCTAAACGGAGGGAGTATTCCTTAACCAGAGAATGTTGTGTCGCCCACTCACGCGCTCAAAAAGAAGCTACGACACATTTTTTTATCTATTTGCATAGGTCCCACCTATCAAGAAGGATGGGCACGTACACGAACAGGTATGACTCATTAGTCTACCCGCATAGCCTTTTCGTTTAGTCTACCTAGCTGTCTAATCAACTGCCTGCATGCCACTTCTCCCATTTACTTCTCCATCGGGAACCGATTCTCCTCGGCTTCTTCACCTCCCGTTCGTCTTCATTTGCATCCAAACCCCGCTGCATTCACATTGTTTTAACCTCTTTAAATAATCATCTACTACTTCAGTTAGACTAGCCATCTAATCCTAATTCTCCAAACCATAGCCCTCCGTTCCAGTGGTTCCAAATGGCGAAAGAGATCGAGACGCAGGTTTTTAGCGTCCAACATGTCCTCGTCGAAGGCTCGATGCGCATAGTTGCCACCGTCACCGTCCACCCAAGGGTTGTTCGGTAGTGGATCAACAATGTATCCAACTCCCTCGAAAAGGTAGAGACGAGGGTCATCGGTCTCGATGCAGAGTACACGGAGCGTGCCCCTGGGAAGATCCAGCGCGCCGTCGTCCTTTGGTTGTGCCTCGAAGATGATGTTTTGGTGTACCACATCATACACTCACCCTCCATACCAGATGAGCTTCATGATTTCTTGTCTCGGGAGGACGTATACTTCTGTGGGGCAGCCATAGAAGGGGACAAACAGAAGCTGGAGCCGTACAACCTTGATTTGAAAAGCATCGCTGACCTACAAACCAGAATCAAGATTTCTGTAGAAGATTGTGCTAAACAGACACCATCCCTATTCGACGTAGCAAATTTTGTGCTCGGTACAAATCTTTAGAAGGGTGACGATACGGTGGCATTAAGCTCGTCTGGATGGGAGAATTATCCCTTGACGTACGAGCGGATAAAATATGTTGCCCTCGATGCCCATGTGAGTTTCGAGATAGCTGCAAGGTCAAAAGAGCTTATTGCAAAGCCGTCTCCCGCAGAGAATGATAACAAGAAGAAGAAGAAGAAGAAGAAGAAGAAGAAGAAGAAGAAGAAGAAGAAGAAGAAGAAGAAGAAGAAGAAGAAGAAGAAGAAGAAGAAGAAGAAGAAGAAGAAGAAGAAGAAGAAGAAGAAGAAGAAGAAGAAGAAGAAGAAGAAGAAGAAGAAGAAGAAGAAGAAGAAGAAGAAGAAGAAGAAGAAGAAGAAGAAGAAGAAGAAGAAGAAGAAGAAGAAGAAGAAGAAGAAGAAGAAGAAGAAGAAGAAGAAGAAGAAGAAGAAGAAGAAGAAGAAGAAGAAGAAGAAGAAGAAGAAGAAGAAGAAGAAGAAGAAGAAGAAGAAGAAGAAGAAGAAGAAGAAGAAGAAGAAGAAGAAGAAGAAGAAGAAGAAGAAGAAGAAGAAGAAGAAGAAGAAGAAGAAGAAGAAGAAGAAGAAGAAGAAGAAGAAGAAGAAGAAGAAGAAGAAGAAGAAGAAGAAGAAGAAGAAGAAGAAGAAGAAGAAGAAGAGGAAGAAGAAGAAAAGGATGCACCGGCAGGAGGGCATTATGGATGGATGAACTATTTCCTCTCTTGTAAAAAAAATTATTCCCTCTCAGTTTATATTGATATAGATGGACTATTTCGATGGTGTGCATGTCTTTGGAACAGAGTAGTAGCATGGGTCCGCTTGACTATAAGGAACTATTTATCCGCATATATAGCTTTCTCTGCTACTCCTTCCAGTGATCGGTATGCAGTGCATGTGTCCGTAGACATGACAGCTTGTCCATGGAAGTTCAACTACAGCGACCATCACGTTTCATCTTGCGATTCCCACGACGCCTCTTCAACCCATAGCACCACGCCCCCCGACGTGCGCCTCACCCCTCTCAGCCGCACCGCCCCTCTGCCTTTGTGTGCATGACATGTGGGCCACCTAAAATGCGGCGAGCATCAAGTTTCTACCACGGCCACACGCGATTCCCACGACGCCGCTCAAACCCATGAAACCACATGTCCCCCGACCTACGGCTCACCCCTGTTGGCCCCACTGCCCCTCTGCCTTCGGGAGCATTACATGTGGACCAGTCACCTATCGGGGCCACATGTTATTGACTCAAAGGTAGGTGTAGCAAGGCGCTGAAGCTCAGTCCCAACGGCCCTGGGAGGGAAATGTAACTCCTGCGCCAGGGCTTGTGGTGCTCCCGCAGCACGAACTCGTGCCAAACTCGAGATTTGTTTCTTTACTATACATGCACGCAACAATTTAATGGACATTGTAATCTCAACATGTGATGGGGAGCTCTAAATTTGAATTTGAAACTTATAAAACGAAAAGATTCAAAACAAATAAACTAGGAGAGAGGGAGTATATCGTAGGATGTGTCCCATACAAAATAAGTCCCCTGGTTTGTCACCACGAAGTTGCGGTTAGAAAGGAGCACAGCGTCTTCCTACTCGTACGGCAACAAATCGGCCGCAGACAGCATGGTCCGCCTTTGACTGCCATGTGCAACGTTCGTGCTATCTTATTCAATCTCACCGTGGTTCCATCGTACCAATTCATGCGGTGGCCCGTTGCATGGCTGATCCCAATGTTGGACAAAGGTTCTACGGGAACGGTGTCACCATTGTAAATGTTGTGCAAATTGATGTTGGTACCCTCCCGTACATATGCAAGCCAATCTCCACTCGCACCGAGCCTAACCTATGAAACAGTGGGCAGGGGGAGAATTAGGAATGGATACGCAAGTAGTCTTTAGAATGCATTTACTACGTGATCAAACTCATCTTACCTTCTCATCGGAGGAAATCCAAGTGCCCCTCAACGTCGGCATCTCAAGGGGCGTCAACTTGCAACTACGGCCACGCCGCGCTGGAGAGACCCCCAAGGAAACATCCTCGTGCGTTCCACGGAACATCAAGATGCATTTGTATGAGTAGTTTATCTTGTGAGATAAAAGGATGAATGAGGGAAGGCCTCTAGAGATAGAGATGGACACTACTACTACCAATGTGCTGGCCCGTGCGTTGCAATGGATCCAAAGTAGTAGAATAATACTTGTTCACGTGCTTGAAATATAAACACTCTAGTTTTGATATACATGTGTCAGCAGACATGACAGCTTGTCCATGGAAGTTGAACCACGGCGACCATCACGTTTCTTGTTTCTACCACTGCCACACCCACACGCGATTCCCACGACGCCGCTCCAACCCACGGCACGACGTCCCCCGACGTGGACATGGATCCTCTGACGTGGCTATCACTGCCTTGCCCTGCCTTTCCTTCGCTGACAGGTGGGACCCACGCTTATGGGTCCCACATGTCAGTGACAGAATGGTAGGATTGTTCGCGTCAGGGGATCCTCATCCCCCGACGTGCCCCTCATCCCTCTCGGCCCCACCGCTCCTCTGCCTTTGTGTGCATGACATGCGGGCCAGCTGAACTGCGGCGACCATCAACTTTCTACCACAGACACACCCGATTGGACGCGGTTTGCCTGCTCCGCTGCTGTGCTCCGATCCGTACTCCCGCACCATCGAATTTTCATCCAGCGGCTGTGACACATTTCGTCCCGGGCATCAATCCTCAGCTGGAGTACTTATGTACTACAGGTAGTACCCGCCGGTGTGGCCATCTACGCCTCGTAACGCCCCGACGCCCAGCTGTGGCACCCTCGCCACGGCCACGCCACCACCGGCCGGTTCATCTCGAACGAGTGAGTCGCGAACCACGCCACCACCATGAGAATGACATGTGGGCCAGCCGCATTTAAGGTCCGCATGTCATTGACTCATAGGCCGGGCACTAAGCCACTGAAGTTCGGTCCCGTGGGCCCCGAGAGGGAAATGTAACTCCTGCGGCAGGCCTTGTGGTGCTCCCGCAGTACGAGCTCGTGCCAAAACTGGAATTTGTTTCTTACTACTACCAACTAGTACTAGTAAGGTACACGTGCATTGCACGCATGAGATTCTGGTGGTTTGTGCATTATGCTTCTACATGTGGAGTTTTCTGGATTCTAACATGTGGCAAAATCTGGTGGAATGTAAGGTTAGGCAAGTTTGATTAACTTAGGTGAGTGTTTGGTTCAAGCCACACCTTAGGCAAGCCACACTAAGGCCCCACATGACATACACACAAAAAATGTGGCAAGATTCCCTTAGGCTTGCCAACTTGTGGCTCTCATTTTGAAGAACTAATAACTTTGCCTAAGCTTAGTTGTGGCAAAGTTAGTCATGAATTAAGTTCAACCATGGAGTCTTCTAGATTATACATGTGGCAGAATCTGGTGGATGATATCCAACGGCCAGTAGTGCTCGGATTTGCCATCTTTGTACCGTCGGATTGGCTTCATCCAACGACCAACTTTCAAAGTTTTTCACACACTATATAGGGGGTATAGATATAGATGTGCCGGTCCGTTGCAATGGATCCAAAGTATATCTATTTAGTGGAGTGCACTCTAAACACATTATCTATTTATTTTTCTCTAACCTTCCGTAGCCATGCAACCAAGCCACATAAGCTTCATGGGTGCCCCCCACATCATATTATTCATACTACGTTGATTGAAAAAAAGATAAATCACCCAAAACAAGATCTTCCCGTTTTTTGTTCCTACGATGTTGTGCCGTGCACGTACCTACTAGTTGTATAGTGGTAGTACTAGTAATATAGTATTAGGAGTACAAACTTGGTACTAGTAGGAGTAGTACTAGTACGGAATGCTCCTACTCTATCAACGAGCCCCGTCTGACACCAAATTTCTTGGCTTCCGTGCTACAGCTAGATCTTCCCCTCGTTTCTGTTTTCCAACCCGGCGGCGGGCGGGGTGTCGGTTTGCTCAACGGCGGTCCCACATGAAAGTGAAAATGCTAGGCAACACGCCTTCCCTAAGCTATGTGTCGTGCCGGACGGGCCGTGTTGTACTCCCGATTCCCGGGCGTGTGGGGGTGCGACGCGAACGCGGCAGGCCTTTTCCTTTTACTAGCAATGTGCCCGTGCGTTGCGACGGATCCAAAGTAGTAGAATAGTAGTATTTGTTCACAAACTTGAAAGAAATCACTATTGTTTTGATATACTCCTAATATATTACTCCCTCCGTACCTAAATATTTGTCTTTTTTGAGATTTCAAATGGACTATCACATACGGATTATATAGACATATTCTAGTGTTTCTAGCAAGATGCCCGCGCGTTGCACGAAGTTGATGGAAAAGGTAAGCACAACTTATAAATTGACGGATGGAGTACTAGTTACAGTGATGCATATAATTAAGCAAAGGGATCGCACATGTCGGTATTGACTGGAACGAGAATGCAACAGCACAATAAGAATTAAGGCCACGATGATGCGATCGCAGTGGTGGTTACAGAAGGCAAGAAGAAAGATGGATCCACGAACGTACGACCTCCTCCTCCTCAACTTAGTGCGCCGGGCCACCGACCGGCGGCTAAGGAGCGGCGGCTTTTGTGGCGAGGTCGAGGTGCTTCTCAGCAAAGGCATCCAAGGCTTCCAGCCGGTTGAGGAAGGCCAACGTCGTAGCGTCCTCACTGGCCTTGTAGATACCTATGTACACGATTTGCTCGTACACGTGGATGTGTAGGTCGACGAATTCTTGCAGGGCGAGGCGCCTCGCGGCGAGCGCGACCTCCAGGTGGACATTCTTCGTGGCGTCGGCGGGCAGTCGCAGGGCCACCAGTGCTTGAAAGAGGTTCCGGCCATGGAGGCCGATTAGGGTGGCAGGCAATGAGGAGCCCGGGCGCGCGGGCTGGAGGAGTACGGCGATGTCGTCCGCGAGCTTCTTGAGGACGGTGAACTTGTTGCTGGTGGCAACGATCATCTGGTCCAACTGAGAGTCGTAGTTGGCGTCGACGGCGGCCATCCACCAGCCGGTCTCCAACACCGTCTGGAGACGATCCTCGGCGCCATGCCGCAGGCCGGCGTCGTGGACCATCTGGCGCAGCCGCTGGCCGCTCACGCGCATCGCCGCCATGGGTCTGGAGTGAGCTCTTTTGCGCTTAGTGTAGGTGCTTAGGCAAATGCTTAGGTGCGTACGATGTGGTAGATGCATTGGAATGGAGGGGCGCCTTTATATGAGGGCAATGAGGGCAAACTGCGTTGCATTCACATCGTGCAGCCTCTTTTCCCGGACCTCCTCCCATTACTTCCCTCATGCATTAATTGAAGGAGGATGCATTGGCCGTTCAACATATCGGGAACCGCTACTCCCTCCCTCGTCTGCATTAAAGCCGTATCGGGAACTGCGCCGCCCGCTGTCAAATCGAATACTCCCTCCGTCTAGGTGAGTATTAAGTCATCTTACGAAAACCAAAATAGTAAACACATAGGCGTGGTGCATTAACTCTCACGTTGTTTCTTATTTTTTGACATAAATAGAGGAATCAACCAAGAAGAGATGTGGGGCTTGTATGCTTTTAATGACTTGAGACTATCAAACATGACATGCAGTGGTCAGTTCGTTGCACAAGAACAAATACAACCCACGTTAGCACACACGCATCTTATAGCATCACATCCAATGGCTATAAAAGATGAATGAGACCAAATTATCTCATCTAGATGAGTTCTAGCAAAACTGTATTAATAATACTTAGTACTCCTGCGCCATGTATCATATATTAGTATCATGTAGTACTTTATTTATTGCCATGTATGACACATAGTTCACGAGCGCTCTCTATATGTACCACCTTTTTTTTAATTTCAAGTTTTGCTCCATGGCGCAATCCATCGATACTACTACTGTACAAAAGTGGAGTATATACATTTTTAAAAGGCTAGAGGGTGGGGCAATCTAGCTCGGTCGGTTTCACGAGATGCGAGGGCCTTTGTGATTTGACGGCTCATTACTGCTGTCAAATCGAATAGTACTGCGCCGCCCGCTGCACGCCCGGCGCCTCCATTAAACCCCTCCGTTAAACCCGCATGCAAACCGAGAATCCTACTCCGGCCACACGTCCGTTCATGAGCGGGCCGGAATTAAACGCAACACCGGCCGAGCTCCTCCCGTCCGCCCTCAGTTTAAACGAGGCCAGACGCCGGCCAAGCTCCTACCGTCCGCCCTCTATTTACACGAGGCCAGACAGACAGCGGGCAAGAATCGCACCCCTCCGCCGCTCCCCCATCTCCTCCTTCACCATTTTCTCCACTCTTCCGATGGCTTCCGATGAGCCGTTCTCCGGCATATTACCCGGCTGGGTGGCCCGCCGAGCCCTCCGGATACGGGCGAGGCCGCTCGGTGCTTCACCAACCTCGCTTGGCCCGACGGAGCCAGTTGCCGCCCCAAGCAGGCGCGTGGTTCAGCAACTCGCCGCTCCAGTTCAGCTCGATGAGGAGTGGCGAGTTGCTCCACGCCGGCACGGCGGCGAGCACGCCGGTACGGGCGCCGTCGCTGCCGCGTCGTACCGCGCCACCAGTGTCTGCGGTGGCCGCGCCTCCCGTGTCTGTGGGCGCGCCTCCCGTGCCTGCGGCAGCGCCATGCAGGCAGAGACAGAAGCCGGGTGCGTGGAGAGCGACGAGTCGGTGGCCAGCTTCTCCGTGTCCGCCGCCATCATCGAGGAGAAGTAGAACACGGGAGGCCGCCGCCACTTGGGACCCATGAAGGCCACCGCCGAGGCGACGACCGCGGATTCAGGTGGTTTCTTTGCTGCTTCGTCTCTTCCGAGGACCTTCGTCGACCCCGCAAGTGTCTGACGGACATGAGGAAGACAAAGGGATCCGCGGGCGGCCATTTAGAACTAAAATAAGTCTAGATATATCCATTTCTAGGACAAGTATTTCCGGACGGAGGGAGTATTAATTATACAAGAGAGCCGGATTGGCACCTCTTAGTTCATGTAAATGTAATGAAATCCATCATGTTTATATGAAGATCCGGCTTTTTTATACGAAATCCTTCATGCTTATATGAAATCAGTCCGTGTTTGCACGAATTTCATCTGGTTGGTTAGAGTTGTAAAAATGTATGCCGCTGGCGTTTGATGTCGTCCTCCGCGGAAGGAAGCGGGAGGAAATTTGCCGGCTGCCGTTGGAGATGCTCTTTATGCTGGAAATAATAGAGTGACATCCAATCCATTTGAGTTAATTGCCTGTATGATTGTCCCTCTATAAAAAGTTAATTGCATGTACAGTGTACACGTGACTTGCAGGGTGGCTACAGCTTCGTACAGAAAGTTAAAAAGAAACAAGTCCATCCTTAATATTCTAAGTACTCTGTGGGTTCCACTGTCAGTACAGTAGCGAAAGAAGTATATATTAAATAAGTAGAGTAATATATAATATAAAAATCTAAAGTTAAAAGACAGAATTCGAACTCATGTCATCGCGTTGCGAGCATCCGGCGCTAACCAGCCCAGCACATTTTTGTTGTAGACCATGCTGGAGATATATCTCCATGTCTACTCTTATATATACTCCATTCGTTCCTAAATATTTGTCTTTTTCAGATTTCAAATGGACTACCACATACGGATGTGTATGTAGACATATTTTAGAGTGTAGATTCACTCATTTTGCTACGTATGTCTTTTCAGGAAGGGGTCAGATTTGTCCTTGATTTATTTATGAGGTATCCAGATGGCACTGCACCGCCAAGAAAAGAGGGTAACATCAAAATTATGGACTACTTTTTTGAGTATGTTGGTAAGGTCCGGTCATAGTCACTTGTTGAAATCTCTAAAAAGACAAATACTCCCTCCGTCCGGAAATACTTGTCATCAAAATGGATAAAAGGAAATGTATCTAGACGTATTTTAGTTTTAGATACATCTCTTTTTATCCATTTTGATGACAAGTATTTTCGGACGGAGGGAGTAGAAAACAGAGTTGGTGATGATGGTGTGCGTGCCATCCTGCAATATAGGCCGTCGGATTTATATCTAACGGATAGGAAAGAAACTATGGCAATTTTGCAAAAATATACCCACACGTCTCTCCACGTTCGCAAATAAGGCCTTCCCTCGTTCAGCCTTTTCTCTCACAAGATAAACTACTCATACAAATGCATCTTGATGTTCCGTGCAACGCACGGGCAGCTAGCTAATTTCTTTTAAAATAGTTGCTGCGATAATTGGGTTGAAGTGATATATTTTATGTCTGCCCCGAATGATTTCAGATTCACTAGTAGTAACAAAGAAAAGGTTGCCTTGTTAATTAACAGAAAACAGGGTGAAAACTATCACATGAGGCCGGTAAAAACAAGGCACACTGGGTTCAGCGTCATCGTCACTACAGCTGTGCGCGCGCGAGAAGTCTACATATCGAGGGGGCTACCGAGCGAGGCACCGAGACACAATGTTTGAGAGAGAAACCAATTGACAGATTATGATCAGATCGAGTTGTCACCCTTCTGCTGTCATTGTTGGGGGGGAGGGAGAGAAAGACGTATCGAGAGTGTGCGCGGTAGGCACAGAGGCACAACTAGCGAGTGTGTGTGTGTGTGTGTGTGTGTGTTTGAAAGAGGAGTAGATAGATTATTATCAAGATCGATGTGCCACCCTACTCCTTCGGTGCCGGTAGTGTGTGTGTGTGTATGTTTGAGAGAGAATCCAGTCGATAGATTAGTATCAAGATCGAGGTGTCACCCTACTCCTTCGGTGCAGGGTAGTGTGTGTGTGTATGTTTGAGAGAGAAGCCAGTCGATAGATTAGTATCAAGATCGAGGTGTCACCCTACTCCTTCGGTGTTGGGAAGTGTGGGTGTGTGGGGGGGGGGGCAGTGACACTCACATATCTCTACTCTTATAAAAAACAGAGTTGGTGATGAAGGTGTTCCTGCCATCCTACAATATAGGCCATCCGATTTATATCAGACGGACAAGAAGGAAAATATGGCAATTTTGCAAAAAGATACCCACACCCCTCTCCGCATTTGCAAATAAGGCATTCCCTCGTTCATCCTTTTCTCCCACAAGATAAACTTCTCATACAAATGCATCTTGATGTTCCGTGCAACGCATGGGCATCTTGCTAGTAGGGAGAAGGAGTTTGTGTGACACATATCTAGCTATATTAAGGGATAGGTAGATAGCATATGTGTGAGAGACATTATTATACTTTGAGACATTAGTGGCTGTGGGTGGGCGGAATTAAAGGGGTGGGCGTGTTAGACATAGAGAGCGTGTGTGTTTCTGTGTGAGAGACTTGTAGGACGGGGTAGAAAGACGAATTTAACCCTGACGGAGGGAGAGAAATACACGAAGTGCGCGTGTGTGATTCCGATGCCCACAGGGAAATGAGATATGTATGCGTGTGAGAGAGATTGCACAATTCATTCACGTATCACTATCTAGCGATCGTGGACGTGCATCGCTTGAACATAAGTCAATATCTACTTCGTATCGTGGCCAAAGGTACAATATCGATTCAACGCTATAAAGATTGGACACTCACATATCACATTTTTTCTATTTAAATAAACCTTTTCAGTTGTGCATGCCAAAGTTACAGTGATGTTTCTTCAAACAACCAATGTAGCTATCATGTACATGCACCATTGTTACTCTTGCATTCAAATTCATTAGTCTTGGATGATTTAAGTTTCTATTTTGAAGTAATATATGTAATATTCATATATGAATTCAACGGGTACGCAATTTATGAAATGGAGGCTATGTAATCATATGAGGTAACACTTTTAAGTAGCTGACTACAATATCCATTTCTTTTTGTGCGCCTCTACACTAACACGTCAATGCATTATGTTTAAAGTAAATAACCAATGGCACTAAATTATCTATTTACACGAGAAATACATAGGCTGAGCGTTTGATCCCTTTTTTGTGAACGCGCCACTACACCCGTACGATTGGCCGCGCCCGTGTGAACGTCCAAGTTATCGGCGCATCATCCCGAGTTATTGTCTTTTTTTCTGGGGTGGACTTCACACCAGTTATTAACTGCTGACGCGTGCCCCGTGTACACAGTCTAGCATGACCTTCCCGCTAGCACGGTCCAAAATTAGTTGAAACTGGATACGAACGATCCCGCGGGCGGCAAAATCTCCCGCCTCCTTCTAAAATTTCCGCCACCTTAGTCTTTAGCATGCGAAATCCCCCTTTTGTCCTTGGTGCACGGAGACCAACAGTTACAATACCGCCCTCATCTACATGATAGGTCGGGGCTGCTTTGGTAACTTCCGGTTCCCCCCACTACACGGCACCCCCATTTCCTCTCCCCTCCCGCAAAAACGACTAACTCCACAGCACCAGAGCATCTTACATCACGCCGTCCGTACTTCATCGCCCTTTCTCCCCTCCCCTCTCGAAACCCTAGACTGCTCATCCACCGGCGTACCATAGCCCATTCACTGCCAGCGGCGTCCACCTCGCCGGATCTGCTTCTGCGGCCGCATCTACCCCTCCCACCTCCCCTAGAAACAAGTAGACTGCTCATCCACCACTGTACCACAGCCCATTCAGTGTCGGCCTTGTCCACGGCGCCGGATCTGCTTCGCCGGTACTCTCGTCAACCGCCGCGCATCTGCAGCGGCTCATTCGTACTCCCCACCGGAGACGCTTCGTCCACACCCCCCGGAGCCGCCCCACCGACGCCCCCGTCGACGGCCTCTGATCCTCTTCGCCGACACCTTCCTCAACCCTACCGGAGCCGCTTCGCCGACACCTTCCTCAACCCTACCGGAGCCGCTTCGCCGACACCATCGTCAACCCTACCGGAGTAGCTTCGCCTATACCATTCTCAACCCTACCGGGGCCGCTTTGCCAACTCACAAGTCCACGGCCTCAGATCCGCTTCCTCGCACCCTCATCCAACCTACCGGAGCAGCTTCTGACGCCCCGTCCACGGCCGCAGATCCGCATCGTCGACACCACCCTTAACCCAACCACCGGAGCAGCTTCTGACGCCCCGTCCACGGCCGCAGATCCGCATCGTCGACACCATCCTTAACCCAACCACCGGAGCAGCTTCTGACGCCCCGTCCACGGCCGCAGATCCGCGTCGTCGACACCATCCTTAACCCAACCACCGGAGCAGCTTCACCTACGCCCTCGTCCACGGCCACAGATCCGCTTCGCCCACACCGTAGTCCACCCTACCGGAGCCGCTCCACAAACACCCTACTCGACGGTTCTAGATCTCCTTACCGGACCCCGACAGCCAGCGCAGCGTCATCACCCTCGACGTTTCTAACCTGATTCCCACCGTCTGGAGAGATGCCAAGCACCCGCCACGGCCTAGGTACTTGTCACCTTTAAACCCGTCCAGCATCACCTGCCCGATGTACTTCAAATATACTAACCGGTCGCTGTTACCTGTTATGCAGCTGGCAAAAACTACAAGGACGATGTTTCTTCTGGATCTAACAGCTTGGCCAACCAAGATCCTGGACTGAGGCATTGCTATGATCTTGTAAGCGCGTCTCTCTCTCTCTTGTATTGTTCTGTGCCTGCCAGCGTGCTTTGCTAGGATTTTCGACCAGTAATCCCTTTGTGCAGACAATGATTTCTACTACTGGCTGCTAAATTAGATATGTAGATGTCATACATGATACTACCTCGTACCTCCGTTCCTAAATATAAGTCTTTCTAGAGATTCCACTATAGGCTACATACGGAGCAAAATGAGTGAATCTACACTCGAAAATGCATCTATATACATCTGTATGTGGTCCATACTGGAATCTCTACAAAGACATATATTTAGGAACAGGGGCAGTACATTACACAAAATCGTAGGTGGCATGTAGGAATTCCAGTGCACTACATTAGGCTCCCTTAGAGTGCCTGCTAGTCCAGCATACAGAGTCATGGCTAGTTTATGGTACGCACACAATCGTTAATTGGTGGTTTAAATATGCGCAAGGGATATGCAATGTAGTATCATGTAGAGATGTCTGAAATTAGCCGTGTCAACTTGCAGATAGGGTTACACAATGAAAAAGTACAAGATGTATGTGGCAATTTCATGGAACATCGCAAAAAAGGAGAGGCAGCGGTGAGCCTATACAGTGTGCTATGGTACGTCACTCCTCCATTGCAATCATCGTGACATGTTATTTGTATGCCAGTTCTATTAGCCAAGTTTCTTAGGGACAGTTATTACGAGTTATCCTAAGAAAATAAGCACCTGTGAATATAAGCTCCATGTAATAAGCCAACCAGTTCTTTTCATTGCGTTTTCAGCTTATCTTTGGTATGATCAGTGGAAAGTCTAGATTGCATTATATATTTTTCATTTTGCTGCCCATATGGAAATTAATTTGACTTGCAAACATCACAAATTGAACCCAGTGCAGTAATTAATATGATAGGAAAACAGACCATCACTATTTGCTCAAAATGCAAATACAAAGATACCATCTACTTGGCACAATCTACTTTGGTCAATGTTTTCCATAGAGATCCCATTGCCTAATTTAAACGAAGAACGCATGACCCACATTTAAATGAAGAACAATTATTTATTGAAATTCGATGGTCCAAGTGGCTGGTTATTATCATATAGCAGCACCACCTGAAAGCATCATATAGCAGCAGCAGCAGCTCATAGCAACTCATCATACAGCAGCAGCAGTCTGCAATTCATCATATACCAGCAGCAGCTCATAGCAATTCATCATATAGCAGCAGCAGGAGCAGCTCATAGCAATTCATCATATAGCAGCAGCAGGAGCAGCTCATAGCAATTCATCATATAGCAGCAGCATGAGCAGCTTGTAGCAACTCATCATATAACAGCAGCAGCAGCTCATAGCAATTCATCATATAGCAGCAGCAGTAGCTCATAGCAACTCATCATACAGCAGCAGCAGCTCATAGCAATTCATCATATAGCAGCAGCAGGAGCAGCTCATAGCAATGCATCATATAGCAGCAGCAGAAGCAGCTCATAGCAATTCATCGTATAGTGGATCAGAATGAAAATTTGGCAAAAAATCAGAGGAGATCCTCACCTTGTTGGATGAGCTCATCCTTCAACAGCACCTCAAGGCCATGGCCTGGGAGGAGGGGAGGGGGAATAAGGTGCCTTCTGCCGTAGTGTGGCATCAGCCGTAGTTGTGCAGCGCCCGCCGGAGTAGTGCGTTGGACGAACCACAGTGGAGCAGCTGCTGGAGACCATGAGAATGAGGGGCGGCGCCAGAGGGAGGAGCAGCCAGGGAGATTTGCCCCTACCCGCCGGCCATGTAGCCTAGCTGGACATAGCATCGTCGAGGACCAGGCCAGATGGGACCAGTGGCGACGGCTCGCTGGAGGAACCCTAGTGCTGCAGGCAGGGGATCGAGGTAGAGGGAAAGGGGAGAGGAGATGCAAGCGGGCAGGGCAATGAATGCTTGCGTGTTTGTTTTTACTTGAGGGTCAGGTGTGACACGGGCGTCAGCAGTTGCATTTTGAGTGTAATATAGGCAGACAACAGAGTCATTTCACTATTCCCCTTCCCTTCAATTTTTAGTGAGGTTCTACCCGAAACACCCCCCTCCAAAGCGAAATTAGTTAAGCCCAAGCCCATAACTCAAAAATGACTTCTTTACATCTTTTATGGCTTATTTTGACAATATGCCCTGAAAAGGCGGAATCGAACTGGCCCTTAACCTGCAATTCAATTGTGCGTGCAATGATGAATCACTCCTGCCTGCTATCTGTACATTTAGGCATCATCATACATGGCATAACCTAATACATGTGCATTCCATTGTAGAATCTGGAATATGCAATGTTTATGTTAGTTCATACGTTGCACATGATGTTTAAATGCCCCTTAAATCTGGTCAGTCAAGTGATGGTCTTTAAGCCTCCTTCTTTGCTTCTTTTCTTGATATGTAAGATTTGCTCACACATCTGTTCAATTGCTTGTTTGCATCAGCCAGCCATACTAGGACTGTTTGCTTTGATTACTTGTTGTTCTTGACCTAACACTCTAACAGAGCTTGTCAACGATTTAAACACTAAGGGCTGCTGTAGTGGGGCCTTGTCTAACTCATAGGTGACATAAAGGTTTGGCTGTACACTACAGTAGGCTCTCCAAGAGTACCTGGAGATCCAGTTCGAAGGTATGCCTAGTTTTTACATAGTGCAGACATAGTAAATGCTCATTTCATTGTGTGCAAGTGCAAGAGATGCGGCATGTTTCATTATGTGGTGTTGTTTTGTTATAATCTCATCCTTTTGTGTTCACAGACTGGAAAGTATGCATATTTATCTTCCAAGGAGACGAGTAACTAGTTTGTGTCACCTTGCAGAGGGGGTGCAATGAAGATAAGATTGAGGATTTCCAAGTACAAGATGTTAGGAAGGAGCCTTGCAAGAGAAGTAGGAGCTGCGCTGAGCCTCTTCAACCTGCTAAGGTAAGTCACTGTATGCAACTCAACAGTTCAATTCCTTGTTTGTTTCAGGCATAGTTAATTTTCTCTTTTCAATTGCTTTATTTGTCCTCAGTTAATGAGATGCCCAAATAATCATGCCTGATGTTCGGTACTTGTATCACTATTAGTTGACATAATTAAAGGCCTTACCATTTAATTACTCTGCCGAAGTGTGCCTGAAGCTTTGAAGTCTATTAACCAACTATTATTGCATGAGGCTCACAATCTAGTTTATACTACGCTAATGATTGCATAGTTTTGCCTGCTGTAGTATGTTTGTATGAAACCCTCTGCTGTTCATTATGCTCCCTAAGACTTTAATTGAGGTACAGAATGGCCAACTGCTTGCTTACTTATACGCAACGTGCTGTCTAAATTTGTAACTTGTCTGTGTTTTCGATTGGGCCCCAACATCATGCTCCTCTGGTGAGCTAAGAGGGATTTCTGTATGCAGGCTGCACAGACTATCTTTTTTATAATTTTTAAAATATCACCTGCTTATGCTTCATGACGTGTAACATTTTTTTGTGAAAGTGACGTGTAACATTATTGTTAGTCCTGTTTTGCCATGTAGTACAAAATAGTGTCTTGTTCGCTTCACTGTTGTAACTATATTTTTGCCCTAGTCATGTGTACTTACAGAAACATTTCAGGATGAAGTGACATCAACACAAAATCTGCGAGCAGTGCGGCATGGCCGTTACCGAATGATTATGGATTGGAATTGGAATGTGCTGATGTTCTCGAGCATCAACTAGAGGTGGCAAGACAACGTGTACATGATTGTCAACGTATAATCAACAAGTTGAGACTGGACATGCAGGTATTAGATGCAGGAGTCAAAAAAATGAAACAAGACACCGAGGTAACCATGAAGGAATTGGAGATTTTGCAGACTGAAATTTGTGCTATCTGAATCCGGCCAATCCTATTTTCTGAAGAGATTATAGTTCAAATGGAGTTAAGTTGATGCGCGTCCATGATGTATGAGCTGTATTTGCCCAGTGTATGTAATTTGCTATTTGTGTATGCTTTATTATCACCTGTGCCGAACCATAATGCCCAGTGGGTATAATCGGTTGTAATTTCTTTATTGTATAGTGTAGGATTATTCTACCTTTCTATGCATTGATCTCTTTATTGTATAGTGTATGCTTTTAGAGGTGATAGTATTGAGTAGGATAATTCTTTGAATATGCTATATCGTTCAAACGGGGGCCAACTCGCCCGACCATGGACCTTCACGGGCCGTCGGATCCATGGGCCTTCTACGTCTCGTAGGATCCATGGGCCTTCTACGTCTTGTAGGATCCATGGGCCTTCTACGTCTCGTAGGATCCATGGGCCTTCTACGTCTCGTAGGATCCATGGGCCTTCTACGTCTCGTAGGATCCATGGGCCACCGACTCATTTATGGGTCTTGTACGGACGTTTAATGGGCCGTAGACGGGCCTTTAATGGAAATCGTACGTTTTATGGGCTGACCATAACGGGACGTTAATAGGCCGTATTTGGTGATGCTATGAAAATGGCCCAATAGACTAACGGCCCACAAACGGGCCGACTGTAACGACAGACTAAATTTGGCCCACAAGCAGAAAATGACAGTAACGGGCCGTAAGTAACCGAATGCTGGAAATGAGCCCAAGAATAAATGGGCCCTCAAAAGGCCGAAAGTTAACTTGGGCTGGAAACGGCCAAACGGAATAACGGGCCGTTAATGGGTATAAAGCGTTACACTGTTCATTACGGGCCAGTTTCACCGCGGGCCGTTAATGGGTGTAAAGTAATACACTGTTCATTACGGGCCAGTTTCAGCACGGGCCGCTAATGGGCCAAGAGTTACAAAGGGCCTCATATGGGCCGAAAGACGTCATGGGCTATACATGGGCCAGAAGTGAAAATAGGTTGGAATCATATTGGATGGCCCAGATGACGCTACTGGGCCTAATTCACATAGGGCGTAATGGGCCTTGGGTTAGCGGGCTGTAAATGGGCTATATGCGACCAGGCCATTAACAGGCTTTCCATGGGTTGGCCCGCCAGCTTTTGACCAAGTCAAACGGGCCGGCCTTTTCACAGGAATGGGCCACTGTTGGGCTGTGCCACGTGTCGACATATCATAGGCGCCTTCTGTCTAGTGAGTGGATGACATATGTCAAAATGATGAGCCGACACGTATTTCCTCCAGCCAATGATGATTTTACACGTGGAAAATCCCCATTGGTCGGGGCTGTTAACGGGTTATCAGATCCAAAACCCGACCCGATAGCTTAACAGCATTCCGTTACGGTGGATGCCATGTGTCGGTCACCCTTGACAAAAGCACTTCTGTGACGCACGATTTATCGTCATGGAAGTGGACACTTCCATGATGATAATTTTGGTAATGTCATGGAACACTTCTATGACAGCACAGGTATGACTATCCTGATTCTGTCATAAAATCGTCATGGATGTACATGCATGACAAAAGACGCGACCTACTGTGACAAACACGTATCATCACGGAAGTGTATTTTTTGTGGTGGATTTAGCATGTTTGCAATGACAATTAGAGATTATAGTTTCTCATGCCATGCATAAGTAGCTGGGAGTTGATAATGATTTATCTTGGATATCAACATAGCATTAAAATGATTGTGATGTAGTATGATGATATGGTATCATCCTCTGAATGTTCGAGTGGCTTGACTTGGCACATGTTCATGCATGTAGTTGAATCAAAACCAACATAGCCTCTATGATATTTATGTTCATGGTGTTCATATCCTACTCATGGTAGTGTCCAATGTTACTTATGCATAATGCATGGTTATGATTGTTGTTGCTCTCTAGATGGCCGCTTCTCAATCTAAATTGCTAGCCTTCGCCTGTACTAAGTGGGAACTCTGCTTGTACATCAAAAACCTTGAACCCGAAGTTATTCCAGATGAGTCCACCATACCTACCAATATGCGGTATTACCCTGCCGTCCTAAGTAAATTTGCATGTGCCACCTATAAAAACTTCTAAAAAATTATCCTTTTTGTGTGCCTAGATCGTTCATGGAGGTGGTCGGTATCTTCCATGCTAAGTGGGTTATTCTCAGGTCGATGTTTATTCACTCGCCATCGCACGAGAAAATGGGCGGTAATAGGGATGCCCTGTCCCAAACTGCAAACATGAAAAAGAGTTCATCTCTGAAATAATCAAACAAAAACTCCCAATCTAGTCAAAACCTTTACTTTTATCGCTTGGGAACCGCCACTAGTGTGCTTAGCATGGAAGACGTTGATAACTGATGGTCGTGAAGTGAATAAGAAGGGTGCATGTCTCAAAATATCATTTATCTCTGTTTTAAAAATTGAGCTCTGGCACCTATGCAAATCATTGTTTCCCTCTGTGAAGGGACAATCTATATACTTTTATGTTGTGTCACCACCTTCTAAAACAAGCGCCAGAAACTAAGTAGAGCACAGCTGTCATGATTTATGCATTATGTGTAGCTAATGTTGGGTGCATCATGACTGGATCTTTTCTACCATGAATTACAATGTTTAGTCGCTAGTTGAACTTTGGAGGTGCTCTGCATTTATGTTTTGCGGTCTCAGAAAGGGCTAGTGAGATACCACTATTGTCATATTATATCATGGTTGTTTTGATAACATGTTGTTGTTTGAGATATTTTATTATTGCTCGCTAGCTGATTATGTCATTGATATGAGTCATTATAATCTTGAAATGTTATTGTTGACATGGTTAGTTATAATGTTGGCTCAAAACCTGGGTGTTGTTTAAGATTATTTAGGCAAACAAGAGCAAAAGAGTTCGTAAAAGTTTTTCTTTCTCACTTTCAGTTTATCAACTAAATTGCTTGAGGACAAGCAAAGGTTTAAGCTTGGGGGAGTTGATACGTCTCCAACGTATCTACTTTTTCTCACACTTTTCCTCTTGTTTTGGACTCTAATTTGCATGATTCAAATGAAACTAACCCTAGACTGACGCTATTTTCAGCAGAACTACCATGGTGTTGTTTTTGTGCAGAAATAAAAGTTCTCGGAATGGAACTAAACTTTGCGAGGATTTTTTATATCAATAATAAGAAATTCTGGAGCCAAGGCCTGCAGGAGAGGGGCACCTGGGTGGGCACAACCCACCAGGGCGCGCCCCCCTCTCCTGGTGCGCCCAGGTGGGTTGTACCCACCTAGTGGCCATGCAGACAGCCCTCCTGATACTATAGAATCGCATATTTCTAGAAAAAAATCAGGGAGAAAGAATTATCGCGATCCACGAGATGGAGCCGCCACCAAGCCCTGTTCTTCCTCGGGAGGGGGTATCTGGAGTCCGTTTGGGGCTCCGGAGAGGGGGATCTTCGTTCTTCATCATCACCAACACATCTCCATCGCCAATTCCATGATGCTCCCCACCGAGAGTGAGTAATTCCTTCGTAGGCTCGCTGGTCGGTGAGGAGTTGGATGAGATTCATTATGTAATCGAGTTAGTTTTGTTAGGGCCTGATCCCTAGTATCCACTATGTTCTGAGATTGATGTTGCTATAACTTTGTCATGCTTAATGCTTGTCACTTTGGGCCTGGGTGCCATGATTTCAGATCTGAACCGTTTATGTTATCACCATTATATCCATGTTCTAGATCCGATCTTGCAAGTTATAGTCACCTACTATGCGTTATGATCCGGCAACCCCGGAGTGACAATAGTCGGGCCCACTCCCGGTGATGACCGTAGTTTGAGGGGTTCATGTATTCGCCGTGTGCTAATGCTTTGTTCCAGTTCTCTATTAAAAGGAGGCCTTAATATCCCTTAGTTTCCAATAGGACCCCGCTGCCATGGGAGGGTAGGACAAAAGATGTCATGCAAGTTCTTTCCATAAGCACGTACGACTATTTACGGAATACGTGCCTACATTATATAGATGAACTAGAGCTAGTGCCGTATCGCCCTAGGTTATAACTGTCACATGATGAATATCATCCAACAAGTCACCGATCCAATGCCTAAGAATTTATCATATATTGTTCTTGCTAAGTTACTACTATTGCTACTGCTATCGTTACTGCTACAATATCACTGCTACCACTATTACTGTTACTGTTACTACTGCTGCTATCATCAAAACTATCATACTATTTTGCTACTAATCACTTTGCTGCAGATAATTAATCTCTAGGTGTGGTTGAAATTGTAGCTCAGCTGCTAATACCTTCAAATATTCTTTGGCTCCCCTTGTGTCGAATCTATAAATTTGGGTTAAATACTCTACCCTCGAAAACTGTTGCGATCCCCTATACTTGTGGGTTATCAAATGCTGATCTTGAGGACTTCGTATCAGATAAGTGCCGACAATATTATTACCTCACTGGTTCCTTTGTGTGGAGGTTTGAATTTTCATCTAAGCACAATAATCATACTGTTATATTTGACCTCTATGATAAATCATATACCATGGACCTTGAATATTTTAATACTGCTTGCAAAATCCCACAGTGGGGCCTCTTTAGTGAACCTCACAAATCTGAATATAATGATTTCCTTGCTAGTATCACTATGGGAGAAACTAGAAATATCATAGAAGCTACCATAGGGAGCATTCATTTTCCTACCATACATTACTTTGCTCTCTTTATCGGTAGATGTATTAACGGTAAGCATGATCATAGCCACATTTGTGTCCCAGATCTTAGTGTCCTCAAGAGTGTGGTGTTAGGTGATAAGCGATATAACTTGGGGGCCATTGTTGCACAGAGGTTACATCTTAATGCTAAATATGGAGATTTATTTGGTGGGATTTATGCAACTCAGTTAGCTGATTATCTTGGTATATCCATAAGAGAAAATGATATCGAGTTGCCACCTACTTTTCTAGATTATAATGCTATGGTTCGTTACCAGTTTCTTGAGAGGAACAATCAGTCCCTCCAGTACCGACTAATCTTTGACAGATGGCGTGCTGTCATTATTAACCTTCCTGCTCCTGCCTTCTTTAACTTTCAGGCAAACGGGAGATATGTTATAACCAGAGAGGAGGCAAACGAGTATGAGAGAACAACGGAGGCCGCTCATCTCCAGGAAGCAACTCCTTAGGCGATAGCTGCCGCAGCACAGTACGACCCCAACTATGATGTCGGATATCATCCAGGCCAGTGGTGGCCTTAGACCAACTTAGGCCAAAAGCCTAAGCTTGGGGGAGTACGTATTTCTCACCGACATTACATTCATATTCACACACTCATTGTAGTTGTCGGTGTTCACACTTTTTCATTGTATTATCCATGCTAGTTTTTTTTCTTTTCTTGCTTTCTTCTTGTGTGTTTGAAAAACTTTGAGAAAAACCAAACAAATTAGTTGTAGCTTCTAGCTAGTTTACTCTTCATGCTTGTAGTAGTAGTATTAAAGAAAACCCAAAAATATTTGTCGTTCTTCTTTTGCTTGTTGGGAGCTTTTCCGTGTAAATAGTTTTTCTCGTTCTTGTTTTACTTTCTTCAGAAAACAAAAATTCCAAAAATATTCAGTGTGTTTCTTTGAAATTGTTTTCTTTTCTTTGAGGGTCAAGAGGAGAATACCACGATGAAAATGATGAGTGGCTCTCATATGCATTATTGTTGATCTAACAAAGAGCCCGTATTACCTTGTCTTCTCCTTTGAATAAATGTTTGCAGATTCCATCTTAGTCCAATGCACGTGCACTATTATTATTATCCACACCGTTCGGTCATGCAAGTGAAAGGCAATAATGACGATATATGATGAAATGATTGAGATGAGGAAAAGTTGGTATGAACTCGACCTATCTTGTTTTTGTAAATATGATTAGTTCATCGTTCCTGATTCGGCCTATTATGAATGAAACATGTTTGCAATGACAATTAGAGATTATAGTTACTCATGCCATGCTTAATTAGCTGAGAGTTTATAATAGTTTACCTTGCGTGCCAACATGCTATTAAAATGGTTATGATGTAGTATGATAGGATGGTATCCTCCTTTGAATGATTCGAGTGACTTGACTTGGCACATGTTCACGCATGTAGTTGAAACAAAATGAACATAGCCTCCACGATATTTATGTTCATGGTGATTTATATCCTACTCATGCTTGCACTCATTGTTGGTTAATCTCAATGCATGTTCATGACTGTGTCGCTCTCTAGTTGGTCACTTCCTAGTCTCTTTCTAGCCTTCACATGTACTAAGCGGGAATACTGCTTGTGCATCCACTTCCATAAACCCAAAGTTGTTCCATATGAGTCCACCATACCTACCTATATGCGGTATTTACCTGCCGTTCCAAGTAAATTTGCATGTGCCAAACTCTAAACCTTCAAATAAAATTCTGTTTTGTATGCTCAAATCGCTCATGTGCCAACTAGAGATGTGCATATCTTCCATGCTAGGTGGGTTATTCTCACGATGAGTGAACTCCGCTCATCATTAACGAGAAAATGGCCGGTAATCAGGAGCCCAGTCCCATGCTCAAATCAAATCAAAATAATTGCAAACAAAACTCCCCCAGGATTGTTGTTAGTTAGACGATACCTGTTGTTTCAGACCAGCCGTGGAATGTGCTTGTTGGTGATAGGGAGTATAAACTTTACCATTCTGTTTGGGAACCGCCTATAATGTATGTAGCATGGAAGATACCGAGATCTCTTGGTTGTTATGTTGACAATGAAAGCATGCCGCTCAAAATATTACTTATCTCTATTTCAAAAACTCGAGCTCTGGCACCTCTGCAAATCCCTGCTTCCCTCTGTGAAGGGCCTATCTATTTACTTTTATGTTGAGTCATCATCCTCTTATAAAAAGCACCAGTTAGAGAGCACCACTGTCATTTGTATGCGTTGTTATTAATTATATTGAGTATGACTGTGACTGGATCTCTTTTGCCATGAATTACAATGTCTAGTCAGTCCTTGATCTTCAGGGGTGCTCTGCATTTATGTTTTGCGGTCTCAGAAAGGGCTAGCGAGATACCATCTTGTTATATCATATCATGATTGTTTTGAGGGAGTGTTGCCATCCGAGATTTATTATTATTACTCGCTAGTTGATTATGCCATTGATATGAGTAAATGTGAGACCTAAATGTTATTGTGAATATGGTTAGTTCATAATCTTTGTTGAAAACTTGAATGCTGGCTTTACATATTTGCAACAACAAGATCAAACAGAGTTTGTAAAAGGTTTTCTTTATCACTTTCAGTTTGTCAACTGAATTGCTTGAGGACAATCAATGGGTTAAGCTTGGGGGAGTTGATACGTCTCCATCGTATCTACTTTTCCAAACTCTTTTGCCTTTGTTTTGGACTCTAATTTGCATGATTTGAATGGAATTGACCCTGACTGACGCTGTTTTCAGTAGAACTTCCATGGTGTTATTTTTGTGCAGAAATAAAAGTTCTCGGAATAACCTAAAACTTCACAGAGATAACTTTTGAAATAAATAAAAAAATATTGGCAAAAGAATCGGCCGAAGGGGACCCACACCCTAGCCACAAGGGTGGGGGCGTGCCCTACCCCCCTGGGCGCGCCCCCTGTCTTGTGGGACCCCTGGACCTCCACCGACCTCAACTCCAACTCATATATTCACGTTCGGGGAGAAAAAAATCAGAGAGAAGGATTCATTGAGTTTTACAATAAGGAGCCACCTCCAAGCCCTGTTCTTCCTCGGGAGGGCAGATCTGGAGTCCGTTCGGGGCTTCGGAGAGGGGAATCCATCGCCATCGTCATCATCAACCATCCTTCATCACCAATTTCATGATGCTCATCGCCGTGCGTGAGTAATCCCATTGTAGGCTTGCTGGACGGTGATGGGTTGGATGAGATTTACCATGTAATCGAGTTAGTTTTGTTAGGGTTTGATCCCTAGTATCCATTATGTTCTAAAATTGATGTTGCTATGACTTTGTATGCTTAATGCTTGTCACTAGGGCCCGAGTACCATGATTTCAGATCTGAACCTATTATGTTTTCATGAATATATGTGTGTTCTTGATCCTATCTTGCAAGTTATAGTCACCTACTACGTGTTATGATCTGGCAACCCCGGAGTGACAATAGCCGGGACACTTCCCGGTGATGACCGTAGTTTGAGGAGTTCATGTATTCACTAAGTGCTAATGCTTTGGTATGATTCTCTATTAAAAGGAGGCCTTAATATCCCTTAGTTTCCATTAGGACCCCGCTGCCACAGGAGGGTAGGACAAAAGATGTCATGCAAATTCTTTTCCATAAGCACGTATGACTATATTCGGAAAACATGCCTACATTATATTGATGAATTGGAGCTAGTTCTGTGTCACCCCATGTTATAACTATTGCTTGATGAATGCCATCCGACATAATTATGCATCATTGATCCATTGCCTACGAGCTCGTTTCATATTGATCTTTGCTCAGTTACTTTCTCGTTGCCACTCTTACAATTGTTACAAAACGGCTACTGTTACTTTTGCCACTGTCACTGTTACTTCTATACTACTTTGCTACTAAATACTTTGCTGCAGATATTAAGTCTTTCAGGTGTGTTTGAATTGACAACTCAGCTACTAATACTTGAGAATATTCTTTAGCTCCCCTTGTGTCGAATCAATAAATTTGGGTTGAATACTCTACCCTCGAAAACTGTTACGATCCCCTATACTTGTGGGTTATCAGTGACTCACACTTTTGGGCTAGCCTAATGGCGGTAAAGAAACATCTATTTCGCTTTGGGTCTTTCGCGATAAAGGATGGGTCGGAGATTCGTTTTTGGGAAGACATATGGCTAGGGAATGCCTGTCTCCGAGAACAATATCCAGCCTTATACAACATTGCTTGCGATAAGAATAATACTATTACACAGGTGCTAAGTTCACCCCTATCGAATATTTCGTTCAAGCGGGATTTGATTGGACCCCGACTTGTGTCATGGCATAATCTTTTATCCTGGCTGGATTCGACTAATCTGACACAAGGTCAGGATGTGTTTTGCTAGAACCTTAATACATCAGGGTCTTTCACCTTAGACTCTATGTACCATGCTCTCACACATTCTGAGGTACCAGTGAGTAATGACAAGAAAATTTGGAAGTCGAGGATTCCAATAAAAGTGAAAAATTTCATGTGGTATCTTTGTAGGGGAGTTGTATTAACCAAAGACAACCTTGCACGACGCAACTGACAAGGGAGTAAGAAGTGTTGTTTTTGTACTCATGATGAGACAATCAAAGACCTCCTTTTTTAATGCAACTTTGCACGTTCTACGTGGTCAGTCATCCAAATAGCGTCAAATTTGTATCCGCCCACAAGTGTTGCCAATATTTTTGGTCACTAGTAGGACGGTATTTCAAATAGGTTCAAAACGCTAATAAAGGTGGGAGCGTATGCCTTAATTTGGTCGCTTTGGCTATGTAGAAATGATTTGATTTTTAATGAAAAAAATGCTTCTCCTCTGCAGGTTATTTTCTGGTGCACGCAATCGCTATGTACATGGTCTATGTTACAACAACTGGAAGACCAACCGTTGTTCAATGCGGTGTGTATGTGATTGGAGCAAGTGGCTATGGAGGTTTTTTCCCAACATGGGTGGCAAAATAACCTTCCGATCGATCCACCATCTCCATTGACATATGCATAGTGTTGGTCTATAGAACTCTACTGTTGCCAATTTGTCGGTTTTTATTTCATGAATTTTTGTCATACTCTCATATTGGGCAGTGTGCATCCAAACTATGCAGAGGCCGGGTGTTACTCATAATGCTTTGTATCCGCTTAGTGGTACATTTTGAGATAATAAAAGTGCCCTTTATTGAAAAAAATGTATCAAGCACCATGTGAGCTTCATATCCGTCATTCCTCTTACAGTCAAAGTCTCTTCAACATGGTGTTCTTTATGAAACAAAATGAGCCCGAGCAGAAAATAATCAACTTTAATGGGATAATGTATGTACAATATTGATGTCTACTACGCAACCTTCTTATTGTAGATGTTGTTGGGCCTCCAAGTGCAGAAGTTTGTAAGACAGTAGCAAATTTCCCTCAAGTGGATGACCTAAGGTTTATCAATCCATGGGAGGCGTAGGATGAAGATGGTCTCTCTCAAGCAACCCTGCAACCAAATAACAAAGAGTCTCTTGTGTCCCCAACACACCCAATACAATGGTAAATTGTATAGGTGCACTAGTTCGACGAAGAGATGGTGATACAAGTGCCATATGGATGGTAGATATGAGTATTTGTAATCTAAAAATATAAAAACAGCAAGGTAACTAATGATAAAAAAAGTGAGCGTAAACGGTATTGCAATGGTAGGAAACAAGGCCTAGGGTTCATACTTTCACTAGTGAAAGTTCTCTCAACAATAATAACATAACTGGATCATTTAACTATCCCTCAACATGCAACAAAGAATCACTCCAAAGTCACTAATAGCGGATAACAAATCAAGAGATTATTGTAGGGTATGAAACCACCTCAAAGTTATCCTTTCTGATCGATCTATTCAAGAGTCCGTAGTAAAATAACACGAAGCTATACTTTCCGTTCGATCTATCATAGAGTTCGTACTAGAATAACACCTTAAGACACAAATCAACCAAAACCCTAATGTCACCTGGATACTCCAATGTCACCTCAAGTATCCGTGGGTATGATTATACGATATGCATCACACAATCTCAGATTCATCTAGTCAACCAACACAAAGTACTTCAAAGAGTGCCCCAAAGTTTCTACCGGAGAGTCAAGACAAAAACGTGTGCCAACCCCTATGCATAAGTTCATTGAACCCGCAAGTTGATCACCAAAACATACATGAAGTAGATCACGTGAATATCCCATTGTCACCACAGATAGGCACGGCAAGACATACATCAAGGGTTCTCAAATTCTTAAAGACTCAATCCGACAAGACAACTTCAAAGGGAAAACTCAATTCATCACAAGAGAGTAGAGGGGGAGAAACATCATAAGATCCAACTATAATAGCAAAGCTCGCGGTACATCAAGATCGTGGCAAATCAAGAACACGAGAGAGAGAGAGAGAGAGAGAGAGAGAGAGAGATCAAACACATAGCTACTGGTACATACCCTTAGCCCCGAGGGTGAACTACTCCCTGCTCGTCATGGAGAGCGTCGGGATGATGAAGATGGCCACCGGTGAGGGATCCCCCCTCCGGCAGGGTGCCGGAACAGGGTCCCGATTAGTTTTTGGTGGCTATAGAGGCTTGTGGCGGCGGAACTCCCGATGTATTGTGCTCCTCGATGTTTTTAGGGTATATGGATATATATAGGCGAAAGAAATCGGTCAGGGGAGCCACGAGGGGCCCACAAGGGTGGGGGGCGTGCCCAGGGGGTAGGGCGCGCCTCCCTGCCTCGTGGCCACCTCGAAGCTGTTGGAAATATGCCCTAGAGGCAATAATAAAAGTATTATTATTATATTTCCTTGTTCATGATAATTGTCTTTTATTCATGCTATAACTGTATTATCCGGAAATCGTAATACACGTGTGAATACATAGACCACAATATGTCCCTAGTAAGCCTCTAGTTGACTAGCTCGTTGATCAATAGATGGTCACGGTTTCCTGGCTATGGACATTGGATGTCGTTGATAACGGGATCACATCATTAGGAGAATGATGTGATGGACAAGACCCAATCCTAAGACTAGCACAAAGATCGTGTAGTTCGTTTGCTAGAGCTTTGCCAATGTCAAGTATCTCTTCCTTTGACCATGAGATCGTGTAACTCCTGGATACCGTAGGAGTGCTTTGGGTGTATCAAACGTCACAACGTAACTGGGTGACTATAAAGGTGCACTACAGGTATCTCCGAAAGTATCTATTGTTTTATGCGGATCGAGACTAGAATTTGTCACTCCGTGTAAACGGAGAGGTATCTCTGGGCCCACTCAGTAGGACATCATCATTTGCGCAAATGTGACCAAGGAGTTGATCACGGGATGATGTGTTACGGAACGAGTAAAGAGACTTGCCGGTAACGAGATTGAACAAGGTATCGATATACCGACGATCGAATCTCGGGCAAGTAACATACCGATAGACAAAGGGAATTGAATACGGGATCGATTGAGTCCTTGACATCGTGGTTCATCCGATGAGATCATCGTGGAACATGTGGGAGCCATCATGGGTATCCAGATCCCGCTGTTGGTTATTGACCGGAGAACGTCTCGGTCATGTCTGCAATGTCTCCCGAACCCGTAGGGTCTACACACTTAAGGTTCGATGACGCTAGGGTTATAAAGGAAGCTTGTATGTGGTTACCGAATGTTGTTCGGAGTCCCGGATGAGATCCCGGACGTCACGAGGAGTTCCGGAATGGTCCGGAGGTAAAGATTTATATATAGGAAGTCCTGTTTCGGCCATCGGGACAAGTTTCGGGGTCATCGGTATTGTATCGGGACCACCGGAAGGGTCCCGGGGGCCCACCGGGTGGGGCCACCTGCCCCGGGGGGCCACATGGGCTGTAGGGGGTGCGCCTTGGCCTACATGGGCCAAGGGCACCAGCCCCAAGAGGCCCATGCGCAAGGAAACTTGGAGAGGGAAGAGTCCTAAAGGGGGAAGGCACCTCCGAGGTGCCTTGGGGAGGATGGACTCCTCCCCCATCCTTAGCCGCACCCCTTCCTTGGAGGAGGGGGCAAGGCTGCGCCCTCCCCCTCTCCCTTGGCCCTATATATAGTGGGGAAAAGGAGGAGCAATCAGACCTAAGGCCTTTGGTTGCCTCCCTCTCCCTCCCGTGACACATCTCCTCTCCCGTAGGTGCTCGGCGAAGCCCTGCAGGATTGCCACGCTCCTCCATCACCACCACGCCGTTGTGCTGCTGCTGGATGGAGTCTTCCTCAACCTCTCCCTCTCTCCTTGCTGGATCAAGGCGTGGGAGACATCGTCGAGCTGTACGTGTGTTGAACGCGGAGGTGCCGTCCGTTCGGCACTAGGATCATCGGTGATCTGAATCACGACGAGTACGACTCCATCAACCCCGTTCACTTGAACGCTTCCGCTTAGCGATCTACAAGGGTATGTAGATGCACTCCCCTTCTACTCGTTGCTGGTCTCTCCATAGATAGATCTTGGTGATTCGTAGGAAAATTTTTGAATTTCTGCTACGTTCCCCAACAGTGGCATCATGAGCTAGGTCTATTGCGTAGATTCTTTGCACGAGTAGAGCACAAAGTAGTTGTGGGCGTCGATATTGTTCAATATGCTTGCCGTTACTAGTCTTATCTTGATTCGGCAGCATCGTGGGATGAAGCGGCCCGGACCAACCTTACACGTACGCTTACGTGAGACCGGTTCCACCGACAAACATGCACTAGTTGCATAAGGTGGCTGGCGGGTGTCTGTCTCTCCCACTTTAGTCGGATCGGATTCGATGAAAAGGGTCCTTATGAAGGGTAAATAGCAATTGGCATATCACGTTGTGGTTCATGCGTAGGTAAGAAACGTTCTTGCTAGAAACCCATAGCAGCCACGTAAAACATGCAAACAACAATTAGAGGACGTCTAACTTGTTTTTGCAGGGTATGCTATGTGATGTGATATGGCCAAAAGGATGTGATGAATGATATATGTGATGTATGAGATTGATCATGTTCTTGTAATAGGATTCACGACTTGCATGTCGATGAGTATGACAACCGGCAGGAGCCATAGGAGTTGTCTTTATTTTTTGTATGACCTGCGTGTCATTGAAGAACGCCATGTAAACTACTTTACTTTATTGCTAAACGCGTTAGTCATAGAAGTAGAAGTAGTCGTTGGCGTGACAACTTCATGAAGACACGATGATGGAGATCATGATGATGGAGATCATGGTGTCATGCCGGTGACAAGATGATCATGGAGCCCCGAAGATGGAGATCAATGGAGCTATATGATATTGGCCATATCATGTCACAACTATATAATTGCATGTGATGTTTATCATGTTTATGCATCTTATTTGCTTAGAACGACGGTAGTAAATAAGATGATCCCTTACAAAATTTCAAGAAGTGTTCTCCCCTAACTGTGCACCGTTGCTACAGTTCGTCGTTTCGAAGCACCACGTGATGATCGGGTGTGATAGATTCTTACGTTCACATACAACGGGTGTAAGACAGTTTTACACAGCGAAAACACTTAGGGTTAACTTGACGAGCCTAGCATGTACAGACATGGCCTCGGAACACAGAGACCGAAAGGTCGAGCATGAGTCGTATAGTAGATACGATCAACATGAAGATGTTCACCGATGATGACTAGTCCGTCTCACGTGATGATCGGACACGGCCTAGTTTGACTCGGATCATGTAATCACTTAGATGACTAGAGGGATGTCTATCTGAGTGGGAGTTCATAAGATGAACTTAATTATCCTGAACATAGTCAAAAGACCTTTTGCAAATTATGTCGTAGTTCACGCTATAGTTCTACTGTTTAGATATGTTCCTAGAGAAAATATAGTTGAAAGTTGAAAGTAGCGATTATGCGGACAGTAGAAAGCTTATGTCCTTAATGCACTGCTCAGTGTGCTGAACCCCAAACGTCGTTTGTGGATGTTTCGAACATCGAACATACACGTTTTGATAACTACGTGATAGTTCAGTTAAACGGTTTAGAATTGAGGCACCAAAGACGTTTTCGAAACGTCGCGGAACATATGAGATGTTTCGAGGGCTGAAATTGGGATTTCAGGCTCGTGCCCACGTCAAGAGGTATAAGACCTCCGACGATTTTCTTAGCCTGCAAACTAAGGGAGAAAAGCTCAATCGTTGAGCTAGTGCTCAGATTGTCTGAGTACAACAATCACTTGAATCGAGTGGGAGTTGATCTTCCAGATGAGATAGTGATGTTTCCCCAAAGTCATTGCCACCAAGCTGCTAGAGCTTCGTGATGAACTATAACATATCAAGGATAGAGATGATGATCCTTGAGGTATTCGCGTTGTTTGACATCGCGAAAGTAGAAATCAAGAAGGAGCATCAATTGTTGATGGTTGATGAAACCACTAGTTTCAAGAAGGGCAAGGGAAGGAAGGGATACTTCATGAAACGGCAAATCAGCTGCTGCACCAATGAAGAAACCCGAGGTTGAACCCAAACCCGAGACTAAGTGCTTCTGTAATAAGGGGAACAACCACTGGAGCAGGATTACCCTAGATACTTGGTAGATGAGAAGGCTGGCAAGGTCGATAGAAGTATATTGGATATACATTGTGTTAATGTGTACTTTACTAGTACTCCTAGTAGCAACAGGGTATTAGATACCGGTTCAGTTGCTAAGTGTTAGTAACTCGAAATAAAAGCTATGGAATAAACGGAGACTAGCTAAAGGTGAGATGACGATATGTGTTGGAAATATTTCCAAGGTTGATCAAATATCGTACGCTCCCTCTACCATCGAGATTGGTGTTTGCGTTGAGCATAGACATGATTGGATTATGTCTATCGAAATACGGTTATTCATTTAAGGAGAATAATGGTTACTCTGTTTATTTGAATAATACCTTCAATGGTCTTACACCTGAAATGAATGGTTTATTGAATCTCGATCATAGTGATACACATGTTCATGCCAAAAGATAGTAATGATAGTACCACCTACTTGTGGCACTGCCATGTAAGTCATAATGGTATAAAACGCATGAAGAAGCTCCATGTTGATGGATCTTTGGACTCACTCGTTTTTGAAAAGTTTGAGACATGCGAACCATGTCTATTGGTATATATGCATGAAGAAACTCCATGCAAATGGATCGTTTGGACTCACTTGATTTTGAATCACTTGAGATATGCAAATCATACCACATGGGCAAGATGACTGAAAAGCCTCGGTTTCAGTAAGATGGAACAAGATAGCAACTTGTTGGAAGTAACACATTTTGATGTGTGCAGTCCAATGAGTGCTGAGGCATGCAGTGAATATCGTTATGTTCTTACTTCACAGATGATTTGAGTAGATGTTGAGTATATTTACTTGATGAAACACAAGTCTGAATTATTGAATGGTTCAAGTAATTTCAGAGTGAAGTAGCAGATCATTGTGACAAGAGGATAAAATGTCTATGATATGATCATAGAGATGAATATCTGAGTTACGAGTTTTGGCACACAATTAAGACATTGTGGAAATTGTTTCGCAATTAATACCGCCTGGAACACCATAGTGTGATGGTGTGTCCGAACATCATAGTTGCACCCTATTGGATATGGTGCGTACCATGATGTCTCTTATCGAATTACCACTATTGTTCATGGGTTAGGCATTAGAGACAACCACATTCACTTTAAATAGGGCACCACGTAATTCTGTTGAGATGACACCGTATGAATCATGGTTTAGAGAAACCTAAGTTGTCGTTTCTTAAAAGTTTGGGGCTGCGACGCTTATATGAAAAAGTTTCAGGTTGATAAGCTCGAACCCAAAGCGGATAAAATGCATCTTCATAGGAAACCAAAACAGTTGGGTATACCTCCTAATTCAGATCCGAAAGCAATATGGATTGTTTCTTGAATCGGGTCCTTTCTCGAGGAAAGGTTTCTCTCGAAAGAGTTGAGTGGGAGGATGGTGGAGACTTGATGAGGTTATTGAACCGTCTCTTCAACAAGTGTGTAGCAGGGCACAGGAAGTTGTTCCTGTAGCACCTACACCAATTGAAGTGGAAGCTTATGATATTCATCATGAAACTTCGGATCAAGTCACTACCAAACCTCGTGGGATGACAAGGATGCGTACTACTTCAGAGTGGTACGTAATCCTGTCTTGGAAGTCATGTTGCTAGACAACAATGAACCTACGAGCTATGGAGAAGCGATGGTGGGCCCGAATTCCGACAAATGGTTAGAAGCCATGAAATCCGAGATAGTATCCATATATCAGAACAAAGCATGGACTTTGATGGACTTGCCCGATGATCGGCAATCCATTGAGATAAATGGATCCTTTAAGAAGAAGACGGACGTGGACGGTAATGTCACCGTCCATGAAGCTCGACTTGTGGCGAAGAGTTTTTCACAAGTTCAAGGAGTTGACTACGATGAGATTTTCTCATCCGTAGCGATGCTTAAGTCCGTCGGAATCATGTTAGCATTAGCTGCATTTATGAAATCTGGCAGACGGATGTCAAAACGAGTTTCCTTACCAGTTTTCGTAAGGAAAGGTTGTATGCAATACAATCAGAAAAGTTTTTTCGATCCTAAGGATGCTAAAAGGTATGCTAGCTCCAGCGATCCTTTTAAGGACTGGAGTAAGCATCTCCGAGTTGGAATGTATGCTTTGATGACGATCAAAGATTTTGGGTTTATACAAAGTTTATGAGAAACTTGTATTTCCAAAGAAGTGAGTGGGAGCACTATAGAATTTCTGATGAGTATATGTTGTTGACATTTTGTTGATCAGAAATGATGTAGAATTTCTAGAAAGCATATAGGGTTATTTGAAAGGTGTTTTTCAATGGAAAGCCTGGATTAAGCTACTTGAACATTGAGCATCAAGATCTATAAGGATAGATCAAAATGCTTAATAATACTTTCAAATGAGCACATACCTTGACATGATCTTGAAGGTGTTCAAGATGGACCAGTCAAAGAAGGAGTTCTTGCCTGAGTTGTAAGGTACGAAGTTAAGACTTAAAGCTCGACCACGGCAGAATAGAGAGAAAGGACGAAGGTCGTCCCCTATGCTTTAGACGTAGGCTCTACAGTATGCCGTGCTGTGTACCGCACCGAAAGTGTGCCTTGCCATGAGTCAGTCAAGGGGTACAAGAGTGATCCATCAATGGATCATAGGACAGCGGTCAAAGTTATCCTTAGTAACTAGTGGACTAAGGAATTTTTCTCGATTATGGAGGTGGTAAAAGAGTTCGTCGTAAAGGTTACGTCGATGCAAGCTTAACACCTATCCGGATAGCTCTGAGTAGAGAGACCGGATACATATAATGGAGCAATAATTTAGAATAGCTCCAAGTAGAACAGTTGTTTGGAATAGCTCCAAATAGAGCGTGGTAGCTGCATCTAGGAGATGACATGGGGATTTGTAAAGCACACACGGATCTGAAAGGTTCAGACCCGTTGACTAAAACCTCTCTCACAAGCAACATGATCAAACATAAAACTCATTGAGTGTTAATCACATAGTGATGTGAACTAGACTACTGACTCTAGTAAACTCTTGGGTATTAGTCACATGGCGATGTGACCTGTGAGTGTTAATCACATGACAATGTGAACTAGATTATTGACTCTAGTGCAAGTGGGAGACTGTTGGAAATATGCCCTAGAGGCAATAATAAAAGTATTATTATTATATTTCCTTGTTCATGATAATTGTCTTTTATTCATGCTATAACTGTATTATCCGGAAATCGTAATACACGTGTGAATACATAGACCACAATATGTCCCTAGTAAGCCTCTAGTTGACTAGCTCGTTGATCAATAGATGGTCACGGTTTCCTGGCTATGGACATTGGATGTCGTTGATAACGGGATCACATCATTAGGAGAATGATGTGATGGACAAGACCCAATCCTAAGACTAGCACAAAGATCGTGTAGTTCGTTTGCTAGAGCTTTGCCAATGTCAAGTATCTCTTCCTTTGACCATGAGATCGTGTAACTCCTGGATACCGTAGGAGTGCTTTGGGTGTATCAAACGTCACAACGTAACTGGGTGACTATAAAGGTGCACTACAGGTATCTCCGAAAGTATCTATTGTTTTATGCGGATCGAGACTGGAATTTGTCACTCCGTGTAAATGGAGAGGTATCTCTGGGCCCACTCAGTAGGACATCATCATTTGCGCAAATGTGACCAAGGAGTTGATCACGGGATGATGTGTTATGGAACGAGTAAAGAGACTTGCCGGTAACGAGATTGAACAAGGTATCGATATACCGACGATTGAATCTCGGGCAAGTAACATACCGATAGACAAAGGGAATTGAATACGGGATCGATTGAGTCCTTGACATCGTGGTTCATCCGATGAGATCATCGTGGAACATGTGGGAGCCATCATGGGTATCCAGATCCCGCTGTTGGTTATTGACCGGAGAACGTCTCGGTCATGTCTGCAATGTCTCCCGAACCCGTAGGGTCTACACACTTAAGGTTCGATGACGCTAGGGTTATAAAGGAAGCTTGTATGTGGTTACCGAATGTTGTTCGGAGTCCCGGATGAGATCCCGGACGTCACGAGGAGTTCCGGAATGGTCCGGATGTAAAGATTTATATATAGGAAGTCCTGTTTCGGCCATCGGGACAAGTTTCGGGGTCATCGGTATTGTATCGGGACCACCGGAAGGGTCCCGGGGGCCCACCGGGTGGGGCCACCTGCCCCGGGGGGCCACATGGGCTGTAGGGGGTGCGCCTTGGCCTACATGGGCCAAGGGCACCAGCCCCAAGAGGCCCATGCGCAAGGAAACTTGGAGAGGGAAGAGTCCTAAAGGGGGAAGGCACCTCCGAGGTGCCTTGGGGAGGATGGACTCCTCCCCCCTCCTTAGCCGCACCCCTTGCTTGGAGTAGGGGGCAAGGCTGTGCCTTCCCCCTCTCCCTTGGCCCTATATATAGTGGGGAAAAGGAGGAGCAATCAGACCTAAGGCCTTTGGTTGCCTCCCTCTCCCTCCCGTGACACATCTCCTCTCCCGTAGGTGCTCGGCGAAGCCCTGCAGGATTGCCACGCTCCTCCATCACCACCACGCCGTTGTGCTGCTGCTGGATGGAGTCTTCCTCAACCTCTCCCTCTCTCCTTGCTGGATCAAGGCGTGGGAGACATCGTCGAGCTGTGCGTGTGTTGAACGCGGAGGTGCCGTCCGTTCGGCACTAGGATCATCGGTGATCTGAATCACGACGAGTACGACTCCATCAACCCCGTTCACTTGAACGCTTCCGCTTAGCGATCTACAAGGGTATGTAGATGCACTCCCCTTCTACTCGTTGCTAGTCTCTCCATAGATAGATATTGGTGATTCGTAGGAAAATTTTGAATTTCTGCTACGTTCCCCAACAGAAGCTTCCCTGACGTCTACTCCAAGTCTCCTAGATTGCTTCCGTTCCAAAAATAACTCTCCCAAAGGTTTCATTCCATTTGGACTCAGTTTGATATTCCTTTTCTTCGAAACACTAAAATAGGCAAGAAAACAACAATTTGGGTTGGGCCTCCGGTTAATAGGTTAGTCCCAAAGATGATATAAAAGTGTTTAGTAAAGCCCATAAACATCCAAAACGGGTAATATAATAGCATGGAACAATCAAAAATTATAGATACGTTGGAGACGTATAGCATCCCCAAGCTTAATTCCTGCTCGTCCTCGAGTAGGTAAATGATAAAAACAGAATTTTTGATGTGGAATGCTACCTAGCATAATCCTTAATGTAATTTTATTTATTGTGGCATGAATGTTCAGATCCAAATGATTCAAAATTAAAGTTCATAGTGACATAAGAAATAGTAATACTTCAAGCATACTAACAAAGTAATCATGTCTTCTCAAAATAGCATGGCTAAAGAAAGTTCATCCCTATAAAATCATATAGTTTGGTCATGCTCCATTTTCGTCACAAAAGAATGCTCTCATCTTGCACACCCCTGATGACAAGCCAAGCAATTGTTTCACACTTAAGTAATCTGAAACTTTTTTCAACTTTCACGCAATACATGAGCGTGAGCCATGGATATAGCACTATGAGTGGAATAGAATATGATGATGGAGGTTGTGTGGAGAAGAAAAAAAAGAAGAAAGTCTCATGTTAACGAGGCTAATCAACGGGCTAAGATGCCCATCAATTGATGTCAACATGAGGAGTAGGGATTGCTATGCAACGGATGCACTAGAGCTATAAATGTATGAAAGCTCAACAAAAGAAACTAGTGGGTGTGCATCCAACTTGCTTGCTCACGAAGACCTAGGGCATTTTGAGGAAGCCCGTTGTTGAAATATACAAGCCAATTTCTATAATGAAAAATTCCCACTAGTATATGAAAGTGACAACAAATGAGACTCTCTATATGAAGAACATGGTGCTACTTTGAAGCACAAGTGTGGAAAAAGATAGTAACATTGTCCCCCTTTTATTTCTTTTCTTTTTTCCTTTTTTTTGGGCCTTTCCTTTTTTTATTTGGCCTTTCTCTTTTTTTCCTCTTTTCTTCTTGGCCTTTCTTTTTTTCTTTTTGGCCTTTTTTATAAGGGACAATGCTCTAATAATGATGATCATCACACTTCTATTTATTTACAACTCATGAATTACAACTTCAAAACTAGAACAAGATATGACTCTATATGAATGCCTCCGGCGGTGTACCAGGATAGGTAATGAATCAAGAGTGACATGTATGAAAAATTATGAAGGTGGCTTTTCCACAAATACGATGTCAACTACATGATCATGCAAGGCAATATGACAATGATGAAACGTGTCATGATGAACGGAATGGTGGAAAGTTGCATGGAAATATATTTCGGAATGGCTATGGAAATGCCATAATAGGTAGGTATGGTGGATGTTTTGAGGAAGATATAAGGAGGTTTATGTGCGATAGAGCATATCGTATCACGGGGTTTGGATGCACCGGCGAAGTTTGCACCAACTCTCAAGGTGAAAGGGCAATGCACGGTACCGAAGAGGCTAGCAATGATGGAAGGGTAAGAGTGCGTATAATCCATGGACTCACATTAGTCATAAAGAACTCATATACTTATTGCAAAAATCTACAAGTCATCAAAAACCAAGCACTACGTGCATGCTCCTAGGGGGATAGATTGGTAGGAAAAGACCATCGCTCATCCCCGACCGCCACTCATAAGGATGACAATCTAAGAACACCTCATGTTTCAAATTTGTTACACAACGGTTACCATACGTGCATGCTACGGGACTTGCCAACTTCAACACAACTATTCTTTAAATTCACAATTACCCAACTAGCATGACTCTAATATCACCACCTCTATATCTCAAAACAATTACAAAGCATCAAATTGATCATAGCATCCAATTACTTTCTATGAAAGTTTTTCTTATACCCAACTTGGATGCCCATCATTCTAGAACCAATTTTATAACCATAGCAAATACCATGCTATTCTAAAAGACTCTCAAAATAATATAAGTGAAGCATGAGAGATTAACAATTTCTACAAAATAAAGCCACCGCCGTGCTCTAAAAGATATAAGTGAAGCACTAGAGTAAACGACAAACTACTCCGAAAGATATAAGTGAAGATCAATGAGTAGTCAAATAATTGCGCAACTATGTAAAGACTCTCTAACATTTCAGAATTTCAGATCTTGGTACTTTATTCAAACAGCAAGAAAAACAAAATAAAATGACATGACGCTCAAGCAAAACACATATCATGTGGTGAATAAAAATATAGCTCCAAGTAAAGTTACCGATGGACGAAGACGAAAGAGGGGATGCCTTCTGGGGCATCCCCAAGCTTAGGCTCTTGCCACTCATTTATTCCATAGTCCATCGAATCTTTACCCAAAACTTGAAAACTTCACAACACAAAACTCAACAGAAAACTCGTAAGCTCCGTTAGTATAAGAAAATAAATCACCACTTAGGTACTGTTGTGAACTCATTCTAAATTCATATTGGTGTAATATCTACTGTATTCCAACTTCTCTATGGTTCATACCCTCCGATACTACTCATAGATTCATCAAATAAGCAAACAACGCATAGAAAACAGAATCTGTCAAAAACGGAACAGTCTGTAGTAATCTGTAACTCTCGAATACTTCTATAACTCCAAAAAATTACCAAATTAGGAACACCTGAGCAATTTGCGTACCAATCCAGAGAAAAAAGAATCAGATCAAAATCACGTTTCTGTGAATTATCAAAACTAATTTATTGGGTGCAAAAGTTTCTGATTTTCAGCAGGATCAACACAACTATCACCGTAAGCTATCCTAAAGGTCTTACTTGGCACTCTATTGAAACAAAAGCTATAAAACATGATTACTGCAGTAGCATAATCATGTGAACACACAAAAACAGTAAAGGTAAATATTGGGTTGTCTCCCAACAAGCGCTTTTCTTTAATGCCTTTTAGCTATGATGATTTCAATGATATGCTCGCATAAAAGATAAGAATTGAAACATAAAGAGAACATCATGAAGCATATTACTAACACATTTGAGTCTAACCCACTTCCTATGCATAGGGATTTTGTGAGCAAACAACTTATGGGAACAATAATCAACTAGCATAGGAAGGCAAAACAAGCATAAGTTCAAAACTTTAAGCACATAGAGAGGAAACTTGATATTATTGCAATTCCTACAAGCATGTATTCCTCCCTCATAATAATTTTCAGTAGCATCATGAATGAATTCAACCATATAACCAGCACACAAAGCATTCTTTTCATGATCTACAAGCATAGAAAATTTATTACTCTCCACATAAGCAAATTTCTTCTTTATGGAATACGTATCATGACAATAATCATCATAAATAGGAGGCATGCTTTCATCATAATAAATTTGCTCATCAAAACTTGGGGAACAAAAAATATCATCTTCATCAAACATAGCTTCCCCAAGCTTGTGGCTTTGCATATCACTAGCATCATCGATATTCAAGGAATTCATACTAACAATATTGCAATCATGCTCATCACACAAAGATCTAGTACCAAACATTTTATAGACTTCTTCTTCTAGCACTTGAGCACAATTTTCCTTTCCATTATTTTCACGAAAGATATTAAAAAGATGAAGCGTATGAGGCAAACTCAATTCCATTTTTTATGTAGTTTTATTTTATAAAATAAACTAGTGATAAAACAAGAAACTAAAAGATTCGATTGCAAGATCTAAAGATATACCTTCAAGCACTCACCTCCCCGGCAACAGCGCCAGAAAAGAGCTTGATGTCTACTACGCAACCTTCTTCTTGTAGACGTTATTGGGCCTCCAAGTGCAGAGGTTTGTAGGACAGTAGCAAATTTCCCTCAAGTGGATGACCTGAGGTTTATCAATCCGTGGGAGGCGTAGGATGAAGATGGTCTCTCTCAAGCAACCCTGCAACCAAATAACAAAGAGTCTCTTGTGTCCCCAACACACCCAATACAATGGTAAATTGTATAGGTGCACTAGTTTGGCGAAGAGATGGTGATACAAGTGCAATATGGATGGTAGATATGAATATTTGTAATCTAAAAATATAAAAACAGCAAGGTAACTAATGATAAAAAGTGAGCGTAAACGGTATTGCAATGGTAGGAAACAAGGCCTAGGTGTTGACGCTGGAACGCGTCACACGAACACGTCGATGTGTACCCGCGGCGCCGAGGGAGATGCTCCGCAACTCACACCGCGGGAGGCCGACTTTCAGCGCGATACGCAAGACAGCAAGCCGGCGCTTTTGAGGACCCGAAACCCCACACGCCCGGGAGGGACCCCGTCAGGGCGCGCGGCGGCTATGGGCTTCCCTAGGTCGGCCTGATCACCCCTTGGGCCTCGAGGTTCGCCGCCCTGCAACAAAGAAGAACGAACGAAGAATGAGGAAGAAGAAGAACTAGGGTTAAGGAGAAAAGATAAAAGATAAAAATTGGTAGATGATTGATCGATTGTGTGTTGTTCAATCGGCCGTCACCCCTCAGGTATATAAGAGGCGGCTGGACTTCCCGTGCAAGGAAAAGGCTTGGATTCACGTCCAAAACCCTAGTCAAATTCGGATTGGTTTTGTCCGAACTTTCCAAAACTGTTCGGTTTAAACTGGCTGCACCTTGCGGGTCTTTTTTGTGGTGGTAAACGATCTCGGATGGAAACGAGCCCAAAAGCAATCTTGACCGTTTCGACGAGACGAACAACTTTTATGTTGAACGTTTTTTGATCAGAGGTCATCTTGAGGGTCAAATCGGTCGCGCAAAACAGGCTATCCCTCGCGCTACCCATCAGACAGGGTGTCTGGTGGGGCGCGCCAGTTTTTGCCTCCTGACAGGGCTGTATTCGATGGCTCTAACTTTTGCATACGAACTCGGATTGGAACGATTTTTATATCAAAATCGATCGTTTCGACGAGACGAAGACAATCCGTGTAGATAATGTTTCCATTTGAGGTCGTCTTGGGGGCTTAATCAGCCAAACTGTACTCTGAATATAAGATCTTAGTACTTTGAGCATAGTTTCGGCCTTCGAGATGAAATCGGACTGCGATGACCCAAACTTCAAAGATGTTCATATCGACAATACGGAACTCTTTCATGAAGATCACTTCTCCATTTGAGGCCATCTTAAATAAGTTATTGACCGTGCCAAAATCTGGTGTCAACACATGCCCCCCTGTTTTTCGGCAAAGTTTGTGTGCCGAAAAATAACTTCCGCATAGTTTGTTCTAAGGACGATGTCAACACTCCATCGGCCATTTTGCATGTTCTTAGGACGACAAGTATATATCGGCCATTGCTTGTTTGAACCTCTTGATGCAAACTTGGGTGAAAACTTCTCAGCTTCTATAACAATCCGGTGATAAGGTTCCATAGATCAAAACCATCCTCCGAACCATATTGTTCACCCTTTCGCTAGGATTTTGCAGATAATCAAGAATGAACTTCCTCCAATCCTTACTTCGCCTGCATAAAAGTTTCATTAGTGGCCGAAGCGGTGGGCTTCGATTCAGCCTTACCTATGTTGACAAGACCTAGCATCGGCTATTGATAGAAATGCAATACACCATGGTTAACATAGTAGCCGGACGCTTGCTGTGCCAACTCTTTCGAATTGTCATGCCTAGATATATGAACAATTTTAAAGCAACCCAAGGTAAATTTTGCATCTAGACATACCTCAAGATAAACTACAAGTGATTCGTCAAAACATTGATAAACCCTAGATATTTGTTGCACTACTCATAACGAATCACCGAAAGCCTCAGTATGTATAGCACCTATAGCAAGGCAAAGCTCCGATCCGAATGACAATGCATATTCGGCTTTGATCATTGTGCAAAAATATTTTAAGCGGCATGAGGTCTGTTTTGATCTCCAATTGAACTAAGGACGATGTTAAGATACTACACCGGCCATGCTTTGACATATTCTTAGGGCGATAGATAAATATCGGTCGTTAACATGAGGTCCATGTAAAATTCACCCACCAAAGTATGTATAGCCGAAATAAACAAATAAAATAGGAATAAAATATTTCGGCCCCTTTGTATTAGCAACAATGTAACTAACCAAATGTATGATAATTAGGTAATACCCTCTCATGATATAGAAAATTATGTTGCATCCATGGATCAAAATAAATCCATGGAGGGTAATTGATCGTACCTAGGAATGAATTCCATGGCAAAGGCATCAACGGCATGGTTGAAGAAAATGGATGATATGCTAACTGAAGATTTTGATGTTGTGATGCGCACCTTCGGCTTAATTGTTTGTTGCTTTCATTCTTTTCCTTCTTCACTTTTATTGTACTTGTTGCAACAGAAACATGCACATCATTTTTGTTTTGATTGATCTTCTTGGAAACCCATGCCATGTTCTTCTTTCTCAGCTCTTGTGCACTAAAATTTTGTAATTCCTTTTTTTGCCAATATGATAAGCCAAGCGGGCATCTCGGCTGTGATTCTGTTTTGACCAATGGCAATTCCTTTTTGGCCTTGTGCACCCTAAACTTCTTTTCTTCAGATTTGGCACTCTGATTTTTATCAGTTGATTGCTTCACTTCTTTGCCTTTTGTAGCCAATGTCAACACTTTAATTGGCTCTTTGTTATTTGGGATCAAATCTGAAGCAGCACACTTACGACCATCTCTTTTCACGCGGTAAACTTGCTTTACCACCTCTTTCTTCTTTCTTGAGCTCTGGACCGATTCCTTATGATTGAAACGGTCTTTGACGTGTGATTGTCCAAATGTTGATCTCCTTGGAGCTACATAGTATTGGTGAGATGGTCTAGAATAAGATGGAGAATGTACCCTTGTATCATACCTGTCCCATGATGAATATGCATCTATATGAGCATAGGGAGGCATCCACGGCATTGGCATTGGCGGCCCAAAATAAGGATATGAATATGTTGCATTAAAATTATCACTTTGCCAATACCGATCCTCATATTTGCGCCTTGGGGGTGATCTTGGTTTCTTTGCATGATTTGGCCGATAAGCATTCTTCTCTTCACTCTTCTTTTGATATTTATCCAATAGTTCAGCAAAGGTGATTTTTGATCTCTTACACTTGCGCTTATTCGGCCTTTGTTTTCTTTTGGTTTGCTTTCATCGATCATTAGATTTGCTTGCTGCCCCCAGTCCTTGGCGTCTCCATTGTAGCTTCGATGGAACTCCCGCCCTCAAGATTATGCTCGTTATGCTCTTCAACAACTTCTTTACTTGAAAGCTTGATCCCATCACCTGCAGCTTTTACATTCTCTTTAAATGGATCGGCTTGAAGCAGCCGATGCAAAAACTTTTTGCCATCGGGACCAATCGGAATAGACTGGTCATCTCTTGGTGTTTCAACAAACTTCAATCGTCCTTTTTCAATGGCCGATTTAACTATTTGACGAAACATGTTGCAATCCTCAAAATTATGCTTGGACGAATCATGCAACTTACAATACATTCGTCCTTGGATTGATGGCTTAACATGGTGATCAAGAATTGTAATGTAATTATTTTTCAGCAACAAATCAAATATTTTATCACACATGCTTGAATTGAAAGTATACTTCTTGTTTCCTAGCCGATCTTGCTGTTTGAACGGCTTTGGAGATAAGCAAACGAATGGTTCAGATTTGGAATCTCCCCATTCGGCTATGCATTGTGTTTTCCACTCTATCTCCGATGTCTTTGGATATGATATTATATTAGCATCGGTTTTCTCAATAGAATTTAACCTTGGCTTTAAATTTCTGAAACGAAGATATTTAGAACATACATGTCTCAGTTGAGACCAAGTGTAAGCCAAGTAAGAAATAAGCAAAGCTACCCAACTAGATATGAACTTTAGAGAAAGCAACGGAAAAGCTTTGGCTGTAACAATAAGTCATTATCGGTCTTTATAAATGGCGCAATGGGTTGACCGATATGTTCCATAACAATTTTACTGCTAACAAGTAAATTACCCTTCCTCATTGGTCTTTCAAAATTACTTATGAGAATATTTCTTATAGATGCATCAATAATGAAGTTGCGACCAAATCTGAAAATAGGTAAATTACTCGCTATGCATACCTCTTCAAATATGTTGGGAGAGCATGATAGTGGTGCCATTTGAAGAACATCTTGCTCCGTCTTTGGATGGCTCCCCAACACCTTGTCATCATCTTTTTCTTGAATCCGTGCATCATTGCTTTGAAGATTTTTGTCGGCCGAACTTTGTTCGGCTACTTGTTCTTGTCCTTGAAGCTTGTCAATTTATACGGCACGGAACTCATAGGGCAGGAAGTAGGTTCCATTAACTTCAGAAAAATCAAGCACTGTTGTTTTCCTATGCTTGCCATGCCCTTTCTCAATAATGCTTGCCTCGTTGGATTTGATGGATTCAGAATATATACTACTTGATTCGGCTTTTTCAACCGAAGCACTTTCATGTTCCGAATCATCCTTCTTTTCATTGATAGTACCAATTGGCAATGCTTCTTTTATCTGAGCCAATTCTTTTTCTATTTGTTTCTGACGGCGAGCGGCCAAATTAGCTTTAAGCTTTTTCTCAATTTTAGCCCACTCCGGATATGATTGCCCTCCAATGCTTCTAAATTCTTTCGGCAGTGACACACGGGTGTTGCCGAAATTTTGCAATTGTGTAGGGGGTGTATAATATGATGTAGTACTAGGTGAAGGCATATGCAGTGTTGTAAGACCATACTTTTGCTCGCCAATTTTATCAATTGGCAAAGATTCATCTTCTTGCAAAACTCTAGCTTTTATTGCGGCATAATCAGGAAATAGCCCCTTTTCATGTTGTTCAAGGCAAAGAGCACTAATTCTCTTATTTTGGGCTAAACTCTTCAATGCAGCCACCACTACCTCATCTTCTACAATGTTGGGCACAACCGCTCCTGTAAAATTTACATTCATTCGGCTATAACCAGGAAGGTGTGAAGCCGAATTATGAGCATCTACAGTTGTGTATGGTGCCGAAGAATTACTAACATGAGGTGTAGCATATGACGGTTGAGAGTAACTGGCCAAATAGCCATTAGTAGCATGGCCAATTCTCTCATTCATCGGCATGGTTGGATTACTATATTGCACATTAGCTGCCGATGAATAAAAGGGTGAAACACTTTCTTGTATGGCATTGGAAATTCTAACTTGGGGTGTTTCAAATTGATTAATCGAACTCATCATGTTGCTCATCGGCATATGAATTTGTGGGGTTGCCGATGCATGGGAGTTGGGATACATATGTTGCATGTTGCTAAATTTATAAGAATTTGAAACATGAAGATTGTTTTGCATCGGCCCTTGCACATAATTAGATGCATGATTGATAAAACTAGGGCTAGCCGATACATTATGCTCAATAGGTGATCCAGCAACAACATATGGATTATTTGCATCTACAAAGGGAAATTGGGTATTCATATTATCTTTGTAGATTGCAGCAACTTGATGACGATCTCTTTGTAGCAAGAACGGGCTGGAGACCGTTCAAAGCTTCGTCCCCAGCGGAGTCGCCAAAAAGTGTGTTGACGCTGGAACGCGTCACACGAACACGTCGATGTGTACCCGCGGCGCCGAGGGAGATGCTCCGCAACTCACACCGCGGGAGGCCGACTTTCAGCGTGATACGCAAGACAGCAAGCCGGCGCTTTTGAGGACCCGAAACCCCACACGCCCGGGAGGGACCCCGTCAGGGCGCGCGGCGGCTATGGGCTGCCCTAGGTCGGCCTGATCGCCCCTAGGGCCTCGAGGTTCGCCGCCCTGCAACAAGAAGAACGAACGAAGAACGAGGAAGAAGAAGAACTAGGGTTAAGGAGAAAAGATAAAAGATAAAAAGTGGTAGATTGATTGATCGATTGTGTGTTGTTCAATCGGCCGTCACCCCTTAGGTATATAAGAGGCGGCTGGACTTTCCGTGCAAGGAAAAGGCTTGGATTCACGTCCAAAACCCTAGTCAAATTCGGATTGGTTTTGTCCGAACTTTCCAAAACTGTTCGGTTTAAACTGGCTGCACCTTGCGGGTCTTTTTTGTGGTGGTAAACGATCTCGGATGGAAACGAGCCCAAAAGCAATCTTGACCGTTTCGACGAGATGAACAACTTTTATGTTGAACGTTTTTTTATCAGAGGTCATCTTGAGGGACAAATCGGTCGCGCAAAACAGGCTATCCCTCGCGCTACCCATCAGACAGGGTGTCTGGTGGGGCGCGCCAGTTTTTGCCTCCTGACAGGGCTGTATTCCGATGGCTCTAACTTTTGCATACGAACTCGGATTGGAATGTTTTTTATATCAAAATCGATCGTTTCGACGAGACGAAGACAATCCTTGTAGATAAGTTTTCCATTTGAGGCGGTCTTGGGGGCTTAATCTTCCAAACTCTACTCTGAATATAAGATCTTAGTACTTTGAGCATAGTTTCGGCCTTCGAGATGAAATCAGACTGCGATGACCCAAACTTCAAAGATGTTCATATCGATAATACGGAACTCTTTCATGAAGATCACTTCTCCATTTGAGGCCATCTTAAATAAGTTATTGACCGTGCCAAAATCTGGTGTCAACACTAGGTTTCATACTTTCACCAGTGCAAGTTCTCTCAACAGTAATAACATAACTGGATCATATACCTATCCCTCAACATGCAACAAAGAGTCACTCCAAAGTCACTAATAGCGGATAACAAATGAAGAGATTATTGTAGGGTATGAAACCACTACAAAGTTATCCTTTTTGATCGATCTATTCAAGAGTCTGTAGAAAATGACACGAAGCTATTCTTTCTGTTCGATCTATCATAGAGTTCGTACTAGAATATCACCTTAAGACACAAATCAACCAAAACCCTAATTTCACCTAGATACTCCAATGTCACCTCAAGTATCCGTGGGTAATGATTATACGATATGCATCACACAATCTCAGATTCATTTATTTAACCAACACAAAGTACTTCAAAGAGTGCCCCAAAGTGGCTACCGGAGAGTGAAGACGAAAACGTGTGCCAACCCCTATGCATAAGTTCATTGAACCCGCAAGTTGATCACCAAAACATACATGAAGTAGATCACATGAATATCCCATTGTCACCATAGATAGGCACGGCAAGACATACATCAAGTGTTCTCAAATCCTTAAAGACTCAATCCGACAAGACAACTTCAAAGGGAAAACTCAATTCATCACAAGAGAGTAGAGGGGGAGAAACATCATAAGATCCAACTATAATAGCAAAGCTCGCGGTACATCAAAATCGTGCCAAATCAAGAACACGAGAGAGAGAGAGAGAGATCAAACACATAGCTACTGGTACATACCCTCAGCCCCGAGGGTGAACTACTCCCTCCTCGTCATGGAGAGCGCCGAGATGATGAAGATGGCCACCGGTGAGGGATCCCCCTCCGGCAGGGTGCCAAAACAGGGTCCCGATTGGTTTTTGGTGGCTACAGAGGCTTGCGGCAAGATGGCCACCGGTGAGGGATCCCCCCTCCGGCAGGGTGCTGGAACAAGGTCCCGATTGGTTTTTGGTGGCTACAGAGGCTTGCGACGGCAGAACTCCTGATCTATTGTGCTCCTCAATGTTTTTAGGGTATATTGATATATATAGGTGAAAGAAGTCGGTCAAGGGAGCCACGAGGGGCCCACGAGGGTGGGGGGCGTGCCCAGGGGTGTAGGGCGCGCCTCCCTGCCTCGTGGCCACCTCGAAGCTTCCCTGACGTCTACTCCAAGTCTCCTAGATTGCTTCCGTTCCAAAAATAACTCTCCCGAAGGTTTCATTCCGTTTGGACTCTGTTTAATATTCCTTTTCTTCGAAACACTGAAATAGGCAAGAAAATAGCAATTTGGGCTGGGCCTCCGGTTAATAGGTTAGTCCCAAAAATGATATAAAAGTGTTTAGTAAAGCCCATAAACATCCAAAACGGGTAATATAATAGCATGGAACAATCAAAAATTATAGATACGTTGAAGACGAATCAAATATACACCTATAGAACTATCCACATGACCTTGTGACAATTTCAAGAAAGCATTCCCATTAATACTATTGGTGCTATTATTGTTGTTGTCAAACATGAAAATGGAGAAGGGGAAAATGCAGGATGGGCAAAGTGAAAGTATAATACAAGACACCTTCATGATAAAGAGGTCGCAGCTGCCCATCCGTACAACGAAGAAAAAGGGCTGACAATAAGACAATTTTCTATACATTTATATGGCCAATAAATTAAAAAAACACATGTAAATACGTGAATAAGAAAGCAGTAGAATAATTGGATATTTCTAGAAATAGGATCAAGATTTACAACAGTTATAATGGAAATGGAGATGCAGGATCATAATGTCAAACTCTGGTACAACCAACCAGGGATGTAAAAGGCAAATAAGCAGAGTCCGTAAGTACCGTTTAGTTAGCTTTATTTAGCTTCATAGTTCATTTTCTTAATAAATAAATAATTTTTTGAACTACTAGATTATTAGCGGGTTTAAACGGGATTAAACGAGACCCGGTTGACATCCCTACAACCAACCGGCATTGGAGATAGAAGAACATGTCCACTGTTCGGGCGCTTGCATGATGCTGGGAGGCTCTGCGCCGCATCACGCGTGAATATCGGACACCTCGCTGGATTTGTCGCGCCGGATCCCCCGTAGATGACGGGAAGGAGTAGGCATCACCGAAGTAGAAGGGTCGAACCTAGGCTCCCAGCGCACGCATTGACCTGACTCGATCCCACACCTCTAGTGGATCCAATCGAGGGACCTCTCCTCTCTGCTCCTTGCATCAGGACTGGATGGAATGGACGCGGTCGCTCCTCTAGGTCCCTTTAGCGAAGCCCAGCAATGGACCTCCTTCAGTGAAGCGGTGTAATGGGTTGGCCGACGGCCCAGTGAACCAGATACCTTCGTTTTGGTCTCTAGAGCAGCATCCCATAGGACAAACAGGCCAGTGCTGATACATGTGGGGCATATGGCTAGATCTGATGGTCAAAAGCATCCAAATAACGAAAATAGACGGTCAAAAACGCAAATCGCTGAGAGGGTTCACTTTAGGCTCAGCTTTACTGTCCTAAATGGGCTCTCCGAATCATATTTTGGAGATGGAGAAGGTCTTTAGTTGGAACAATAGTGTCTAATCTCTTCAAAAAATGGCAACCTTTTGTTGATGCTCTAAGTGCTTTGGGCCATGCTCATCATGCAGAACAACAACTATGGTTATTTTTTGTACTTAATAGTAGCTTTTGCATGGAAGAATTTTGTGTTTTCATCTCCCTTGTTGGCCCATCTGAGAGTGGCTCTCAGCTTCCATTATATCTTATCAAGGTTGGCAAGTTTGATTAAGCACTCTTTCAAAATAATCCTCCAATTCCATTCTTCGCTTGATAAATATATATATGTTCCTTTGGAGTATCATAGAATAGGATGACCAAACTAGATGCCTCAGTAGTTCGGATTGGATAGATACATTGCCATAGTTGAAGTCCTTTCCTTAGTCTCTTGAATTTAGCAGTTAGCTAGTGCTTCCATGATTTTTCCAGAGTCGATAATAGAACATTTGTGCTTCTAACTTTTCAGAGAAAAGTGTATTTTTTGCCCCCAACGACTCATCAACTTTATAAAGTTGATAATTTTGATCTCACCCTAGACTCAAAGTGGTTTTGTGTATAATGTGTCAGTGGTTTTGCGCATGTGGCAGCACATGCTTTTTCAGCAATAAATGCAAGGGAAGAAATAAAACAATCAAGATGAATAAGAAGAAAAAGAACACATAAAGTCAAAAATGCAAATGCATACTATTGAATTTTTTTAGTACAAATAAGGTAAAGGAAGTTTAGGAACATTTATGAAGAGCATATATTATTCATGATAATTTCCTAGATTTATTGTTTCTTGAATTTCATGATATTTCAAACATTTCCATAATTTTCCAAACTTATCTAGAATATTATCTTTATGTAAATCCTTTTTTTATTTTCATGTGTTATCGGTTTTATGTATATTTCTATCCTCTCTTTTTAGTGTGTTGCCAAACGTACAAAAGCACAACCATCTCATCCATCAAACCGTTTCAAAGGGAACAAAATTGTCTCATCCATTAAAATAATGTCTTTTTTAATATTCCTACTAATTACGGACATAGGTTTTTCCGCGAGGATGAAAACCCCGGCGAGGACGTGATGGGCATAAAGAGTCTGTCACGGGAACGGTGATGTGAGTCTGATACCTACCAGAATGATCAATGTGAGTCTGATACCTAGCTGAATAATCTCCATTGCCAGCTTGACTCTCAACGGTTGGGATTTATTTGCGTGTTAGGGCATCTTGGCCAAAGCAAAAGCCAAACGGCGTAAAAAATAACGGACTTCCCAAGCCGCAGCTTTCCTCTCTTCTCTCCCCCCTCCAAAACCCAGCACGAAGAACCGAAATGAAACTACGCGGCCAGCAGCAACAGAGGAGGGCGGAGCCGGAGGCGATGGAGAGCACCGCCCGCGTCTTCCCGCCCCTTAAAAGGCCAGCCACGAACCGCCAAGCCGCCTATCGTCTCAACCTCGAGCAACGCTTCGGCGCCGCTGCAACCGTCGCCGAGGGCTTCCAAGCAGACGACGCGGCCGCCGGTCAGGGAGAACCCGCGACCGGAAGAGGATGGAGGTCAGCGACGAAGAGAGCGTGACCGGCCCCGCCCGCACGCCGGACACGGACTCGGAGCCGGAGCAGCCGGACCCCGCCGCGGCCCCAGCGGCTATCGCGCCGTACCCCGGGGACATCGACGACGAGACCGAGGCCGACCTCGCCCGCCTGCTGGACTCCTCGGAGCAGCCTGACCCCGCCGCGCTCCGGGCGGGTATGGAGCCGTACCTCGGGGACATCGACCGATACATGCGGTCCCTGGAGGTGAGGGGCTTCTCGATTCCCCTTCTCGTCCGATCCCGCGTGTGGAGGTACGAGTTCGTTCTCCAAGTCGGCTTTGTTAGGGGTCGGGTTTACATGGTTTTGCGGTCGCATTAGTCGCATCTGGTAGTTAAGGCGAGGTCGCATTGGATAGAACTGAAGAATTTTGGGGCGTGATCACGTTGTGCGCATGAGTTTCTGGAATTTGGGGGATTGTATTGTGTTGTGGATACATCTCGATATACTGCAGTGAATTATTCAGTTTTTTTTATGAATGTGGGATATATTATCTACTCCCTTCAATTCATATTACTTGTCGCTCAAATGGATGTATCAAGATGTATTTCAGTGCTAGATACATCCGTTTGAGCGACAAGTAATACGGATCGGAGGTAGTAGTTGTTTAGTTACTCGTGGTTAAGGCAATGGTGAAATTAGTGCACTGTGGCATTGGACAATAGTGGGTTTCCATCTCTGCCGAGCAACGAATTTTTGCTACTCTGTTAATAAACCAGAAGCAGGTTACATATTTATGGGATTACTACATGCAGAACCTAGTGGTATGCACAGCAAGACACCACTAAGTATGTTATATGTTAGCTTCACTTTTTTAGCCTGATTTCATATCAGAAGCTGTGGAGTTCTTCAGTGTGTATGCCATCTTAATTATCTGAAGATACAATCATTACTGTGCAGATAATGCGGTATGTTTTCGCTGTTTGGGTCGATGTAAATAGGCTCTTTCAGCGACTTTGTTGTCTACATTTTCTAGGCATCGAGGAGGCCGAGGGATGACTATATCTGGACAACACAGGAAGATATCAATCCCAAGATGAGGGCGGTCCTAGTTGACTGGCTGGTGGACGTGTCTTGTACATTCAGGCTTCCTGCTGACACACTTCACCTTGCAGTTTCATATGTCGACCGCTTCCTCACAGCAAGTGTCATTAAATGGCACGAGTTGCAATTACTTGGTGTGACCGCATTGCTTGTTGCTGCGTAGGGAACTAAACCATTGCTTATCTCTTTTTTTCTTTTCTCTTAGCGTGACTATCTGATTAGCATGAATGGATTGTTGCAGGAAATATGAAGATGACATATTTGTGCATGAGGTCCAAAGATACAGGGGCGTTACTGCCAACACGTACACCACGAAGCAGGTTAGCCTTGCTTCTGCTTTACTTCCCATAGTAAATTTCCAGGGCTTCAATGGTGAAGAAATAGTTATGGTTTTTATGCACCGAAGGTTGTGAAGATGGAGACTGACATACTGAAATCTCTTAACTTTGAGATGGGGAGTCCTACTGCAAGAACTTTTCTACGGTATGTGCTTGAGCTGAAATTTTTTCATTTGGATGATAAAATCTCCTCAGTAGTAAAACAGTTACGATGAAAGTTCAGATATATAAGTAGTATTATGACTACTGCCATATTGTGTTCAAATACATTCCTAAGCCTAACGTTCGGTACATGTCTGTTCTGCCAAACAAAATACTCTGAAATGAGATAAATCCCAGATCTGGCTAGTGAAAAGCTTATCAGAATTCATGTCTGCCTATGTCTAGCATAGCACATGGGCAGCGTCTGAGAATATAAAAAATTTCCACGACATCTAGTGAGGTATGCCGAACACAATTTCGATGGCCAAGCCATCTCACGACCACATTGTGTTCAGCATGTACAATAGTTACCATGTTTAATTCGCATAACATATATCTCGTCTTATGATTATTGCCACACTGGACTCAAAAGATCCTAACCCTGATGTTCAATGCATGTCTGTTGTAGGAGATACATAACTGTTTGCCGCGGACGCGATGTAAGTATCCGTTGCAGCATCTGATATTGTATTCACTTAATGTTCTTTATTATAATGTCTGCCCCCTCTTCAAACCTTAGCGCGCAAAAGCAAAGAAGCTGGAGTTTCTGTGTAGCTACCTTGCAGAATTGAGCTTGCTGGACTATGACTGCATACAGTTCAATCCATCAGTTGTTGCTGCTGCCTGCCTTTTTTTGGCCAGGTTCACAATCAGCCCAACTGCCCGTCCTTGGGTAAGAAGACATGACTACTCCTTTGTTGAATCTACATTATGCTTTATAATTTTCTGATATTAGCTTGTGTTTATTCTGCAGAACCTGACGCTGCAAAGGAACACGAAATACAAGGTCTCTGATCTCAAGTCTTGCATCTTGATGATACACAAATTGCAGTTGAATGGATATCCGGGCCTGAAAGAAGACGCCATCAAAGTCAAGTATAATGATCGCGAGGTAAGATACGCTTTCCCCAGTTTTTTGGCTGTCACATGCGAACTTTTTTGTTTGAATTTATTTGTTCGATCATTGTACAGCTTGAGCATGTGTCGGCAATGGATCCACCTGAAAATATCCCTCTGCGTTTCCTCAAGGACATCGGACAGTGAAAGGCCAAAGTGCTCTTGCAACATCTTTTGCAGGCTTTGCAGAAACTACAAATAGGATTCTTTTGTTAGTAAATAGACTACAGGCTCTGTTCAGGCATTAGGGATTTGGGGCATCATCTGTCGGCTTCCTGCATCCATGCCTGCCGGGCCTAAGCAGAATCAGTTCCATCCATGCCTGCCGGGCTTTAGCAGAATCAGTTCCAGTTCCAGTTGCGTTGATAGCAGTGCAGCTACCTTCATTGATATGTTGACATGATATGCAACTGGAGCATTTTTGTACATATGATAGAATACGATGGTGCCATACTCGGTGATATTCCATATGAAGTTTCAGGGCAAATCCTAACGTGTTACAATATTTCATTACTACCATTTTATGCAGAATATATTGCCTCTGACCAGTGTACTGATTGCTGACGAACTTATTTCCCAAAGTGAAATGGATACTGCAACTATTGCACATGTCATCAGCAAAATAGTTTATGTACTCCCTCCAATCCATAGTACTTGTTGCTGCTTTAGTACAACTTCAGTAAGCATTTATTGCTGACAAACTTAATTCCCAAAGTGAAACGGAGTGCGTAAATTGACTGATTAACAACACACCTAACAGCAACATATCAAAGCTGATAATCAGAAAGAAAAATGATTGGGGTCTCAAAGAACAGCAATTGCTCACAACTGATCCAGCTAACAAAATGTCAGTTCTCAATAGAAATGTTGTAATCTGTTTGTACAATCTCTACACCAGTGAACTTGATACCAGAATGCTAAAGAAAATTACACCATATCACATCACATGACTTGTACAGACTAACGACCCCAATCTAATGCAAGCATACATAAGGGGGGTGAAGAAGAAAAGGAAAGAAAATTACATGTTTGGTTTGAAGACCTTATTCGGGATTAAATAAAGATATGTGTTGTGCAAGGAATATTATAGGATGATCTCATCTTGCACACTGGCATTGAGAGTTTTATTTGGGAGCACGATACTGTTAGTTACAACTACTTCATCTTCAACATCAACGGCTTCACCTGCATTTAGCTAGCACGTCAAATCGAGCATAGGAACTATCCCTACGTAAAGCATATTATCACAAGATTTTCATGGGAAGGTAACAAGATATCATCTAGGTAGGGTCTTACCAAGAATGGTGATACCAAGTTTGGCATTGTGGTCCCCTTCACCCTGTATTCAGAAAGTAATTTTGTTACATGACGCACCCAGAAAAGACTGGATTAACAGTATACGTAATTGTATCTTCGTCTCAAAGACAGTTTCAGCGAGACGTACTGTCACACCAAAAGTAACTTTTTTCAGCAAAACCATACGTAGTAATTTTGCACACGGAACCACAAAATGTAATGTTTAAAACAGTACAGTAGATATGTTCAGTGCAGAGAAGCATAAACATTGATAAAATCTACATACTTCTCAAACTGGGCTAGAACAGAAACATCAGAATATGAAAGGTTCCAAGCTTTCTATGATGAAAGAGGTGAAAATGAGTAATTTTTAATAGGATAAGGTAACATGTATAGAAAATCTTGCCTGTACACGTGACCATTTCCCTACTGTTGACTTCCACCCTACTATTGAATGTATGACAACTGCATTCTCCTGCAACCAAAGGAATTATCTGAGACGCAGGTACCTAAATGTGGGTTATCATTTGGTAAAGAGAGGAAGACTAACCATAATTTCGACATCATCCAGAATGATGCAACTGATAAGCCTGGCACCTGCTCCAATGCGTGCATTTGCTGATATCGAAACATTGGGACCAATCTGCGTGTGGATAGCGTATAAAAAGATAAAACCATCACTATTATAAATAGAATGTCAAGGATATCAGACACCATGGTATATCACGATCTACTAAATTTATGTTGAAGAACCAGATGTTACCTTTGCAGTTAGATGCACCTTCGCAGATGGATGGATGTACACGTCACCTACAATAGTGGCACCCTTTTTGCCATCTCCAGAGGCTAAAAGATGAGGAGAGGTATGGCGGAACTGGGAGAGATATAGGCCAGAGCATCTCAAAGACATCCTATGCATAGATGCAACACTGGTCAATCAACAACTTCAAGATTAGAAAGAGCGCCGTCAAGAACTATATTTACCCTGGGGTCTTGATCTGTTCCCAAAAATCAAGTGTCTGGTATGTGTAAAGTTCCTTCTTTCCTGCTAGAGGAGATAAGATATCTTGATCTAACCTAACATAATCTGCCGGAATTGCCCTGTTGACAATTAACACAAGATGTTCAGTATCATATAAATACATTGGGATCACCTTAATGGAAGCTCTATCATTTTTCTTTAGATTTCTTGGAAGAACTAACGAGAAGATAAAATAGCCGTATTGCTAGATACAGGACCTTATTCAGGCCAACAACGATAGAAGAAAATATGCTTTCTACAAAGCAGCAAGGACAATATGATGGCTACTCCTCCTACCCATTTCTTTTCTTATTCTGAATTGATACGATGGCCATGTAAGACATATTCTATGATTTTATATTTCCATGCACAATCCCCCCTGGAACCTAATGAAAGGATCATGAGTTCATGACGCCTTCAAGCAAACAAAGGGTCATCCCAGAAGACGACTTCAGAAAACATGGCAAACATCGGTTTTATTGTAATGATATGATGTGGTAGCAATCCATGTGCACTGAACTTACCTATCTTTAAAATATAAGGGGCAAAACATTGGAGGTAGAGCAAGACAAGGACATCAGTAGTATACTTATCAGTATCATGAAAGGGGGGGCAACCTGGTGCATGTAGCTCCCGCTTGCGCAGGGTCCAGGGAAGGGTCCGACCACTTTGGGTATATAGTACGCAGCCTTTCCCTACATTTCTGTAAGAGGCTGTTTCCAGGACTTGAACCCATGACCTCATGGTCACAAGGCAGCAGCTTTACCACTGCGCCAAGGCTCCCCTTCTTATCAGTATCATGAAAGTGAATTCTTTTTTCAAGGATACATGAAAGTGAATTCTTGTTTCTGGACAATTAATCCATCTAATGAGACATTGATTTGCTAAAAGATCAGTGGTAAAATTAGTTGTTTTGTAAAAATTATGTTCCAAGACATTTGTATTACAAGTTAGAACATAGACATCTCGCAGTTCACCTTCAACTTCCTGGTGATGCATTAATTTGGTAGTACCACATCATATTATTTAAAATAGCACCGATGATTTCCATGATTAAAAGATAATCAAATACACATTAACTGAGAAATGACCCAAATAAATATGCAGGAAAATGAATAGAAGATACACACATACTTCGTTGCTGATTGAAGAGCTTCAAAGCTGGATACACGGCGCAAATTAGCTGAAATTTTAGCATTGAGAGTGATTAAAGTTTGTGCTGTAAATAGGAAGTACCAATAGGAGTACCAAAACAAGACTAATGAAGAAAATATTAACCGACTAGAACTAATATACTCTCTTAAATTTGTATGTCACCAAGCAGTCAGAATTTTAGTTCAACTGGAACAGTCAAACCTCTTTGACTAATGGTTTGAATGGCGACGCTAGCAAAAACAAAACATGCCGACTAGAACTAATATACTCTCTCAAATTTGTATGTCACCAAGCTGTCAGAATTTTGTTCAACTGGAACCTCTTTGACTAATGGTTTGAGTGGCGACACTAGCAAAAACAAAACATACCTCACGGGAGCATGGCCAAAATGAAATGAGGCAAAAATTAGTAGCGAGGTGAAGGAATGGGCAAAGAACCATGGACAATATGTGTAAACCATAGCAATTTAAAAGGCAAAAAAATGTAATATTACTGAGCATAATACCTCTGTCTTTCTTCTGTTTTAGGACATCCTCGATAGCAATTAATATCTTGGGTGTAAATATATAGACTCCGCAATTTATGAGATCACTCACCTACACATGTATAAAATGCATTAGAGCTAAGCTAACTACTCACTAAGAACGATTGGTTGTCCCAAAATAATTTGAAAACCAAATAATAAGACATGCACAATTCTCCAAATGGAAAATAGAACAGCAAGCCAAACAACAAATAATCAGCACTGTATACTCACAAAAGTCTCTGGTTTTTCCGTATAGTGTAACAGTTCATTTGTTTCAGGATCAGCTACTAGCTCGCCAAATTGGTTGGCTGACTCCGCAGATACCTGAGAAAGATTTTGGGATAATGTTATGACTTATGCATGAGAATACTATATGAACTCTGGTTGCCGCTATTATGGAAGTTACTAGTATGACATTCTCTCACCTTATTGACTAGCAAAGTGCCCATGCCTCCATACTTTTTATGGGCCTCTGCAACGAAGGGATGGTGATACATTTAGCGATGAGTGTCCAACAGAAAATTAACAAAGCAAACACTGTTAATACACAATGCAATCCCAACTTCAGCTACTTGGCAACCTACCGAGCATGTCTGGCAAGGGGAAGCTAGAACAGACGTCACAGTTCAGCAAAACAATGTGTGCCTGCAAAAAAAATATAAGGGAACTTTAGAGGGCAAAAGTTCCCTTATTCTGACCCAGAACAGCAAAGTAGATACCAGTAAAACGGTTGCATATCTCTCAGAGAATTTACAAAGGAATTCTGTTGGATTTTAAATCCATGGGAATTTTTCCGTTAGAGTCCATCTAATTCAAAGGAATGGACCCTCCAAATTCTATGGATTGGTTTTCTACTAGGGGATATATTATTCCATAGGATTCCTAGCAAGAGGTTAGACATTGAAATTTTGAGTCTATGAGACAACTATGGCATTGGCATCCATTCAGTCCCTATGCAAAATTCCGGTGTTTTTCCTGTGGCGCAACCAAATAACTTCTATAACCGATTTCTGTGTTTTCCATTCAATGTAGGATTCCAAATGTCATAATATCTTATTCCTACGTTTGACCTATTCTTGTGTTTTCGAATCCTGCAAACCACAGCGGCGCTAAACTCAATTATTCAGGCATCCCAGGTCGAAGGAACACACTAGAATCCACCCTAACAGATAGCGGCGAATGCCAAACAACTAATTCAGTTCCACATTTCTTTAAATGAAGATGATAATGGGTCAAGAGCAGACCGGACTGTCCTCCATGATGTAGTCCCTGAAGCTGTAGAGCCCTCCAGCCGACCCGCGCGGCTTATCCTCCCTCAGATACCTAGAATTAAACAGCACCCCGTCAGTGGCAGTTCACCGCAGTCTGAATCCGACGCGGCTAAACTGGCAGGAAATGAAGTGAAAGTGTTGGGGAGGGCACGAAGCGAACCTGACAGGGATCCTGAGCTCGTTGGAGATGGAGGAGACGTAGAGCGCGAACTCCCGCTCCTCGTAGAAGCCGATGAGGTATATCTGCGCCAGGTTGGGGATCTGCAGCAGCGGGGTCGAAAAGGCCTCAATTCTCACACGAGGCGCACACGGGGAACCCACCAAGCAAATGCAGAGAGGAAGGGAGGGAGAGTGGGTCGTACGCGGCGGCACGCGGAGATGTGGTGGTGCACCATGGGCTGGCCGGCGAGCGGGAAGAGCGGCTTGGGCACGTTGAGCGACAGCGGCCGGAACCGCGTCCCTGCACACCCCAACCAACCACCGGACAGTTAGATACGCGCGGCGCGGAAGGGGGGTTCGCGCCGGCCGGGAGCGAGCGGGCGCAGATCTGCGGCGTACCTTTGGTGGGGCTGCCGACCATGATGACGGCGACGACGCGCTGCTCGGGGCCGGCCATGGCTGCGCGCGGCGCCTCGGCGGCGGAGCTGAGCCTGAGTCTGAGCGGCGCTGCGGCCGCGCGGGTGTGGTGACCGGTGAGATTTGAGGCGAGGGGAGTCGGAGGGTAGAGCGTTTGGACTTTGGACCGTGGGGTTTGACGAGGACGGGCGGGGCGGGGCGGGGCGGGAGCGTGCGTGTGCTGTGTTGGCGCTGGTGAACTTGGGCTGGAGACGATGGTAGGCTCTGACTCTACGGGGTTCCGTGCATCTGGATGCGGTGGGATCTGTGCGCGCGATCCGGCATCGAGCGACGTGCCGGGTTGGTGGCCTGGTGGGTTGGACTTGAGCCGGGGGTGTGGCACGGCGCGGCGGAGTTTTGCTTCCCACGCACGGTTGTATCTCTAGCTTTTGGAGTTTGGAGTTCCCGTGATAAGGACATGAGAAATTTTCTACCATCAAAAAAAGGACGTGAGATTTTTTTTTAAAGTACAGTACAATCGCAAATACTCGCATATGCATGCATTTTATTTTATTTTATTCTTGCAGGTAAGAGCATCTCCAGCCGCGCCCCCAGAAATGCCTCCCCAGGCGATTTTTCCGTGCCGGCACCAAAAAACGGCTCAGTCGCGTCCCCAGGAGCCCGATTTTCGCCGGCCTGGCCGAAATCAGCGTCGGCGGACCCAGCCCGAACCCGGCACGCTGGGGGGCGCCCTGGGGCGTCGGGCGAATCGTTTTTGACACGAAAGAGTCGCGGGCCCGCCGAGTCAGCGACATGGGCGCTTCGTCGCCCTCATCGCCTCAGTTCCCGCGGGAATCAATGCCAAGGCTGCCGCTGCCGGTCAGCCTTGTCATTGATTCCTCACGGGCGACGCGTCACGGGGCGGCGCGCCGATGCCTCCCCTCCGCGCACGTGTACACACAGGCACGGTGCACACACGGGCGCGGCTATATAAGCCAGTGGCCTCCCTCCGGCCACACTAAGCCCTAGCCGCCGAGCTCTACCTCTTGTGCGCCGCTGCCGAGCCCTCCCTTTCCCTCCCCCGTGCGCCGCCTCCGAGCCCTCCCTCTCCCTCCCTCCCCCCGTGCCCCGATGGCCAAGCGTTTCCCCGGCGACGAGGCGGCGGCCAACGGCGGCGGCCGCCGCTCGCTGCGCGAACATGAGTCGTGGCTCCTGTTTCAGGCCAACATCCCGGCGCCGCCGGACATGCGCACCGGGGCGACGAGGTGGAGGCTCAGCAATGGGGGAGTGCCCACTCCCCCGTTGCCCGACGTTGTGGCGCGCCCTGGCTACTTCGCCGACGAGGTTGAGATCGTGCGCGCCTCCCTCACCGACGAGCAGCGCGCCCTCCCCAACATGCCGCCGACAACCACGCGGCGTGGGCGGTGTACTTCGAGCGCCGTCAGCAGCAGAGGCTGGCGTCCACCAACGGGGCACCGGGGGTGGGCGGCACGAAGAACAGCGAGGGGCGCCACCTGTGGTGGGGCGTCCCCGGCCGCACGCTCGAGGGCGTGCTGACGCACCTTGAGGGCGACAACAACCCACCGCTGGCATACCCTCCCCCGGCGAGGACGGCCGCCCCGGCCCACCGCCGACGCGTCGGGCAATGGATGCCCAGGAGGTTCGACTCCTCCTCATCGTCCTCCTCGCACTCCTCCTCACGGGCTTCTTCCCACTCCTCCGGCTCTCCGGCGCTGCTCGGCGTCAAGGCCGAGCCCGCGGCGGAGACGCCGCTCGGCCGGCGCACTCGCAGCACCGGCATCGTCATCAACGAGGGCGGCCGGCGCGCCTCCTCGTCGGCTCCTTCGCGCTTCGTCAAGCCAAAGACGGAGCCGGGCCTCCCCGCCGTGAAGACGGAGCACGGCGACGTGAAGCTCGACGACGACGCGGCCCTGGAATGGGCGCACAAGGACTCCCTGAAGATGGCGAGGGAGCGCCAGTGCGCCGCCCTGCGGCGGTTCGAGCAGCGCCGCCGGGGCCGCGACAAAGGAGGAGTCGTCGTCATCGAGGACAGCGACGACGACGACGCGCCGCCGCCACCGGTCCGCGTTGGCGACGCCGGTCAGGGGTCCACCAGGGACGGCCACATCAAGGAGGAGAAGGCCGCCGCCGACGACGGCGATGACGACGACTACTTGGCGTTCAGTGATTTCTTTTTTTAGTTATATTTTGCTATGTACCGCCGAACATGTCAATATATAACAGGGTTTGCCGAAATTTAGTCGTGTTTAACCGAACTTCGCCGAACGTTTTTTTTAAATTATGCGCATCTGGGGGCGGCCCTGGGGCCGGCGATTGGGGACCAACTCGCCCCCAGGCCCTTTTCTCCGCCGGCTCGCCCCCAGGCGGCGATTTTAGGCGCCCCCTGGGGGGCCAACGGCTGGAGATGCTCTAACATACATGCACATACACTTTTATGAACACGCACACACACCTTTCTGTTTATTCTGTTGAAAGGTTGGGATCCTGTTGAGCGACCTCCAACACGTCACGGCGATCCTGTTGCATGGACTCCAGCGTGTGATCCTGTTGCACGGTCCCAAATCCTGACACTTATCGAGGAGGGCGGGGTCCTGTTGCGCAACCTCCAGCGTGTCGCGACGATCCCACCCCCTCCTCAGCAATAAGGGTGACCTCCTCCTCCACTTGCTCCTCTTCTAGGATCCAATTGTTGGAAAACGTTGCATAGTTACGCACGCGCAAGATCTATCCATTGAGATGCATAGCTACGAGAGGGGGAGAGCATCTACATACCCTTGTAGATCGCTATGAGGGATCGTCTATCAACACGGTTGATGTAGTCGTACACCTTCACGGTCTGTTCCGATCAAGCACTGAACGTACGGCACCTCCGCGTTCAGCACATGTTTAGCTCGATGACGTCCTCGTCTTCTTGATCCAGCAAGAGGGGTGAAGTAGTAGATGAGTTCTGGCAGCACGTCGGTGTGGTGATTGTAGTGGTGAAACTATTTTCACACGGCTTCGCCAAGCACAACGGATTTAGAGCAAAGGATGAACTAGATGGAGAGGGGGTGCCGGCACACGGCTTGGTGAATTGTGGTGTGTTCTAGGGGCTAGCCCTGCCTCTCTATTTATATGTTGAGCCTTGGAGTCATTACATGGAGGGGGGGCCTCCCCCAAAGTCGGTTTGGAACGCAAGGAAGAGTCCTCGGATTCCACCACCAGACGCTGTGGTCCTCGGCTTTTAACCCAGACGCCATGGTCCTCGGCTTCTAGCCCAGGGCTAGACGACAGGGTCCCTGGCGCCTAGTCCCTGACCTCCGCAATACTTCCTTTTGCACCAACCTAAAGCCCCGTGGGCCTTACCCCTTGGCCCAACCAAAGTGTCCTCACACCAGAACATTTCTGGAAACATCTGAAACCCTTCTGGCGAATTTCGGAACCCTTCCAGATATCATCATATATATCAATCTTTACCTCTGGACCATTCCGGAGCTCCTCGTCATGTCTGTGATCTCATCCGGGACTCCGAACAACATTCGATCACCAACATACATAACTCATATAATACTATATCGTCAACGAATGTTAAACCTGTGGACACTACGGGTTCGAGAATGATGTAGACATGACCGAGACGCTTCTCCGGTCAATAACCAATAGCAGGACTCGGATGCTGGTACGTCTCCGTCGTATCTATAATTTTTGATTGTTCCATGCCAATATTATTCAACTTTCATATACTTTTGGCAACTTTTTATACTATTTTTGGGACTAACATATTGATCTACTATCCAGTGCCAGTTCCTGTTTGTTGCATGTTTTATGTTTCGCAGAAACCCCATATCAAACGGAGTCCAAACGGGATAAAAACGGATGGAGATTATTTTTGGAATACTTATTATTTCTGGGAAGAAAAATCAACGTGAGACGGTGCCCGAGGGGGCCACGAGGCAGGGAGGCGCGCCCCTAACCCTCGTGGGCACCCCATAAGGTGGTTGACACTCTTCTTTTGACGCAAGAAAGCTAATTTTTGGAGAAAAATCTGGGCGAAGGTTTCAATCCGATCGGGTTTACGGATCTCCGGATATATAAGAAACGGTGAAAGGGCGGAATCCCAGAACGCAGAAACAGAGAGAGACAGAGAGACAGATCCAATCTTGGAGGGGCTCTCGCCCCTCCCATGCCATGGAGACCAAGGACCATAGGGGAAACCCTTCTCCCATCTAGGGAGAAGGTCAAGGAAGAAGAAGAAGAAGGGGGCTCTCTCCCCCTCGCTTCCGGTGGCGCCGGAACGCCGTCGGGGCCATCATCATCACCGCGATCTACACCAACAACTTCACCGCCCTCATCACCAGCTCTTCACTGACCTAAAGCCCCATTGGCCTTACCCCTTGGCTCAACCAAAGTGTCCTCGCACCAGAACATTTCTGGAAATATCTGAAACCCTTCCGGTGAATTCCGGAACCCTTCCGGATATCATCATATATATCAATCTTTACCTCTGGACCATTCCGGAGCTCCTATCATGTTCGTGGTCTCATCTGGGACTCCGGACAACATTTGATCACCAACATACATAACTCATATAATACTATATCATCAACGAACGTTAAACGTGTGGACCCTATGGGTTCGAGAATGATGTAGACATGACCGAGACGCTTCTCCGGTCAATAACCAATAGCGGGACCTGGATGCCCATATTGGTTCCTACATATTCTACGAACATCTTTATCGGTCAAACCTTTATGACAACATACGTAGTTTCCTTTGTCTGCCGGTATGTTACTTGCTCGAGATTCGATCGCCGGTATCTACATACCTAGTTCAATCTCATTACCAGCAAGTCTCTTTACTCGTTTCGTAATACATCATCTTGTAATAACTCCTTAGTCACTTTGCTTGAAAGCTTCTTGTGATGTTGTATTATCGAGAGGGCCCAGAGATACCTCTTCGTCATACGGAGTGACAAATCCCAATCTCGATCCATGCCAACTCAACAGACACCTTCAGAGATACATGTAGAGCACCTTTACGATCACCCGGTTATGAAGTGACGTTTGATAGCACACAAGGTATTCCTCTGGTATCTGGGAGTTGCATGATCTCATGGTCGAAGGAACATGTATTTGACATTAAGAAAGCAGTAGCAATAAACTGAACGATCATATGCTATGCTAACGGATGGGTCTTGTCCATCACATCATTCTCCTAATGATGTGATCCCGTTATCAAACGACAACTCATGTCTATGGTCAGGAAACCTTAACCATCTTTTGATCAACGAGCTAGTCTAGTAGAGGCTTACTAGGGACTTGGTATTTGTTTATGTATCCATAAATGTATTTAAGTTTCCGATCAATACAATTATAGCATGAATAATAAATCTTTATCATGGTTAAGAAAATATAATAATAACCACTTTATTATTGCCTCTAGGGCATATTTCCAACAGTCTCCCACTTGCACTAGAGTCAATAATCTAGATTACATAGTAATGAATCTAACACCCATGGAGTCTTGGTACTGATCATGTTTTGCCCGTGGAAGAGGTTTAGGCAACGGGTCTACCACATTCAGATTCGTATGTACTTTGCAAATTTCTATGTCTCCATCCTTGACATAAGCACGAATGGAGTTGAAGTGTCGCTTGATTTGTTTGGTTCTCTTGTGAAACCTGGGCTCCTTGGCTATGGAAATTGCTCCAGTGTTGTCACAAAAGATTGTCATTGGACCCGATGAGGGAGTCCAGGATTAGGGGGTCCTCGGACAGCCGGACTATATGCTTATGCCGGACTGTTGGACTACGAAGATACAAGATTGAAGACTTCGTCCCGTGTCCGGGTGGGACTCTCCTTTGCGTGGAAGGCAAGCTTGGCAATTCGGATATGTAGATTTCCTTCTCTGTATCCGACTCTGTGCAACCCTAGCCCCCTCCGGTGTCTATATAAACCGGAGGGTTTAGTCCGTAGGACAAGAACAATCATAATCATAGGCTAGCTTCTAGGTTAGCCTCTACGATCTCGTGGTAGATCAACTCTTGTAATACTCATATCATCAAGATCAATCAAGCAGGAAGTAGGGTATTACCTCCATAGAGAGGGCCCAAACCTGGGTAAACATTGTGTCCCCCGCCTCCTGTTACCATTAGCCTTAGACGCGCAGTTCGGGACCCCCTACCCGAGATCCGCCGGTTTTGACACCGACATTGGTGCTTTCATTGAGAGTTCCACTGTGTCGTCACGGTAAGGCTTGGTGGCTCCTTCAATCATCTACAACGATGCGATCCAGGGTGAGGTTTTCCTCCCCGGACAGATCTTCGTATTCAGCAGCTTCGCACTGCGGGCCAACTCGCTTGGCCATCTGGAGCAGATCGATAGCTACGCCCCTGGCCATCAGGTCAGGTTTGGAAGCCTGAACTACACTGCCGATGTCCGCAGAGACTTGATCTTCGATGGATTCGAGCCCATGACAGGTGCGCCGTACAATCACGATGAGCATGACTTAGATCTGCCATCGGACGGTGTCGTGGATTTGTCATGGCAGATGTCCTAGTGAAAGGACTTAGTCGTGGAGCCATCGCTACGGGTTAACTTGAAGGGGTTAAAGCGGACACAAAGACACGAGGGTTTATACTAGTTCAGCCCCTTCGATGAAGGTAAAAGCCTACGTCTAGTTGTGATGGAATTGATGTGGTCTCGATGGCTAGGGAGCAAACAAGCTTCGCCTAGGCTCGAGTTGTTGTTGTCTGTCCTTGAACCGCCGCCGGGTCGTCCCCTTATATACACGGGTGACGCCCGTCGGTCCATAGAGTCCCAACCGGTTCATACTCGTATCCTGGTTGGTCTCTCTCTATTCCTAACTTACAATACAAGTTTACATATCATGCCGGTTTACGGCTACAGTTTCTAAACCGACTACAAGCCTTGGGCCTTCATCTGCTTATACTACTAATGAAGTTAACCCGGCCCAAGTAGGTCGGTTCACGCCCAGTGGTAATATCCCCAACATTAGGCCCCAGATTGATTTGAACTGGTTCATTTCAATCCTTCACAAAAAATCTTTGTCTTCAACATCTTCTGGTAATTGGTAAACCGCCATGTCGTCATCATCTCTGGTTGCTGTAAACCGGCATGACGTCATCACGAAGTTAACATTTATAACATCCTCTTTTATTAATAGATCTGCGATACCCAGGTCATCAGCTCCACTTCCAAAATTTTGGCTCCTGGATTCGCGCGCCTGACCCACGTCTGTTGCCTTATAAATAGGACCGAAGGGTCATTTCCTTTTCTCCCCTTCGTCTCTTCCTCTTCGTCTTCCTCGCGTTGCCAGCCTCGGAGCTCCGCCGCCGCCGTTGTCCTCTGCATCGTCTTGGGCCGCTGCATCAACCTGAACGCACCAGAGTACCGCGGTAGCCTTCGCGTCTTCCTCAGCTCTGGTAAACCTTCTGTTCTTCTTAATATAGATATGTTCTAGGGTTTCCTGTTCTCGCCGTGTTCGTCGCTTGTTCATACTCGTACCCAGACTCCTGGATAAATTTGTGAACCCCCGCTCTGATTAGCAGTAGCCTTTTAGCATCCGCCTGTAGTTTCACGCTCCAGTCCATAGATCTCATCTGCATATCTGCCCATTGGTTTACTTCTGTTCCGCTTTATCCTTTTGAATATTTTCTGTTTTTCTGAACTTGCTTCAGATCCGTTGCTGCAATAAGACTTTGTGAAAACCTGTTTCTGCATATTTAGCCATCCGCAATTGCCTTCAATGTTTAGATCAGGCGGTTTAACTTAATACAGAAAAAGTTAGTAAACCGGTATACACCATTAGTCCCCTTGTTGAACCGCCAGAATTCTTTATCCATATGATGCCACTTCGTAGAAATCCGGTTTACATGTACTGCCTCCGGTTTAACATTGTTCAGACCAGCACCTTCTTTTATCCAACATATTCTTGAACCGGAATCACCTATTTCTTGTAGATCTCACCATGGTCAAACAAGTATATGAGTGCAATTGGGTTCCTTCTCGCGTCATAGAAACTCAGCTGGATGATTTAGTCTTGATCGGCGCTTTAGACAGCAAAGATACTATCCATTGGAGGGTTCCTGGTGATGAATGTCCTCCCACACCTCAAGAGGGAGAGGTTGTGATCTTTGCAGATCATTTAGCCCGGGGCTTCAAACCGCCCGGTTCTAAATTTTACCGTGATGTGTTAGCCAATTTTCAGCTCCGCCCGCAAGATATCGGCCCCAATTCTGTTACCAACCTATGTCATTTCCAAGTGCTCTCTGAGGTATACCTTTAAGAGGAGCCTTCAGTTGAATTGTTTAGAGACTGCTTCCACTTAAACCGCCGCGCAGAATTCACTGATGGCCCCAATACCGAATTGGGCGGTATGGCAATTCAAAAAACGAAAGAGATCACTTATCCCCACGCCAGACTACACAGTCACCCCAAGGAATGGAATGCAACATGGTTCTATTGCAAAGACACCTCCCCTGACAATGAAAATCCTTTGCCTGGCTTTCGTCCGGATTGGCTCAGCAACACTCACCCCTTTCCACAAAGATTAAGTGCCAAAGAGAGAAGTAAATATGCTCCGCAACTGTCCAAGCTCCGGGCCTTCATGGCAAACGGTTTAACAGGAATAGATCTTGCACGCTGTTGGATATCATGGAGCGTACTGCCTCTCAGCCGGCGCTTCGGTTTAATGTGCAAGTATACTGACAGCGTCGGTGACCCGCTCCGACACACTAAAATCCAGCTCTCTGATGACGAAGTCATAGATGCTGTGAAGAAAATGTTGAACGAACCGGAACACCCCTGCGCTCAAACCGGCCTGCTTCCCTTCTGCACTACCAACAAACCGCCAGCTGTAAGATTTTGCTTGTATTTTTTACTGAACCTGTTACTTCTATTTCTGTCTAACATCAACTGCTACTTAACCAGGGGGATAATCCGTTTTGGAGCAAGAAGCTTCCGCAAGATAAACCGGAGAAAACAGAACGGTCAACCCAGCCAAAGACCAAGGTTATCAAGAAGCCGGCTCACAAAAGGAAAACCACCGCCTCATCTGATCCGGCTGTTGATGATGATGTGGGTAACTCGGACCTTGAGGTAGAACTCGATTCACTAGGCTTACTTTTTACACACCTTATTGATGATGATACTTGTCAGGACGACGCTGAAGCCAGTAATGCTGATGTCGCTGAGGTAACTATTCTTTCTTCCGATTCAGATCCTTTGCCTTTGCTAAAACTTCGCCAGGCAAACCGGAAAGTTAAATTTTCTCATCCTCTTGCTTACTTGGATCCCAAATTTCTTATGAAGACTCGGCAACATGAAGCTCGCCGCACAACCTGGCACAGCGGCCAGGTAGTTACCTCCGCCGGTTTACCAAACAGTCTGGTTCGAAAACGCCGCTCCGAGGTCTCCGACCTTTTTATTAATTTATATCCTAAAGCAGGTTTCATCTGTCAACCTCTTAATCCGTCCGACTCCGATTATCAGGTTACTTCTCATTCTTCCTCTGGTGAATCATCGGCCACTCAGCTGCCGCCACTGAAAACAGTCCTTGGGTAAGCTAGGCTGAACATATGCTTCTGGTATACTGTGTTATAACTTATGCTGTTTCTTGACTCTTTGTTTCTCTTTCAGGGCTAAACCCAAACCGAGCAAGAAAGCCCGTCTGGATAAAGCGGCTGAGGAAGATGTCGCCCCTGAACAGGATAAAGCACCAGATCTTGAAGCGTTCGTTCATGAGGATATTCCCAATGATCCTCCTTTGCAAGATGATGCTATTCTTGAGGAAAGGCCTATCAATACTTCAGTCCCTACTAACCCGCCTGCCAGCTCCGTCCAGATTAAAAGATCCCGCAGTCCTTCTAAACCTGCTGATAAACCGACCGCGCCAACGCAAACCGGTGAGTCCAAGGATGATGACGTTGTAATTACCGGCGTAGGTCGCTTTGAACCAGGGAATCCTGTCGCTTTAACCAAGCATACAGTGAAAGAAGATTTTTCTGCCATGAACAAAGGCAAATGGGATGTTGAACTGGAAACATATGCTGCTCTGAGTGCCCAAGATCTTCATTCTGGTTACTTGAACCGGCTATATACTAGCCGTGACTGTGAAGCTGGCCTGGTAAAGATGATGAGAGACAAATTTGAGGTAACTTCCTTGTGCTTCTTCTTTCTTTACTTACTGCCACTGTATTAATCCTCCTAGCCCCCAAGGGCCGGTTTGTAACCTTCTTCAAACCGGGACTTGAATATAATCCTCAATACTTTGAAATCCGTCAATATAGCCCCCAAGGGCCGGTTCAACTTAACATAGTTAAACCGGGACTCCAATAAAGATTCTAACATCAGAACATAACTGAGCAAATAGCCATTAGCCCCCAAGTGCCAAGTTGAATACCTGTATTGAGCTTGGGACTTTGTGATTTAGTAATAGATGAAAATTGAAGGTGCAGTAGCCCCCAAGTATCAAGCGTATAACTTGTTATGTGGTTGGTACTTCAAATTCTTGTACCGTTTGCTTAAAGCCAAGCACTGTCTTAATGCAGGCTGAAGTGGGGATCAAAGAGGACCGGATTACTGATCTGCAGCAAACTTTGAAAACCCAACAAGCTGCAACTGACAAGGCAAGGGAGGAATTAACCAGCGCTTTAAGCATCACAGAACAGCTGAAGGAGGGCTTCACGAAGGATCGGGCCGATTGGGCCACTGAGAAGGCCGCTTTGATAAAAAGAGCTGAAAACGCTGAAGCTGCCCTTAAACCGGTGGTAGATGAGCTGACTGCCGTAAAGCGGCAAGTACATTCCATGACTGCTGCTATCTTTGGTAAGCTCTTTGTGGTTTCTTTGACAACTCTGGCCTGCTTAGAATAGATCCGGTTTGTGACCTCTCATGTCTTGTTGCAGCTACACGCATTGGCCACTTAGGATCAGATGTTCGGAAAAAGTTGAAAGCTGCCTACACTTTAATTGAACAGCTGTATACCGGAGCGCAGCGGATCATTACCACTGCATCTCACAACAATCCGGCACCCACCTTAATCCAAGATACTCTGAAAAGGTTGTCAATGCTTCCTGCCTGGATTGAAGAATTGAAGAAATCTGCTGCTCGAACCGGAGCAATTAATGCCTTGATCCGGGCAAAAGCATGGGTGCCGGATTTCGATCCTATTGAAGTAGCTCAAGGCTGTCCTAGTTTGAAGGAAGATGGCTCAGAGTTCAATGAGGATGACCTGAGGGCGATAAATCGTGCAGTGCGCCCTCTGGCTTGTCAATTGGCTGAAGAGGCAGACTTGTCACATTATCAAGCTCAGTATAATGATCAGAACAAACGTGTGGCTGCACCAACTCTTGAAGCGGAGAATCTGATTCCTCCAAACCGTAAGCATACTTACGCTCCTGATATTGAAGCGTCTTCTCTAATCCATGAAGAGGCTGTCTTTCAAGCTTTAATGGGAATCGACTGGACCACTGTTGATTTCCAGCCAATGGATAGAGATGAGGAAGCTGAAGCGGCGCATGACGATGAGCAGGCTTGAACCGGAAGCCGGTTTAAATAGCTACCTTATTATGATCCGCCAGAAGAACAATGATCTTATTTGGGCACTGCGTTGCCTTGTAATAGAATAGCCAATACTTCTGCTTTAAATATGCCTTCGTGCATAAGTACTGATGCTTTTGCTTGAAATCCTCAATTTTATATTTCCTGCAATCAGAAAATCTTGAACTGCGGTGGCGGTTATACCGCCAGCCGGTTTATGACCTTGATATATATATCATCAATGTATTTAAGACATATAACCAAATATGCGATACAAAATACCTGCCGTCGCTGGGCATGAAGTTGGCTTAGCCAGGCTTGAAACGGAGGTTTTATAAACCATTACCGTCAAAGGGGAGAAAACAACTCCCATGTAAATCGTGATGGGTCAGTATGAGCCCCCCTGTTACTCCATGATGTTAATAGGAAAGGTAAACCGGGCATATTTCTCCAGATTAAAAATGAACCGAATCCGTTAGCTGAACCGGTAAAAAGTGTTGTTGGTTTAATGGAAACACAACAAAAATTAAGGAATAGTCATAAAAGAAATATGGAAGCAAAGGCAATGATAAAAACCGTTTGCAAAAAACATGCTATACTGAGCTGATCAGATGGTGTTACCATGGTCGGACAGGACCAAGCCCCCAATAGGAGTGACAATGGTTCAAGTCAGCCAGGTCCCCAAATGAAACCGTGGCATATATGCCAATCAAAAGGCGTGGCAATGGTTCGGGTTCGACCAAGCCCCCAAGTGATTTTGTGGCCTTAGGCCGATCAAGAGGCGTGACTGGTTCAGACTTGACCATGTCCCCAAGTGATCTGGTGGCTTTCGCCTATCAAAAGGTGTCGCGTTGGTTCGGATACGACCAAGGCCCCAAGTGATATTAAAAGCAAATTTCAAGGGGTAAACCGGAGGCCGCTTTAAAACAGAACCACTCCATGTAACCACACATGATATGAAAGGACAGAGACCCCGCTTTAGCTGAGGCTCCGGTTTTATTATATCAAAGATAATATATACACTGTCATAATATGTACATAGATAGAGCCAATGGCTCAGGTGTAGTAAGGCCGAAGATGAGCTATGTTCCACGGCCTGTTGGTCTCCTCCTCTGATGTGCGTGAGTCTTTATGCTCTCGAATATCAATCAGATAGTACGACCCGTTGTGCAGATTCTTGCTGACCATTAAAGGTCCCTCCCAAGGTGGGGATAACTTGTGCATATCCGTCTGGTCTTGGATGAGCCGAAGCACCAAATCTCCTTCTTGAAAAGTTCTGGTTCTGACCCGGCGACTGTGATAGCGACGAAGATCTTGTTGATAAATCGCCGAGCGGGCAGCTGCTATGTCGCGCTCCTCATCCAATAGGTCCAAAGCGTCTTGCCGTGCTGTCTCATTGTCCGCTTCAACATAAGCCGCCACACGAGGCGAATCGTGCCGGATATCACTAGGGAGAACCGCCTCCGCTCCGTAGACCATGAAAAACGGCGTGTATCCTGTAGATCGGTTGGGCGTAGTATTGATACTCCATAGCACAGATGGTAGCTCTTCAACCCAACATCCTGGTGTTCTTTGCAATGGAACCATAAGCCGGGGTTTGATGCCTCGCAAGATCTCTTGATTAGCCCGTTCTGCCTGCCCATTGGACTGGGGGTGAGCCACTGATGATACGTCAAGTCGGATGTGCTCACGTTCACAGAATTCCTTCATAGCACCCTTGGATAAATTGGTACCGTTGTCAGTAATGATACTGTGTGGCAAGCCAAACCGGAAAATCACCTTTTTAATGAACTGCACCGCTGTAGATGCGTCACACTTGCTGATAGGCTCCGCTTCAACCCACTTGGTAAACTTGCCAACTACCACCAAAAGGTGGGTTTTCTTATCCTTGGATCTTTTAAAGGGTCCGACCATATCCAGCCCCCATGTTGCAAACGGCCAAGTAATTGGAATCATCCTCAATTCTTGAGCCGGCACATGAGCACGTCTTGAAAATTTCTGACAGCCATCACACCGTTTAACCAAGTCCTCCGCATCAGCATGAGCTGTCAACCAATAGAACCCGTGACGAAACGCCTTTTCCACCAGAGACTTTGAACCGGCGTGGTGACCACAATCCCCTTCATGGATTTCACGTAAGATTTCACAGCCTTCCTCAGGAGAAACGCAGCGTTGAAACGCCCCTGATACACTGCAATGATGCAATTCCCCATTGACAATAGTCATAGACTTGGATCGCCGGACTATCTGCCTGGCTAGAATCTCATCCTCTGGCAACTCTCCCCGGTTCATGTACGCAAGATAAGGAACTGTCCAATCCGGTATGACATGCAGGGCTGCCACCAATTGAGCCTCCGGATCAGGAATAGCCAAATCCGCTTCACCCGGGAGCTTGACTGACGGGTTGTGCAACACATCAAGAAAGACATTAGGCGGGACCGGTTTACGCTGAGAGCCCAACCGGCTTAAAGCGTCCGCCGCTTCATTCTTTCGGCGGTCCACGTGATCCACCTGATAACCCTTGAAGTGACCCGCAATATTATCCACCTCACGACGATATGCAGCCATAAGTGGGTCTTTAGAATCCCACGTGCCAGACACTTGTTGAGCCACGAGGTCCGAGTCATCGAAGCACTTAACCCGACTTAGGTTCATCTCCTTAGCCATCCGGAGACCATGGAGCAAGGCTTCATACTCAACTGCATTATTAGTACAAGGGAACATTAAGCGGAGAACATAACAAAACTTATCACCTCGTGGGGAAGTTAATATGACTCCAGCCCCCGAGCCCCCCAATTGCCTGGATCCATCAAAATGGATAGTCCAATATGTGTGATCCGGCTTCTCCTCTGGTGCTTGCAACTCAGTCCAATCATTGATGAAATCCACAAGTGCTTGAGACTTCACCGCCGTCGGAGGTACGTACTTCAATCCGTGCGGCCCAAGTTCTATAGCCCACTTGGCAATCTGGCCAGTCGCCTCCCGGTTCTGTATGATATCCCCCAAGGGACCAAGGGAGCTGAACTGACCACTGTGATGGGGTGCCCTTGGAAATACTGCTTCAACTTTCGGCTTGCCATAAAAACTCCATATACCAGCTTCTGCCAATGCGGATACCTCTGCTTAGATTCAATAAGCACCTCGCTGATATAGTAAACCGGTCGCTGAATCGGATATTCCTTGCCCGCCTCCTTGCGTTCTACCACAATAGCCACTCTAACTGCGTGAGCATTGGCTGCTACATATAGTAATAACGGCTCCTTGTCGACCGAAGCTGCAAGAACGGGCGGATTGGCTAATTGCCGCTTCAAGTCTTCCAACGCTTCATCAGCAGTCAGACTCCAGATGAATTGATCTGTCTTTCTCAGCATCTGGTATAAAGGGATGGCCTTCTCTCCGAGACGGCTGATAAACCGGCTCAGTGCGGCGATCCAACCCGCCAAACGCTGAACATCATTGATACACTTCGGTTTAGTTAGGGAGGTGATAGCCGTAATCTTCTCCGGGTTAGCCTCAATTCCACTTGGCCGGGTTAAGCATTATCTTGTAAACTCGCAAGTTGTCAAAGGTTTCCTTCAAATCATCCACCAGTGTCTCCTTCTGCCTTGACTTGACTACAATATCATCCACATAAGCGTGCACATTATGGCCGATCTGTTTATGCAAGCAGTTCTGTACACACCGTTGATAAGTGGCTTGGGCGCTCTTGAGCCCAAAAGGCATAGATACATAGCAGAAGGCTCCAAAGGGAGTAATAAACGTCGTCTTCTCCTGGTCCTTAACCGCCATTTTGATCTGATGATACCCAGAGTACGCATCCAAAAAACTCAAACGCTCACAACCCGCCGTGGCATCAATAATCTGGTCAATGCGGGGGAGGGTAAAAGGATCCGCTGGACAAGCCTTGTTAAGATCTGTGTAATCCACACACATACGCCAAGTGCTGTTTTTCTTAAGAACCAGCACCGGGTTAGCAAGCCACTCTGGATGGAACACCTCAATGATAAAGCCGGCCGCTAAGAGCATGGCCACTTCCTCTCCAATGGCTTTGCGCCTTTCTTCGTTAAACCGGCGGAGAAACTGCTTTACCGGTTTATACTTGGGATCAACATTAAGAGTGTGCTCAGCGAGTTCCCTCGGTACACCTGGCATGTCAGAAGGCTTCCATGCAAAAATGTCCTGATTCTCACGGATGAACTCGATGAGCGCGCTTTCCTATTTAGGATCCAAGTTGGCACTGACAATGAACTGCTTGGACGAATCGCCGGGTACGAAGTCAATAAGTTTGGTCTCAGCCGCCGATTTGAACTTCAGATCTGAATCATGCTCCATTGTTGGCTTCTTCAAAGGGGTCATGTCCGTCGGATCAACATTGTCCCTATAGTATTTCAACTCCTCCGTGGCATAAACCGACTCTGCATAGGCCGCATCGCCTTCCTCACATTCCAAGGCAATCTTGCGGCTCCCATGAACCGTTATTGTCCCCTTGTGGCCCGGCATCTTGAGCTGCAGATAGACATAACAAGGCCGTTCCATGAATTTGGCATAAGCCGGCCGCCCAAACAAGGCGTGATATGGGCTCCGGATTTTCACCACCTCAAAGGTTAGTGTCTCGGATTGGGAATCATGCTCGTCCCCAAAAGCCACCTCCAGGGCTATCTTACCAACAGGATATGCTGATTTGCCAGGCACCACACCATGGAACACCGTATTAGACGGTCTGAGATCTTTGTCTGTTAGCCCCATGCGGCGGAATGTCTCATAGTACAGGATGTTAATACTGCTCCCTCCATCCATGAGCACCTTGGTGAATTTATAACCTCCCACCAGGGTCTACCACTAATGCCAACTGGCCCGGATTGTCAACCCGGGGTGGGTGGTCCTCCCTACTCCACACGATAGGCTGCTCCAACCAGCGTAAGTAACGTGGTATGGCCGGTTCAATAGAGTTCACCGCTCACTTGTGGAGTTTCTGGTCGCGCTTATCCAAGCTAGTTGTGAAAACGTGATACTGCCCATTGTTCAACTGTTTTGGCTAGCTCTGATAACCCGACTGTTGTTGTTGCTGTTGTTGGTTGTAACCCCCTTGACTGCTCTGATTATTCTGGTTGTTGTGACCGCCCTGATTGAAACCTGAACCGGAAGCTCCATCGTGACCCGGCCCATGGAAACCGGATCCTGAGCCACCACCTGACCCACAGTCATACCGGAAGGCATTAGAGTTTTTAAATTCTTGAATAATGTAGCAATCCTTCCAAAGGTGGTTAGCCAGCGTCTCTTTCGTCCCGTGCTTTGGGCAAGGCTGATTCAACAAATAATTTAAGCGATCCGGGTTAGGATTTGGAGCCCCATTACGATTCGCCGCTTTACCTCTGCGCCGCTGACCCTTGTCTTGCGCATTAGTGTTAGCCACAAAATCCATGCTGCCATCCGCTTTACGCTTGCCTCCGTTTCCATGGCCCGCCGGTTTGTACTGATGCCCCTTGGAGTTGCTATTCTTCTTTCCCTTCCCTGCTTCATCATCGTCAGTCTCGGGATCCTTGGTACTATCAGAATCAGCATACTTCACCAAAGCGGCCATGTGAGTTCCCATGTCATTATAGAACCGCTTCATACGCCCCAATTTCAACTTTAAAGGCATAAACCGGCAGTTGCCCTCTAGGGTTAAGATCGCAGAGTCAGCATTGATCCTGTCAGACGAGTGCAAGACTTCCGAAACGCGGCGTACCCAATGGGTTGTTGACTCTCCGTCCTCCTGAACACAAGCTGCCAGGTCTACTATGGACTTGGGCTGCTTACACATATCTTTGAAATTCTGGATAAACCGGGCCCGCAACTGGGCCCATGAACTGATAGAATTAGGCGGCAGGCTCTTCAACCAAGTACGGGTCGTGCCTTACAGCATCATGGTGAAGTACTTTGCACATGCGGTCTCATCCACATCCAGCATCTCCATGGCCATCTCATAACTCTCTACCCACGCTTCTGGAGATAAATCAGCAGTGTAATTCGGCACCTTGCGCGGACCCTTGAAATCTTTGGGCAGGCGTACATTGTGTAAAGCGGGGACCAAACAGGGTACTCCCAAAGCGGATGCAACCCCTGGCCCGGCAGAGGTGGTAGGACGAACTGTCGTAAGCTGACCCGCCTCGTTCTGCGCTGCTAACTCGGCCTCCCTTCGTGCCCGGGCCCGGTCCACTACATCTTGAGCATCGCGAACACCACCTGTCGGGTTATTGCCATGGGCCGCTTCACGGCCTCGCGCATTGCTCGATGTGGCCGGTTCATCCAGGCACCTGCTATAGCTCCGGCTTGGACGAGGTGTGGAGTGAATCCGATCGCGGCTGTATGAATATGCCTCCTATTGACTCAAAGCAGTCCAGAGAAGTTCCTTAGCCCGGCGCGTCTCTATCGCTTGCGGAGAGTCTCCTTCCACCGGGATAGCTTCTAATCGCGCAGCAGCTGCAACAAGATTGTCCATAGGATTAGAATAATGACCCGGAGGTGTCTGAACCGGCGGAGGAATCACAACGTTCTATCGAGGAGGTTCCATCAGGCGAGGTTGGACCGTCGCTCCTGGCCCTGGTGCCTCGACCCGGTTTGCCTCCAGGTGCCCCGACGGATTACTGGTTCCAGCTCCCGGAGTGTGAAAGAGATTTCGAGGGTCGAAACCTAACGACAGGCGTGATCTGTGCTTCCGCTTCAAGACCTCCTGTGATGCGTTCTGGTCAAGCATGAGCTTATAGGCCTGGGCGTCCAAAGCGGCCCGCTCTGCGGCCATCCTGTCCTTCTCTGTTGCCAGGTCCGCTTTGGCATGTACGATCTGCTCTCTCACCTTTGCAATCTCTGCATCATGGGCCTCCTGATCCGCCGGATTGGCCTTTGCCATAAGTGCAGCTAGTGCATCAAACAGGTCAGACAGAACTTGAACCGGTGGGCGTACAAGGCCCCCTGCCCCTGCTGCCGCTGCCGCTGCTGATCCGGAGAGCATTGCTGCTGCGGTCGAAGAGTGATTCGCCGCCTGCGTGCCGACCATGAATATTCCAACCCGGTTGATCTGATCTGGGGGGTCCGGAATACTGTCGCCATTGGAACAGCCCCTAATCTGGTCGTCTTGCAACTGGTACAATGATTCAGTCTCTCCGGTTGAAGATTCGTCGCCGGAATAGAAGACGGTCTCACTACTGTATTCTGACTCGTCCTCATGCTCTCCTCCATGGATGACTCCCACGAAGGCACGCTTCACGGCCGGTTTAACCTGGGTAGATCTCGCACGCTGAGCCGTCTCGACAAGGTCGGTGCAGATGTCCGGCTCAGGCCCAGGCTCACCAATCTTGCCGATAAAAACGTGTATGCCACCAAAGGGGACCCGGTATCTGTACTCGATCGAGCTAGCTTCGGGACCCCATCCTGAATCGTCGATGTAGAGCTTGCCACGACGACTCTTGGTCATCCGGCCCACAGCATAGCCTTCGAGTCCTTTGAGCTTGCCCTCCAAGATCATCAAACCATCGTGCGATAGCCCCACGGTGGGCGCCAACTGTCGTGGATTTGTCACGGCAGATGTCCTAGTGAAAGGACTTAGTCGTGGAGCCATCGCTACGGGTTAACTTGAAGGGGTTAAAGCGGACACAAAGACACGAGGGTTTATACTAGTTCGGCCCCTTCGATGAAGGTAAAAGCCTACGTCTAGTTGTGATGGAATTGATGTGGTCTCGATGGCTAGGGAGCAAACAAGCTTCGCCTAGGCTCGAGTTGTTGTTGTCTGTCCTTGAACCGCCGCCGGGTCGTCCCCTTATATACACGGGTGACGCCCGTCGGTCCATAGAGTCCCAACCGGTTCATACTCGTATCCCGGTTGGTCTCTCTCTATTCCTAACTTACAATACAAGTTTACATATCATGCCGGTTTACGGCTACAGTTTCTAAACCGACTACAGGCCTTGGGCCTTCATCTGCTTATACTACTAATGAAGTTAACCCGGTCCAAGTAGGCCGGTTCACGCCCAGTGGTAATATCCCCAACAGACGGCGTTCAGGAGATCACACCTGCAGCTGCCCCGGCTCTAAATCCAGAGCAGACCGTGCCAGCCAAGGACGGGTGGATGGACCCCGCCACGGAGGCCGCACACTCAGTGGCGATAGAGCCGAACACAGACTCCCCCCCAATGAGGTCTGCGTCATCGGACCCTCGGACTCGTTTCCGGCCATAGGCTCCAAACCACGTGCATCCGTGCCCATCGAGCCTGATTGGGCACCGACCATGGACTTTACCTCCGCGAATATCTTTCAACACTCGCCCTTCGGCGACGTGCTAAACTCATTAAAATCTCTCTCCCTGTCAGGAGACTCTTGGCCAAACTATGTCAGGCTTGATTGGGAAGCGGACGATGAAGAAATTCGTTAGCCACTGACCACCCACTTAATAGCCATTGTCAACGACTTAACCGACATGCTTGATTTCGACTCCGAAAACATCGACGGTATGGACGACGATGCCGGAGAAGAACAGGAACCACCGCCCATAGGGCGCTGGAAAGCCACCTCATCATATGATATATATATATATGGTGGACACACCCAAAGAAAGCAATGGCGATGAGGCAATGGAGGATAATCCCCTTGAGAAGCAATCTAAGCGCCGGCGTCAGCAGCGCCGCTCTAAGCCCCGCCATAGCAAGAATAGTGATACCGGCACAAGAGACAATAGCACTCTGGATGATGCCGAAGACGAAAACAATCCCGCCCAGCCAAGCTTCGAGCAAGCCGTACGGGAGGATGGGCAAGCTAGCCTTGATGAACAGGCAATGGATGGAGACTCAGAGGATGACAGTTACATGCCCCTCTCCGAAGACGAGGTGAGCCTCGGCGACGAAGAATTTATCGTGCCTGAGGATCCCGTCGAGCAGGAGCGCTTCAAGCGCCGGCTTATAGCCACTTCAAAAAGCCTAAAGAAAAAACAACAGCAACTTCAAGCTGATCAAGATCTGCTAACTGATAGATGGACTGAGGTCCTGGCAGCCGAGGAATATGGACTCGAGCGCCCAACCAAAAGTTACCCGAAGCGCAGGTTGTTACCTCAATTCGAGGAGGAGGCCCTAGAGCCTACACTACCAGCGCAGGATGCGGCTGATCGGCCACCTCGTGGCCAGACAAAGTGGTGTATCAGCCCAAACACCAGCCCGCGCCTCGTCGCCAAACAAATAAAAACATGAAGGCCCAGGGCTACACGCATGACCTGCGAGACGAATTGGAAAACAAAGCAGGACAGTCAAGATCGATCTCCGGATCACGGGGGCGCGCCCCAACGCGTGACGATGACCACCACGCAGATATACTAAATACAAATCCGGCCGGGCCGAATACAACTGACCAGACTCATTTGAACTGCATCGTGATGTAGCCCGGCATAGAGGCGCCGCACACCCCCTATGCTTCACTGACGAAGTAATGGAGCATGAATTCCCATAAGGGTTTAAGCCTATGAATATCGAGCCCTACGATGGGACTACAGACCCCGCGGTATGGATAGAAGATTTCTATCTCAACATTCACATGGCCTGCGGCGATGATCTACATGCCATCAAGTACCTCCCACTAAAACTCAAGGGACCGGCTCAGCATTGGCTGAATAGTTTGCTGGCAAACTCTATTGGAAGTTGGGAGAACCTGGAAGATGCATTCCTGGATAACTTCCAGGGCACTTATGTGCGGCCACCGGATGCTGATGATTTAAGTCATATAACCCAACAGCCCTGAGAGTCAGCCAGGAAATTCTGGACTTGGTTCCTAACTAAAAAGAACCAAATTGTCGACTGTCCGGATGCCGAAGCCCTAGCAGCCTTTAAGCATAACATCCGCGACGAGTGGCTTGCCGGACACCTCGGCCAAGAGAAGCCGAAGTCCATGGCAGCCCTCACGACACTCATGACCCACTTTTGTGCGGGCGAGGATAGCTGGTTGGCTCGTAGCAATAGCACATCAAGAAATCCTGGCACCTCAGACGCCAGAGATAGCAACGGCAAGCCCAGACGCAACAGACACAAGCGTTCTCAATAATGGCGATAACACCGCTGGATTCAGTGGCTGTAAGTCCGGTCAGCGGAAAAAGCAATTCAAAAGAAACAAATCGGGCCCGTCCAGTCTGGAACGCATACTCGATCGCTCATGTCAAATTCACGGCACCCCCAATAAACCAACCAACCACACCAACAGAGAATGTTGGGTGTTTAAACAGGTCGGCAAGTTGAATGCCGAAAACAAGGAAAAGGGGCCGCATAGTGATGACAACGAGGAGCCCGGGCTGCCGAACACAGGAGGACAGAAGAAATTGCCTCCCCAAGTAAAAACGGTAAATATGATATACGCAACCCATATTCCCAAGCGGGAGTGGAAGCGTGCACTAAGGGACATCTACGCGATGGAGCCAGTCGCCCCAAAGTTCAACCCATGGTCTTCTTGTCCGATCACCTTTGATCGCAGGGACCATCCGACCAGTATCCGTCATGGTGGTTCGGCCGCGCTGGTCCTCGACCCCATCATTGACGGATTCCACCTCACACGAGTCCTTATGGTCGGTGGCAGCAGCCTAAACCTGCTCTATCAGGATACAGTGTGCAAAATGGGCATCAATCCCTCAAGGATCAAACCCACCAAAACCACCTTTAAAGGTGTCATACCATGTGTAGAGGCCTGTTGCATGGGCTCAATCACACTGGAAGTAGTCTTCGGATCTCCGGACAACTTCCGAAGTGAGGAGTTAATCTTCGATATTGTCCCCTTCTGCAGTGGCTATCATGCACTGCTCGGACGAACCACATTTGCCAGATTCAATGCAGTGCCGCATTATGCCTACCTCAAGCTCAAGATGCCAGGACCTCGCGGGGTTATAACAGTCAATGGAAACACAGAGCACTCCATCCATACGGAGGAGCACACTGCAACCCTCACAGCAGAAGTACAGAGCAGCCTTCTTAGGCAGACCTCCAATTCGGCAATAAAGCCCCCGCACACCGCCAAGTGAGTCCGAAGTACTCTGCAAGAGGATCGTCCGGCACGTCCAGAGCTTGCCTAGCAATTCGGCCTCCGTCCTAGTCCCAGTCAAGCGGTGAAATTTGTGCCGCGCATACATAATTACGCACTTAAAATACCATGGGCATAGGTGGAGGCACGGCTACAATGCGGTCCACAATGCGGCTCAAGCGCCCCAGGACCCGTACACCTTCACCCTTTTCTTTCTTTCAGGTCCCTATCTTCTTGAGGCTCTTCCGATAACCTGATTATCAGACCCATCACGGGATGGAAACACCAAGGAGGCAAGAAGCTTTTGAAGGAAATATGCCCTAGAGGCAATAATAAAGTTATTATTTATTTCCTCATATCATGATAAATGTTTATTATTCATGCTAGAATTGTATTAACTGGAAACATGATACATGTGTGAATACATAGACAAACATAACGTCACTAGTATGCCTCTACTTGACTTGCTCATTAATCAAAGATGGTTATGTTTCCTAACCATAGACATGTGTTGTCATTTGATTAATGGGATCACATCATTAGGAGAATGATGTGATTGACATGACCCATTCCGTTAGCCTAGCACTTGATCATTTAGTATATTGCTATTGCTTTCTTCATGACATATACATGTTCCTGTAACTATGAGATTATGCAACTCCCGTTTACCGGAGGGACACTTTGGGTACTACCAAACGTCACAACGTAACTGGGTGATTATAAAGGAGTACTACAGGTGTCTCCGAAGGTACATGTTGAGTTGGCGTATTTTGAGATTAGGTTTTGTCACTCCGATTGTCGGAGAGGTATCTCCAGGCCTTCTCGGTAATGCACATCACTATAAGCCTTGCAAGCAATGTAGCTAATAAGTTAGTTACGGGATGATGCATTATGTAACGAGTAAAGAGACTTGCCGGTAACGAGATTGAACTAGGTATTAGATACCGACGATCAAATCTCGGGCAAGTAACATACTGATGACAAAGGGAACAACGTATGTTGTTATGCGGTTTGACCGATAAAGATCTTCGTAGAATATGTAGGAACCAATATGGGCATCCAGGTTCCGCTATTGGTTATTGACCGAGAATAGTTCTAGGTCATGTCTACATAGTTCTCGAACCCGTAGGGTCCGCACGCTTAACGTTACGATGATAGTTTTATTATGAGTTTATAAGTTTTTGATGTACCGAAGTTTGTTCGGAGTCCCGGATGTGATCACGGACATGACGAGGAGGCTCGAAATGGTCGAGACATAAAGATTGATATATTGGACGACTATATTCGGACACCGGAAGTGTTCCGGCTATTTTCGGAGAAAACCGGAGTGCCGGAGGGTTACCGGAACCCCCCCGAGAGAGTAATGGGCTTTATGGGCCTTAGTGGAAAGGAGAGAGGGGAGGCCAGCATGGGCCACGCGCCTCCTCCCCCCTCTGGTCCGAATTGGACTAGGAGGGGGGGCGGTGCCCCCCTTTCCTTTCCCCTCTCCCCCTTCCTTCCTCCTCCTAGTAGGAGTAGGAAAGGAGGAGTCCTACTCCTGCTAGGAGGAGGATTCCTCCTCCTGGTGCGCCCCCTTGGGCCGGCCGGCCTCCCCCCTTGCTCCTTTATATACGGGGGCAGGGGGGCACCCCATAGACACACAAGTTGATCTATGGATCGTTCCTTAGCCGTGTGCGGTGCCCCCCTCCACCATATTCCACCTCGGTCATATCGTCGCGGAGTTTGGGCGAAGCCCTGCACCGGTAGAACATCATCATCGTCACCACGCCGTCGTCCTGACGGAACTCATCCCCGAAGCTTTGCTGGATCGGAGCCCGGGGATCGTCATCGAGCTGAACGTGTGCTGAACTCGGAGGTGTCGTACGTTCGGTGCTTGGATCGGTCGGATCATGAAGACGTACGACTACATCAACCGCGTTGTGCTAACGCTTCCGCTTACGGTCTACGAGGGTACATGGACAACACTCTCCCCTCTCGTTGCTATGTCATCACCATGATCTTGCGTGTGCGTAGGAATTTTTTTGAAATTACTACGTTCCCAAACAGTGGTATCAGAGCCTAGGTTTTATGCGTTGATGTTATATGCACGAGTAGAACACAAGTGAGTTGTGGGCGATACAAGTCATACTGCTTACCAGCATGTCATACTTTGGTTTGGCGGTATTGTGAGATGAAGCGGCCCGGACCGACATTACGAGTACACTTACGCGAGATTGGTTTCACCGTTACGAGCACTCGTGCTTAAAGGTGGCTGGCGGGTGTCTGTCTCTCTCACTTTAGCTGAATCGAGTGTGGCTACGCCTGGTCCTTGCGAAGGTTAAAACAGCACTAACTTGACGAACTATCGTTGTGGTTTTGATGCGTAGGTAAGAACGGTTCTTGCTAAGCCCGTAGCAGCCACGTAAAATTTGCAACAACAAAGTAGAGGACATCTAACTTGTTTTTGCAGGGCATGTTGTGATGTGATATGGTCAAGACGTGATGCTATATTTTATTGTATGAGACGATCATGTTTTGTAACCGAAGTTATCAGCAACTGGCAGGAGCCATATGGTTGTCGCTTTATTGTATGAAATGCAAACGCCCTGTAATTGCTTTACTTTATCACTAAGCTATAGCGATAGTCGTAGAAGCAATAGATGGCGTAAACGACAACGATGCTATGATGGAGATCAAGGTGTCGCACCGGTGACGATGGTGATCACGACGGTGCTTTGAAGATGGAGATCACAAGCACAAGATGATGATGGCCATATCATATCACTTATATTGATTGCATGTGATCTTTATCCTTTATGAATCTTATCTTGCTTTGATTGACGATAGCATTTTAAGATGATCTCTCACTAATAATTAAGAAGTGTTCTCCCTGAGTATGCACCGTTGCGAAAGTTCTTCGTGCTGAGACACCACGTGATGATCGGGTGTGATAGGCTCTACGTTCAAATACAACGGGTGCAAAACAGTTGCACACGCGGAATACTCAGGTCATACTTGACGAGCCTAGCATATACAGATATGGCCTCGGAACACGAAGACCGAAAGGTCGAACGTGAATCATATAGTAGATATGATCAACATAGTGATGTTCACCATTGAAACTACTCCATCTCACGTGATGATCGGACATGGTTTAGTTGATTTGGATCACGTGATCACTTAGATGACTAGAGAGATGTCTGTCTAAGTGGGAGTTCTTAAGTAATATGATTAATTGAACTTAAATTTATCATGAACTTAGTACCTGATAGTATCTTGCTTGTCTATGTTTGTTTGTAGATAGATGGCTCGTGTTGTTGTTTCGTTGAATTTTAATGCGTTCCTTGAGAAAGCAAAGTTGAAAGATGATGGTAGCAATTACGCGGACTGGGTCCGTAACCTGAGGATAATCCTCATTGCTGCACAGAAAAGTTACGTCCTGGAAGCACCGCTGGGTGCCAGGCCTGCTGCTGATGCAACTGACGATGTTAAGAACATCTGGCAGAGCAAAGCTGATGACTACTTGATAGTTCGGTGTGCCATGCTTTACGGCTTAGAACCGGGTCTTCAACGACGTTTTGAACGTCATGGAGCATATGAGATGTTCCAGGAGTTGAAGTTAATATTTCAAGCAAATGCCCGGATTGAGAGATATGAAGTCTCCAATAAGTTCTATAGCTGCAAGATGGAGGAGAATAGTTCTGTCAGTGAACACATACTCAAAATGTCTGGGTATAATAATCACTTGATTCAACTGGGAGTTAATCTTCCTAATGATAGTGTCATTGACAGAATTCTTCAATCACTACCACCAAGCTACAAGAGCTTCGTGATGAACTATAATATGCAAGGGATGAACAAGACTATTCCCGAGCTCTTCGCAATGCTAAAAGCCGCAGAGGTAGAAATCAAGAAGGAGCATCAAGTGTTGATGGTTAACAAGACCACCAGTTTCAAGAAAAAGGGCAAAGGGAAGAAGAAGGGGAACTTCAAAAAGAACAGCAAACAAGTTGCTGCTCAAGAGAAGAAACCCAAGTCTGGACCTAAGCCTGAAACTGAGTGCTTCTACTACAAGCAGACTGGACACTGGAAGCGGAACTGCCCCAAGTATTTGGCGGATAAGAAGGATGGCAAAGTGAACAAAGGTATATGTGATATACATGTTATTGATGTGTACCTTACTAATGCTCGCAGTAGCACCTGGGTATTTGATACTGGTTCTGTCGCTAATATTTGCAACTCGAAACAGGGATTACGGATTAAGCGAAGATTGGCTAAGGACGAGGTGACGATGCGCGTGGGAAATGGTTCCAAAGTCGATGTGATCGCGGTCGGCACGCTACCTCTACATCTACCATCAGGATTAGTTTTAGACCTAAATAATTGTTATTTGGTGCCAGCGTTGAGCATGAACATTATATCTGGATCTTGTTTGATGCGAGACGGTTATTCATTTAAATCAGAGAATAATGGTTGTTCTATTTATATGAGTAATATCTTTTATGGTCATGCACCCTTGAAGAGTGGTCTATTTTTATTGAATCTCGATAGTAGTGATACACATATTCATAGTGTTGAAACCAAAAGATGTAGAGTTGATAATGATAGTGCAACTTATTTGTGGCACTGCCGTTTAGGTCATATCGGTGTAAAGTGCATGAAGAAACTCCATACTGATGGGCTTTTGGAATCACTTGATTATGAATCACTTGGTACTGGCGAACCGTGCCTCATGGGCAAGATGACTAAAACGCAGTTCTCCAGAACTATGGAGCGAGCAACTGATTTGTTGGAAATCATACATACTGATGTTTGTGGTCCAATGAATGTTGAGGCTCGCGGCGGGTATCGTTATTTTCTCACCTTCACAGATGATTTGAGCAGATATGGGTATATCTACATAATGAAACACAAGTCTGAAACATTTGAGAAGTTCAAAGAATTTCAGAGTGAAGTGGAAAATCATCGTAACAAGAAAATAAAGTTTCTACGATCTGATCGTGGAGGAGAATATTTGAGTTACGAGTTTGGTCTACACTTGAAACAATGCGGAATAGTTTCGCAACTCACGCCACCTGGAACACCACAAAGAAATGGTGTGTCCGAACGTCATAATCGTACTTTACTAGATATGGTGCGATCTATGATGTCTCTTACTGATTTACCGCCATCGTTCTGGGGTTATGCTTTAGAGACGGCCGCATTCACGTTAAATAGGGCACCATCAAAATCCGTTGAGACGACGCCTTATGAACTGTGGTTTGGCAAGAAACCAAAGTTGTCGTTTCTTAAAGTTTGGGGCTGCGATGCTTATGTGAAGAAACTTCAACCAGATAAGCTCGAACCCAAATCGGAGAAATGTTTCTTCATAGGATACCCAAAAGAAACTATTGGGTACACCTTCTATCACAGATCTGAGGGCAAGATTTTCGTTGCTAAAATCGAATCCTTTCTAGAGAAGGAGTTTCTCTCGAAAGAAGTGAGTGGGAGGAAAGTAGAACTTGATGAGGTAACTATACCTGCTCCCTTATTGGAAAGTAGTTCATCACAAGAACCGGTTCCTGTGACAACAACACCAATTAGTGAGGAAGCTAATGATATTGATCATGAAACTTCAGATCAAGTTTCTACTAAACCTCGTAGGTCTACCAGAGTAAGATCCGCACCAAAGTGGTACGGAAATCCTATTCTGGAAGTCATGTTACTTGACCATGATGAACCTACGAACTATGAGGAACCGATGGTGAGCCCAGATTCCGCAAAATGGCTAGAGGCCATGAAATCTGAGATGGGATCCATGTATGAGAACAAAGTATGGACTTTGGTTGACTTGCCCATGATCGGCAAGCCATTGAGAATAAATGGATCTTTAAGAAGAAGACTGAAGCTGATGGTAATGTAACTGTCTATAAAGCTCGACTTGTTGCGAAAGGCTTTCGACAAGTTCAAGGGGTTGACTACGATGAGACTTTCTCACCCGTAGCGATGCTTAAGTCTGTCCGAATCATGTTAGCTATTGCTGCATTTCATGATTATGAAATTTGGCAAATGGATGTTAAAACTGCATTCTTGAATGGATTTCTGGAAGAAGAGTTGTATATGATGCAGCTAGAAGGTTTTGTTGATCCAAAAGGTGCTAACAAAGTGTGCAAGCTCCAGCGATCCATTTATGGACTGGTGCAAGCATCTCGGAGTTGGAATAAACGCTTTGATAGTGTGATCAAAGCATATGGTTTTATACAGACTTTTGGAGAAGCCTGTATTTACAAGAAAGTGAGTGGGAGCTCTGTAGCATTTCTGATATTATATGTAGATGACATATTATTAATTGGAAATGATATAGAATTTCTGGATAGCATAAAGGGATACTTGAACAAAAGTTTTTCAATGAAAGACCTCGGTGAAGCTGCTTACATATTGGGCATCAAGATTTATAGAGATAGATCAAGACGCTTAATAGGACTTCCACAAAGTACATACCTTGATAAAATTTTGAAAAAGTTCAAAATGGATCAGGCAAAGAAAGGGTTCTTGCCCGTGCTTCAAGGTGTGAAGTTGAGTCAAACTCAATGTCCGACCATAGCAGAAGATAGAGAGAAAATGAAAGATGTTCCCTATGCTTCAACCATAGGATCTATCATGTATGCAATGCTGTGTACCAGACCTGACGTATGCTTAGCAATAAGCTTGGTAGGAAGGTACCAAAGTAATCCAGGAGTGGATCACTGGACAGCGGTCAAGAACATCCTGAAATACCTGAAAAGGACTAAGGATATGTTTCTCGTATATGGAGGTGACAAAGAGCTAGTCGTAAATGGTTACGTTGATGCAAGCTTTGACACTGATTCGGACGATTCTAAATCGCAAACCGGATACGTATTTTTATTAAACGGTGGAGCTATAAGTTGGTGCAGTTCTAAACAAAGTGTCGTGGCAGGATCTACATGTGAAGCGGAGTACATAGCTGCTTCTGAAGCAGCAAATGAAGGAGTCTGGATGAAGGAGTTCATTTCCGATCTAGGTGTCATACCTAGTGCATCGGGACCAATGAAGATATTCTGTGACAATACTGGTGCAATTGCCTTGGCAAAGGAATCCAGATTTCACAAGAGGACCAAGCACATCAAGAGACGCTTCAATTCCATTCGGGACCAAGTCCAAGTGGGAGACATAGAGATTTGCAAGATACATAGGGATCTGAATGTTGCAGACCCGTTGACTAAGCCTCTCTCACGAGCAAAACATGATCAGCACCAAGACTCCATGGGTGTTAGAATCATTACTATCTAATCTAGATTATTGACTCTAGTGCAAGTGCGAGACTAAAGGAAATATGCCCTAGAGGCAATAATACAGTTATTATTTATTTCCTCATATCATGATAAATGTTTATTATTCATGCTAGAATTGTATTAACCGGAAACATGATACATGTGTGAATACATAGACAAACATAACGTCACTAGTATGCCTCTACTTGACTAGCTCATTAATCAAAGATGGTTATGTTTCCTAACCATAAACATGTGTTGTCATTTGATTAATGGGATCACATCATTAGGAGAATGATGTGATTGACATGACCCATTCCGTTAGCCTAGCACTTGATCGTTTAATATATTGCTATTGCTTTCTTCATGACATATACATGTGTTGAGACCAGATTTTGGCACAGTCAAGAACTTATTTGAAATGGCCTCAAATGGAGAAGTATTCTACATGAAAAAGTTTCGTATTGTCGATACGAACATCTTTGAAGTTTGGGCCATCGCCATCTGATCTCATCTCGAAGGCCGAAATTGTGTTTGAAATACTGAGATTTTGTATTCAGAATACTATTCGGTACATTACGCCCCCAAGACTGCCTCGTATGGAAAAATGACATACATGGATTGTCTTCGTCTCGTCGAAACGATTGATTTTGATATAAGAATCGTTCCAATCCGAATTCGTATGCAAAAGTTAGAGCCATCCGAATACAACACTATCACGAGCCAAAAGTGGCGCGCCCCACCAGACACCCTGTCTGATGGGTAGCGCGAATAACAGCCTGTGTTGCATGAGCGATTTGACCCTCAAGATTAACTCTAATCAAAACACATTCAACATAAAAGTTGTTCGTTTCGTCGAAACGGTCAAGATTGCTTTTGGGCTCATTTCCATCCGACGTTGTTTACCACCTCAAAAGTTACCCGCAAGGTGCAGCCAGTTTAAACCGAACAGTTTTGGAAAGTTCGGACAAAACCAATCCGAATTTGACTAGGGTTTTGGACGTGAATCCAAGCCTTTTCCTTGCACGGAAAGTCCAGCCGCCTCTTATATACCTGAGGGGTGATGGCCGATTGAACAACACACAATCGATCAATCAATCTACCACTTTTTATCTTTTATCTTTTCTCCTTAACCCTAGTTCTTCTTCTTCCTCGTTCTTTGTCTGTTCTTCTTGTTGCAGGGCGGCGAACCTCGAGGCCCTAGGGGCGATCAGGTCGACCTAAGGCAGCCCATAGCCGCTGCGCACCCTGACGGGGTCCCTCCCGGGCGTGTGGGGTTTCGGGTCTACAAAAGTGCCCGCCGGATTGTCTTGCGTACCATACACAACTTTTTGGCGACTCCGCTGGGGACGAAGCTTTGAACGGTCTCCAGCCCGTTCTTGCTACGAAGAGATCGTCATCAAGTTGCTGCAATCTACAAAGGTAATATGAATACACAATTCCCCTTTGTAGATGCAAATAATCCATATGTTGTTGCTGGATCACTTATTGAGCATAATGTATCGGCTAGCCCTAGTTTTATCAATCATGCATCTAATTATGTGCAAGGGCCGATGCAAAACAATCTTCATGTTTCAAATTCTTATAAATTTAGCAACATGCAACATATGTATCCCAACTCCCATGCATCGGCAACCCCACAAATTCATATGCCGATGAGCAACATGATGAGTTCGATTAATCAATTTGAAACACCCCAGGTTAGAATTTCCAATGCCATACAAGAAAGTGTTTCACCCTTTTATTCATCGGCAGCTAATGTGCAATATAGTAATCCAACCATGCCGATGAATGAGAGAATTGGCCATGCTACTAATGGCTATTTGGCCAGTTACTCTCAACCGTCATATGCTACACCTCTTGTTAGTAATTCTTCGGCACCATACACAACTGTAGATGCTCATAATTCGGCTTCACACCTTCCTGGTTATAGCCGAATGAATGTAAATTTTACAGGAGCGGTTGTGCCCAACATTGTAGAAGATGAGGTAGTGGTGGCTGCATTGAAGAGTTTAGCCCAAAATAAGAGAATTAGTGCTCTTTGCCTTGAACAACATGAAAAGGGGCTATTTCCTGATTATGCCGCAATAAAAGCTAGAGTTTTGCAAGAAGATGAATCTTTGCCAATTGATAAAATTGGCGAGCAAAAGTATGGTCTTACAAGACTGCATATGCCTTCACCTAGTACTACATCATATTATACCCCCCCTACACAATTGCAAAATTTCGGCACCACCCGTGTGTCATTGCCGAAAAAATCTAAAAGCATTGGGGGGCAATCATATCCGGAGTGGGCTGAAATTGAGAAAAAGCTTAAAGCTAATTTTGCCACTCGCCGTCAGAAACAAATAGAAAAAGAATTGGTTCAGATAAAAGAAGCATTGCCAATTGGTACTATCAATGAAAAGAAGGATGATTCGGAACATGAAAGTGCTTCGGTTGAAAAAGCCGAATCAAGTAGTATATATTCTGAATCCATCAAATCCAATGAGGCAAGCATTATTGAGAAAGGGCATGGCAAGCATAGGAAAACAACGGTGCTTGATTTTTCTGAAGTTAATGGAACCTACTTCCTGCCCTATGAGTTCCGTGCCGTAGAAATTGACAAGCTTCTTCAAAGCAATGATGCACGGATTCAAGAAAAAGATGATGACAAGGTGTTGGGGAGCCATCCAAAGACGGAGCAAGATGTTCTTCAAATGGCTCCACTATCATGCTCTCCCAACATATTTGAAGAGGTATGCATAGCGAGTAATTTACCTATTTTCAGATTTGGTCGCAACTTCATTATTGATGCATCTATAAGAAATATTCTCATATGTAATTTTGAAAGACCAATGAGGAAGGGTAATTTACTTGTTAGCAGTAAAATTGTTATGGAACATATCGGTCAACCCATTGCACCGTTTATAAAGACCGATAATGACTTATTGTTACAGCCAAAGCTTTTCCCGTTGCTTTCTCTAAAGTTCATATCTAGTTGGGTGGCTTTGCTTATTTCTTACTTGGCTTACACTTGGTCTCAACTGAGACATGTATGTTCTAAATATCTTCGTTTCAGAAATTTAAAGCCAAGGTTAAATTCTATTGAGAAAACCGAGGCTAATATAATATCATATCCAAAGACATCAGAGATAGAGTGGAAAACACAATGCATAGCCGAATGGGGAGATTCCAAATCTGAACCATTCGTTTGCTTATCTCCAAAGCCGTTCAAACAGCAAGATCGGCTAGGAAACAAGAAGTATACTTTCAATTCAAGCATGTGTGATAAAATATTTGATTTGTTGCTGAAAAATAATTACATTACAATTCTTGATCACCATGTTAAGCCATCAACCCAAGGACGAATGTATTGTAAGTTGCATGATTCGTTCAAGCATAATTTTGAGGATTGCAACATGTTTCGTCAAATAGTTAAATCGGCCATTGAAAAAGGACGATTGAAGTTTGTTGAAACACCAAGATATGACTAGTCTATTCCGATTAGTCCCGATGGCAAAAAGTTTTTACATCGGCTGCTTCAAGCCGGTCCATTTAAAAAGAATGTAAAAGCTGCAGGTGATGGGATCAAGCTTTCAAGTAAAGAAGTTCTTGAAGAGCATAACGAGCATAATCTTGAGGGTGGGAGTTCCATCGAAGCTACAATGGAGACGCCAAGGATTGGGGGGCAGCAAGCAAATCTAATGATCGATGAAAGCAAACCAAAAGAAAACAAAGGCCGGAATAAGCGCAAGTGTAAGAGATCAAAAATCACCTTTGTTGAACTATTGGATAAATCAAAAGAAGAGTGAAGAGAAGAATGCTTATCGGCCAAATCATGCAAAGAAACCAAGATCACCCCCAAGGCGCAAATATGAGGATCGGTATTGGCAAAGTGATAATTTTAATGCAACATATTCATATCCTTATTTTGGGCCGCCGATGCCAATGCCATCGATACCTCCCTATGCTCATATAGATACATATTCATCATGGGACAGGTGTGATACAAGGGTACATTCTCCAACTTATTCTAGACCATCTCACCAATACTATGCAGCTCCAAGGAGATCAACATTTGAACAATCACGTGTCAAAGACCGTTTCAATCATAAGGAATCGGTACAGAGCTCAAGAAAGAAGAAAGAGGTGGTAAAGCAAGTTTACCGCGTGAAAAGAGATGGTCATAAGTGTGCTGCTTCAGATTTGATCCCAAATAACAAAGAGCCAATTAAAGTGTTGACATTGGCTACAAAAGGCAAAGAAGTGAAGCAATCAACTGATAAAAATCAGAGTGCCAAATCTGAAGAAAAGAAGTTGAGGGTGCACAAGGCCCAAAAAGAGTTGCCATTGGTTGAAACAAAATCACAGCCGAGATGCCCACTCGGTTTATCATATTGGCAAAAGAAAAAATTACAAAATCTTAGTGCACAAGAGCTGAAAAAGAAGAACATGGCATGGGTTCCCAAGAAGATCAATCAACACAAAAATGATGTACATGCTTCTGTTGCAACAAGTACAATAAAAGTGAAGAAGGAAAATAATGAAAGCAACAAACAATTAAGCCAAAGGTGCGCATCACAACATCAAAATCTTCGGTTAGCACATCATCCATTTTCTTCAACCATGTCGTTGATGCCTTTGCCATGGAATTCATCCCTAGGTATATGATCAATTACCCTCCATTGATTTATTTTGATCCATGGATGCAACATAATTTTCTATATCATGAGAGAGTATTACCAAATTACCATACATTTGGTTAGTTACATTGTCGCTAATACAAAGGGGCCAAAATATTTTATTCCTATTTTATTTGTTTATTTCGGCTATACGTATCTTGGTGGGTGAATTCTACATGGACCTCATGTTAATGGCTGATATTTATCTATTGCCCTAAGAATATGTCAAAGCATGGCCGGTGTAGCATCCTAACATCGTCATTAGTTCAATTGGAGACCAAAACAAGCCTTATGCCACTTAAAATATTTTTACACGATAATCAAAGCCGAATATGAAATTTATTCGGTTTGGAGCTTTTGGTTGCTATAGGTGCTATACAGATTGAGGCTTTCAGTGATTCGTTATAAGTAGTGCAACAAATATCCAAGGGTTATCAATGTTTTGACGAGTCACTTATAGTTTATCTTAAGGTATGTCTAGATGCAAAATTACCTTGGGTTGCTATAAAAATGTTCATATTTCTAGGCATGACAATTCAAAAGAGTTGGCATAGCAAGCATCAGGCTACTATGTTAATCATGGTGTATTGTATTTCATTCAATAGCCGATGCTTAGTCTCGTCAACATAGGTAAGGCTGAATCGAAGTCCATCGCTTCGGCCACTAATGATTTTTTTATGCAGGCAAAAAGTAAGGATTGGAGAAAGTTTATTGTTGATTATCAGCAAAATCCTAGCAAAAGGGTGAATAATATGGTTCCGAGGATGACCTTGAGATACATATCTATGGGACTTTATCATCGGATTGTTAAGGAAGTTGAGAAAGTTTCACCCAAGCTTGCGTCAAAATATTAACACAAGCAATGGCCGATATAAACTAATCGTCCTAAAAATATGCCAAAATGGCCGATGGAGTGTTGACATCGTCCTTAGCGCAAGCTATGTGCAAGTTATTTTTCGGCACACAGGCTTTGCCGAAAAACAGGGGGGCATGTGTTGACACCAGATTTTGGTACAGTCAAGAACTTATTTAAAATGGCCTCAAATGGAGAAGTGTTCTACATGAATAAGTTTCGTATTGTCGATACGAACATCTTTGAAGTTTGGGCCATCGCTATCTGATCTCATCTTGAAGGCCGAAGTTGTGTTCGAAATACTGAGATTTTGTATTCAGAACACTATTAGGCACATTACGCCCCAAGACTGCCTCGTATGGAAAAATGATCTACATGGATTGTCTTCGTCTCGTCGAAACGATCGATTTTGGTATAAGAAGCGTTCCAATCCGAGTTCGTATGCAAAAGTTAGAGCCATCCGAATACAGCACTATCACGAGCCAAAAAGTGGCGCGCCCCACCAGACACCCTGTCTGATGGGTAGCGCGAATAACAGCCTGTGTTGCACGAGCGATTTGACCCTCAAGATGAACTCTAATCAAAAAACGTTCAACATAAAAGTTGTTCGTTTCGTCGAAACGGTCAATATTGCTTTTGGGCTCGTTTCCATCCGACGTCGTTTACCACCTCAAAAGTTACCCGCAAGGTGCAGCCAGTTTAAACCGGACAGTTTTGGAAAGTTCGGACAAAACCAATCCGAATTTGACTAGGGTTTTGGACGTGAATCCAAGGCTTTTCCTTGCACGGGAAGTCCAGCCGCCTCTTATATACCTGAGGGGTGATGGCCGATTGAACAACACACAATCGATCAATCTATCTACCACTTTTTATCTTTTATCTTTTCTCCTTAACCCTAGTTCTTCTTCTTCCTCGTTCTTCGTTCGTTCTTCTTCATTGCAGGGCGGCGAACCTCGAGGCCCTAGGGGCGATCAGGTTGACCTAGGGCAGCCCATAGCCGCCGCGCGCCCTGACGGGGTCCCTCCCGGGCGCGTGGGGTTTCGGGTCCCAAAAGCGCCGGCTTGCTGTCTTGCGTATCGCGCTGGAAGTCGGCCTCCCGCGGTGTAAGTTGCGGAGCATCTCCCTCGGTGCCGCGGGTACACATCTACGTGTTCATGTGACGTGTTCTAGCGTCAACACACTTTTTGTACCACTTTTTGGCGACTCCGCTGGGGACGAAGCTTTGAACGGTCTCCAGCCCGTTCTTGCTACGAAGAGATCGTCATCAAGTTGCTGCAATCTACAAAGGTAATATGAATTTCCAATTCCCCTTTGTAGATGCAAATAATCCATATGTTGTTGCTGGATCACCTATTGAGCATAATGTATCGGCTAGCCCTAGTTTTATCAATCATGCATCTAATTATGTGCAAGGGCCGATGCAAAACAATCTTCATGTTTCAAATTCTTATAAATTTAGCAACATGCAACATATGTATCCCAACTCCCATGCATCGGCAACCTCACAAATTCAGATGCCGATGAGCAACATGATGAGTTCGATTAATCAATTTGAAACACCCCAAGTTAGAATTTCCAATGCCATACAAGAAAGTGTTTCACCCTTTTATTCATCGGCAGCTAATGTGCAATATAGTAATCCAACCATGCCGATGAATGAGAGAATTGGCCATGCTACTAATGGCTATTTGGCCAGTTACTCTCAACCGTCATATGCTACACCTCATGTTAGTAATTTTTCGGCACCATACACAACTATAGATGATCATAATTCGACTTCACACCTTCCTGGTTATAGCTGAATGAATGTAAATTTTATAGGAGCGGTTGTGCCCAACATTGTAGAAGATGAAGTAGTGGTGGCTGCATTGAAGAGTTTAGCCCAAAATAAGAGAATTAGTGCTCTTTGCCTTGAACAACATGAAAAGGGGCTATTTCCTGATTATGCCACAATAAAAGCTAGAGTTTTGCAAGAAGATGAATCTTTGCCAATTGATAAAATTGGCGAGCAAAAGTATGGTCTTACAATACTGCATATGCCTTCACCTAGTACTACATCATATTATACACCCCCTACACAATTGCAAAATTTCGGCAACACCCGTGTGTCATTGCCAAAAGAATCTAAAAGCATTGGGGGGCAATCATATCCGGAGTGGGCTGAAATTGAGAAAAAGCTTAAAGCTAATTTTGCCGCTCGCCGTCAGAAACAAATAGAAAAAGAATTGGCTCAGATAAAAGAAGCATTGCCAATTGGTACTATCAATGAAAAGAAGGATGATTCGGAACATGAAAGTGCTTCGGTTGAAAAAGCCGAATCAAGTAGTATATATTCTGAATCCATCAAATCCAACGAGGCAAGCATTATTGAGAAAGGGCATGGCAAGCATAGGAAAACAACGGTGCTTGATTTTTCTGAAGTTAATGGAACCTACTTCCTGCCCTATGAGTTTCGTGCCGTAGAAATTGACAAGCTTCAAGGACAAGAACAAGTAGCCGAACAAAGTTCGGCCGACAAAAATCTTCAAAGCAATGATGCACGGATTCAAGAAAAAGATGATGACAAGGTGTTGGGGAGCCATCCAAAGACGGAGCAAGATGTTCTTCAAATTGCACCACTATCATGCTCTCCCAACATATTTGAAGAGGTATGCATAGCGAGTAATTTACCTATTTTCATATTTGGTCGCAACTTCATTATTGATGCATCTATAAGAAATATTCTCATAAGTAATTTTGAAAGACCAATGAGGAAGGGTAATTTACTTGTTAGCAGTAAAATTGTTATGGAACATATCGGTCAACCCATTGCACCGTTTATAAAGACCGATAATGACTTATTGTTACAGCCAAAGCTTTTCCCGTTGCTTTCTCTAAAGTTCATATCTAGTTGGGTAGCTTTGCTTATTTCTTACTTGGCTTACACTTGGTCTCAACTGAGACATGTATGTTCTAAATATCTTCGTTTCAGAAATTTAAAGCCAAGGTTAAATTCTATTGAGAAAACCGATGCTAATATAATATCATATCCAAAGACATCGGAGATAGAGTGGAAAACACAATGCATAGCCGAATGGGGAGATTCCAAATCTGAACCATTCGTTTGCTTATCTCCAAAGCCGTTCAAACAGCAAGATCGGCTAGGAAACAAGAAGTATACTTTCAATTCAAGCATGTGTGATAAAATATTTGATTTGTTGCTGAAAAATAATTACATTACAATTCTTGATCACCATGTTAAGCCATCAACCGAAGGATGAATGTATTGTAAGTTGCATGATTCGTTCAAGCATAATTTTGAGGATTGCAACATGTTTCATCAAATAGTTAAATCGGCCATTGAAAAAGGACGATTGAAGTTTGTTGAAACACCAAGAGATGACCAGTCTATTCCGATTGGTCCCGATGGCAAAAAGTTTTTACATCGGCTGCTTCAAGCCGGTCCATTTAAAAAGAATGTAAAAGTTGCAGGTGATGAGATCAAGCTTTCAACTAAAGAAATTGTTGAAGAGCATAACGAGCATAATCTTGAGGGCGGGAGTTCCATCAAAGCTACAATGGAGACGCCAAGGACTAGGGGGCAGCAAGCAAATCTAATGATTGATGAAAGCAAACCAAAAGAAAACAAACGCCAGAATAAGCGCAAGTGTAAGAGATCAAAAATCACCTTTGCTGAACTATTGGATAAATATCAAAAGAAGAGTGAAGAGAAGAATGCTTATCGGCCAAATCATGCAAAGAAACCAAGATCACCCCCAAGGCGCAAATATGAGGATCGGTATTGGCAAAGTGATAATTTTAATGCAACATATTCATATCCTTATTTTGGGCCGCCGATGCCAATGCCGTCGATACCTCCCTATGCTCATATAGATACATATTCATCATGGGACAGGTATGATACAAGGGTACATTCTCCATCTTATTTTAGACCATCTCACCAATACTATGCAGCTCCAAGGAGATCAACATTTGAACAATCACGCGTCAAAGACCATTTCAATCATAAGGAATCGGTCCAGAGCTCAAGAAAGAAGAAAGAGGTGGTAAAGCAAGTTTACCGCGTGAAAAGAGATGGTCGTAAGTGTGCTGCTTCAGGTTTGATCTCAAATAACAAAGAGCTAATTAAAGTGTTGACATTGGCTACAAAAGGCAGAGAAGTGAAGCAATCAACTGATAAAAATCAGAGTCCCAAATCTGAAGAAAAGAAGTTGAGGGTGCATAAGGCCCAAAAAGAGTTGCCATTGGTTGAAACAAAATTACAGCCGAGATGCCCACTCGGTTTATCATATTGGCAAAAGAAAAAATTACAAAATCTTAGTGCACAAGAGCTGAAAAAGAAGAACATGGCATGGGTTCCCAAGAAGATCAATCAACACAAAAATGATGTGCATGCTTCTGTTGCAACGAGTACAATAAAAGTGAAGAAGGAAAATAATGAAAGCAACAAACAATTAAGCCGAAGGTGCGCATCACAACATCAAAATCTTCGGTTAGCACATCATCCATTTTCTTCAACCATGTCGTTGATGCCTTTGCCATGGAATTTATCCCTAGGTATAATCAATTGCCCTCCATTGATTTATTTTGATCCATGGATGCAACATAATTTTCTATATCATGCGAGAGTATTACCAAATTACCATACATTTGGTTAGTTACATTGTTGCTAATACAAAGGGGCCGAAATATTTTATTCCTATTTTATTTGTTTATTTTGGCTATACATACTTTGGTGGGTGAATTCTACATGGACCTCATGTTAATGGCTGATATTTATCTATTGCCCTAAGAATATGTCAAAGCATGGCCGGTGTAGTATCCTAACATCGTCATTAGTTCAATTGGAGACCAAAACAAGCCTTATGCCACTTAAAATATTTTTACACAATAATCAAAGCCGAATATGAAATTTATTCGGTTTGGAGCTTTTGGTTGCTATAGGTGCTATACAGGTTGACGCTTTCAGTGATTCGTTATAAGTATTACAACAAATAACCAAGGGTTATCAATGTTTTGACGAGTCACTTATAGTTTATCTTAAGGTATGTCTATATGCAAAATTACCTTGGGTTGCTATAAAATTGTTCATATTTCTAGACATGACAATTTGAAAGAGTTGGCACAGCAAACATCCGGCTACTATGTTAATCATGGTGTGTTGCATTTCTATCAATAGCCGATGCTTAGTCTCGTCAGAATAGGTAAGGCTGAACCGAAGTCCACCGCTTCGGCCACTAATGAATTTTTCTTATAAAGGCTAAAATAAGGATTGGAGAAAGTTTATTATTAATTATCAGCAAAATCCTAGCAAAAGGGTGAATAATATGGTTCCGAGGATGACCTTGAGATACATATCTATGGGACTTTATCATCGGATTGTTAAGGAAGTTGAGAAAGTTTCACCCAAGCTCGCGTCAAAATATTCACACAAGCAATGGCCGACTTATCGTCCTAAGAATATGCCAACATGGCCGATGGAGTGTTGACATCATCCTTAGAGCAAGCTATGTGCAAGTTATTTTTCGGCGCACAGGCTTTGCCGAAAAACAGGGGGCATGTGTTGACACTAGATTTTGGCACAGTCAAGAACTTATTTAAAATAGCCTCAAATGGAGAAGTATTCTACATGAAAAAGTTTCGTATTGTCGATACGAACATCTTTGAAGTTTTGGCCATCGCCATCTGATCTCATTTCGAAGGCCCAAATTGTGTTCGAAATACTGAGATTTTGTATTCAGAACACTATTCGGCACATTACGCCCCCAAGACTGCCTCGTATGGAAAAATGATCTACAATGATTGTCTTCGTCTCGTCGAAACAATCGATTTTCATATAAGAATCGTTCCAATCCAAGTTCGTATGTAAAAGTTAGAGCCATCCGAATACAACACTATCACGAGCCAAAAGTGGCGCGCCCCACCAGACACCCTGTCTCATGGGTAGCGCGAATAACAGCCTGTGTTGCACGAGCGATTTGACCCTCAAGCTTAACTCTAATCAAAAAACGTTAAACATAAAAGTTGTTCGTTTCGTCGAAACGGTCAAGATTGCTTTTGGGCTCGTTTCCATCCGACATCGTTTACCACTTCAAAAGTTACCCGCAATGTGCAGCTAGTTTAAACCGAAGAGTTTTGGAAAGTTCGGACAAAATCAATCCGAATTTGACAAGGGTTTTGGACGTGAATCCAAGCCTTTTCCTTGCACGGGAAGTCCAGCCGCCTCTTATATACCTGAGGGGTGATGGCCGATTGAACAACACACAATCGATCAATCTATCTACCACTTTTATCTTTTATCTTTTCTCCTTAACCCTAGTTCTTCTTCTTCCTCGTTCTTTGTCTGTTCTTCTTGTTGTAGGGCAGCGAACCTTGAGGCCCTAGGAGCGATCAAGTCGACCTAGGGCAGCCCATAGCCGCTGCGCGCCCTGATGGGGTCCCTCCCGGGCGTGTGGGGTTTCGGGTCTACAAAAGCGCCCGCCGGATTGTCTTGCGTACCGCGCTTCCGGCGGGTCTCCTTCGACGAGAGATGCGGTGCACCACCCCCGGCGTCGAGGGTACACGGTGACGTGTTCGTGTGCGAACAACATGTTCCTGTAACTATGAGATTATGCAACTCCCGTTTACCGGAGAAACACTTTGGGTACTACCAAACGTCACAACATAACTGGGTGGTTATAAAGGAGTACTACGGGTGTCTCCGAAGGTACATGTTGAGTTGGCGTATTTCGAGATTAGGTTTTGTCACTCCGATTGTCGGAGAGGTATCTCCAGGCCTTCTCGGTAATGCACATCACTATAAGCCTTGCAAGCAATGTAGCTAATAAGTTAGTTACGGGATGATGCATTACGTAATGAGTAAAGAGACTTGCCGGTAACGAGATTGAACTAGGTATTGGATACCGACGATCAAATCTCGGGCAAGTAACATACCGATGACAAAGGGAACAACGTATGTTGTTATGCGGTTTGACCGATAAAGATCTTCGTAGAATATGTAGGAACCAATATGGGCATCCAGGTTCCGCTATTGGTTATTGACCGAGAATAGTTCTAGGTCATGTCTACATAGTGCTCGAACCCGTAGGGTCCGCACGCTTAACGTTACGATGACAGTTTTATTATGAGTTTATAAGTTTTTGATGTACCGAAGTTTGTTCGGAGTCCCGGATGTGATCACGGACATGACGAGGAGTCTCGAAATGGTCGAGACATAAAGATTGATATATTGGACGACTATATTCGGACACCGGATGTGTTCCAGGTGTTTCGGAGAAAACCGGAGTGCCGGAGGGTTACCGGAATCCCCCCGGGAGAGTAATGGGCCTTATGGGCCTTAGTGGAAAGGAGAGAGGGACAGCCAGCATTGGCTGCACGCCCCTTCCCCCTCTGGTCCGAATTGGACTAGAGGGGGGGGGGGCGGCGCCCCCCCTTTTCCTTTCCCCTCTCCCCCTTCCTTCCTCCTCCTAGTAGGAGTAGGAAAGGAGGAGTCCTACTCCTACTAGGAGGAGGATTCCTCCTCCTGACGCGTCCCCCTTGGGCCGGCCGCCCTCCCCCTTGCTCCTTTATATACGGGGGCAGGGGGGCACCCCATAGACACAAGTTGATCTACGGATCGTTCCTTAGCCGTGTGCGGTGCCCCCCTCCACCATATTCCACCTCGGTCATATCGTCGCGGAGTTTAGGCGAAGCCCTGTGCCGGTAGAACATCATCATCGTCACCACGCCATCGTGCTGACGGAACTCATCCCCGAAGCTTTGCTGGATCGGAGCCCGGGGATCGTCATCAAGCTGAACGTGTGCTGAACTCGGAGGTGCCATACGTTCGGTGCTTGGATCGGTCGGATCATGAAGACGTACGACTACATCAACCGCGTTGTGCTAATGCTTCCGCTTACGGTCTATGAGGGTACGTGGACAACACTCTCCCCTCTCGTTGCTATGTCATCACCATGATCTTGCGTGTGCGTAGGAAAATTTTGAAATTACTACGTTCCCCAACAATGGTATCAGAGCCAGGTTTTATGCGTTGATGTTATATGCACGAGTAGAACACAAGTGAGTTGTGGGCGATACAAGTCATACTGCTTACCAGCATGTCATACTTTGGTTCGGCGGTATTGTGAGATGAAGCGGCCCGAACCGACATTACGCGTACGCTTACGCGAGACTGGTTTCACCGTTACGAGCACTCGTGCTTAAAGGTGGCTGGCGGGTGTCTGTCTCTCTCACTTTAGCTGAATCGAGTGTGGCTACGCCCGGTCCTTGCGAAGGTTAAAACATCACTAACTTGACGAACTATCGTTGTGGTTTTGATGCGTAGGTAAGAACGGTTCTTGCTAAGCCCGTAGCAGCCACTCAAAATCTGCAACAACAAAGTAGAGGACGTCTAACTTGTTTTTGCAGGGCATGTTGTGATGTGATATGGTCAAGACGTGATGCTATATTTTATTGTATGAGATGATCATGTTTTGCAACCAAAGTTATCGGCAACTGGCAGGAGCCATATGGTTGTCGCTTTATTGTATGAAATGCAAACGCCCTGTAATTGCTTTACTTTATCACTAAGCGGTAGCGATAGTCGTAGAAGCAATAGATGGCGTAAACGACAACGATGCTACGATGGAGATCAAGGTGTCGCGCCGGTGACGATGGTGATCACGACGGTGCTTCGAAGATGGAGATCACAAGCACAAGATGATGATGGCCATATCATATCACTTATATTGATTGCATGTGATGTTTATCCTTTATGCATCTTATCTTGCTTTGATTGACGGTAGCATTTTAAGATGATCTCTCACTAATAATCAAGAAGTGTTCTCCCTGAGTATGCACCGTTGCGAAAGTTCTTCGTGCTGAGACACCACGTGATGATCGGGTGTGATAGGCTATACGTTCAAATACAACGGGTGCAAAACAGTTGCACATGCGGAATACTCAGGTCATACTTGACGAGCCTAGAATATACAGATATGGCCTCGGAACACGGAGACCGAAAGGTCGAACGTGAATCATATAGTAGATATGATCAACATAGTGATGTTCACCATTGAAACTACTCCATCTCATGTGATGATCAGACATGGTTTAGTTGATTTGGATCACGTGATCACTTAGATGACTAGAGAGATGTCTGTCTAAGTGGGAGTTCTTAAGTAATATGATTAATTGAACTTAAATTTATCATGAACTTAGTACCTGATAGTATCTTGCTTGTCTATGTTTGTTTGTAGATAGATGGCTCGTGCTGTTGTTCTGTTGAATTTTAATGCATTCCTTGAGAAAGCAAAGTTGAAAGATGATGGTAGCAATTACACGGACTGGGTCCGTAACCTGAGGATTATCCTCATTGCTGCATAGAAAATTTACGTCCTGGAAGCACCGCTGGGTGCCAGGCCTGCCGCTGATGCAACTGACGACGTTAAGAACGTCTGGCAGAGCAAAGCTGATGACTACTCGATAGTTTAGTGTGCCATGCTTTACGGCTTAGAACCGGGTCTTCAACGACGTTTTGAACGTCATGGAGCATATGAGATGTTCCCGGAGTTGAAGTTAATATTTCAAGCAAATGCCCGGATTGAGAGATATGAAGTCTCCAATAAGTTCTGTAGCTGCAAGATGGAGGAGAATAGTTCTGTCAGTGAACACATACTCAAAATGTCTGGGTATAATAATCACTTGATTCAACTGGGAGTTAATCTTCCTGATGATAGTGTCATTGACAGAATTCTTCAATCACTGCCACCAAGCTACAAGAGCTTCGTGATGAACTATAATATGCAAGGGATGAACAAGACTATTCCCGAGCTCTTCGCAATGCTAAAAGCCGCAGAGGTAGAAATCAAGAAGGAGCATCAAGTGTTGATGGTTAACAAGACCACCAGTTTCAAGAAAAAGGGCAAAGGGAAGAAGAAGGGGAACTTCAAAAAGAACAGCAAACAAGTTGCTGCTCAAGAGAAGAAACCCAGGTCTGGACCTAAGCCTGAAACCGAGTGCTTCTACTGCAAGCAGACTGGACACTGGAAGTGGAACTGCCCCAAGTATTTGGCGGATAAGAAGGATGGCAAAGTGAACAAAGGTATATGTGATATACATGTTATTGATGTGTACCTTACTAATGCTCTCAGTAGCTCCTGGGTATTTGATACTGGTTCTGTTGCTAATATTTGGAACTCGAAACAGGGACTACGGATTGAGCGAAGATTGGCTAAGGACGAGGTGACGATGCGCGTGGGAAATGGTTCCAAAGTCGATGTGATCGCGGTCGGCACGCTACCTCTACATCTACCATCAGGATTAGTTTTAGACCTAAATAATTGTTATTTGGTGCCAGCGTTGAGCATGAACATTATATCTGGATCTTGTTTGATGCGAGACGGTTATTCATTTAAATCAGAGAATAATGGTTGTTCTATTTATATGAGTAATATCTTTTATGGTCATGCACCCTTGAAGAGTGGTCTATTTTTATTGAATCTCGATAGTAGTGATACACATATTCATAGTGTTGAAACCAAATAATGCAGAGTTGATAATGATAGTGCAACTTATTTGTGGCACTGCCGTTTAGGTCATATCGGTGTAAAGCGCATGAAGAAACTCCATACTGATGGGCTTTTGGAATCACTTGATTATGAATCACTTGGTACTTGCGAACCGTGCCTCATGGGCAAGATGACTAAAACGCCGTTCTTCGGGACTATGGAGCGAGCAACTGATTTGTTGGAAATCATACATACTGATGTTTGTGGTCCAATTAATGTTGAGGCTCGCGGCGGGTATCGTTATTTTCTCACCTTCACAGATGATTTGAGCAGATATGGGTATATCCACTTAAGGAAACACAAGTCTGAAACATTTGAAAAGTTCAAAGAATTCCAGAGTAAAGTGGAAAATCATCGTAACAAGAAAATAAAGTTTCTACGATCTGATCGTGGAGGAGAATATTTGAGTTACGAGTTTGGTCTACACTTGAAACAATGCGGAATAGTTTCGCAACTCACGCCACCTGGAACACCACAAAGAAATGGTGTGTCCGAACATCGTAATCATACTTTACTAGATATGGTGCGATCTATGATGTCTCTTACTGATTTACCGCTATCGTTCTGGGGTTATGCTTTAGAGACGACCGCATTCACGTTAAATAGGGCACCATCAAAATCCGTTGAGACAACGCCTTATGAACTGTGGTTTGGCAAGAAACCAAAGTTGTCGTTTCTTAAAGTTTGGGGCTGTGATGCTTATGTGAAGAAACTTCAACCAGATAAGCTCGAACCCAAATCGGAGAAATGTGTCTTCATAGGATACCCAAAAGAGACTATTGGGTACACCTTCTATCACAGATCTGAGGGCAAGATTTTCGTTGCTAAAATCGGATCCTTTCTAGAGAAGGAGTTTCTCTCGAAAGAAGTGAGTGGGAGGAAAGTAGAACTTGATGAGGTAACTGTACCTGCTCCCTTATTGGAAAGTAGTTCATCACAAGAACCAGTTCCTGTGACAACTACACCAATTAGTGAGGAAGCTAATGATATTGATCATGAAACTTCAGATCAAGTTTCTACTTAACCTCGTAGGTCTACCAGAGTAAGATCCGCACCAGAGTGGTACGAAAATCCTATTCTGCAAGTCATGTTACTTGACCATGATGAACCTACGAACTATGAGGAAACGATGATGAGCCCAGATTCCGCAAAATGGCTAGAGGCCATGAAATCTGAGATGGGATCCATGTATGAGAACAAAGTATGGACTTTGGTTGACTTGCCTGATGATCGGCAAGCCATTGAGAATAAATGGATCTTTAAGAAGAAGACTGACGCTGATGGCAATGTAACTATCTATAAAGCTCGACTTGTTGCGAAAGGTTTTCGACAAGTTCAAGGGGTTGACTACGATGAGACTTTCTCACCCGTAGCGATGCTTAAGTCTGTCCGAATCATGTTAGCTATTGCTGCATTTCATGATTATGAAATTTGGCAAATGGATGTTAAAACTGCATTCTTGAATGGATTTCTGGAAGAAGAGTTGTATATGATGCAGCCAGAAGGTTTGGTTGATCCAAAAGGTGCTAACAAAGTGTGCAAGCTCCAGCGATCCATTTATGGACTGGTGCAAGCATCTCGGAGTTGGAATAAACGCTTTGATAGTGTGATCAAAGCATATGGTTTTATACAGACTTTTGGAGAAGCCTGTATTTACAAGAAAGTGAGTGGGAGCTCTGTAGCATTTCTGATATTATATGTAGATGGCATATTATTAATTGGAAATGATATAGAATTTCTGGATAGCATAAAGGGATACTTGAACAAAAGTTTTTCAATGAAAGACCTCGGTGAAGCTGCTTACATATTGGGCATCAAGATTTATAGAGATAGATCAAGACGCTTAATAGGACTTTCACAAAGCACATACCTTGATAAAATTTTGAAAAAGTTCAAAATGGATCTGGCAAAGAAAGGGTTCTTGCCCGTGCTTCAAGGTGTGAAGTTGAGTCAAACTCAATGTCCGACCACAGCAGAAGATAGAGAGAAAATGAAAGATGTTCCCTATGTTTCAGCCATAGGATCTATCATGTATGCAATGCTGTGTACCAGACCTGACATATGCTTAGCAATAAGCTTGGCAGGAAGGTACCAAAGTAATCCAGGAGTGGATCACTGGACAGCGGTCAAGAACATCCTGAAATACCTAAAAAGGACTAAGGATATGTTTCTCGTATATGGAGGTGACAAAGAGCTAGTCGTAAATGGTTATGTTGATGCAAGCTTTGACACTGATCCAGACGTTTCTAAATCGCAAACCGGATACGTATTTTTATTAAATGGTGGAGCTGTAAGTTGGTGCAGTTCTAAATAAAGCATCGTGGCGGGATCTACATGTGAAGCGGAGTACATAGCTGCTTCTGAAGCAGCAAATGAAGGAGTCTGGATGAAGGAGTTCATTTCTGATCTAGGTGTCATACCTAGTGCATCGGGACCAATGAAGATCTTCTGTGACAATACTGGTGCAATTGCCTTGGCAAAGGAATCCAGATTTCACAAGAGGACCAAGCACATCAAGAGACGCTTCAATTCCATTCGGGACCAAGTCCAAGTGGGAGACATAGAGATTTGCAAGATACATACGGATCTGAATGTTGCAGACCCGTTGACTAAGGCTCTCTCACGAGCAAAACATGATCAACACCAAGACTCCATGGGTGTTAGAATCATTACTATGTAATCTAGATTATTGACTCTAGTGCAAGTGGGAGACTGAAGGAAATATGCCCTAGAGGCAATAATACAGTTATTATTTATTTCCTCATATCATGATAAATGTTTATTATTCATGCTAGAATTGTATTAACCGGAAACATGATACATGTGTGAATACATAGACAAACATAACATCACTAGTATGCCTCTACTTGACTAGCTCATTAATCAAAGATGGTTATGTTTCCTAACCATAGACATGTGTTGTCATTTGATTAATGGGATCACATCATTAGGAGAATGATGTGATTGAAATGACCCATTCCGTTAGCCTAGCACTTGATCGTTTAGTATATTGCTATTGCTTTCTTCATGACATATACATGTTCCTGTAACTATGAGATTATGCAACTCCTGTTTACAGGAGGAACACTTTGGGTACTACCAAACGTCACAACGTAACTGGGTGATTATAAAGGAGTACTACAGGTGTCTCCGAAGGTACATGTTGAGTTGGCGTATTTCGAGATTAGGTTTTGTCACTCCGATTGTCGGAGAGGTATCTCCAGGCCTTCTCGGTAATGCACATCACTATAAGCCTTGTAAGCAATGTAGCTAATAAGTTAGTTACGGGATGATGCATTACGTAATAAGTAAAGAGACTTGCCGGTAACGAGATTGAACTAGGTATTGGATACCGGCGATCAAATCTCGGGCAAGTAACATACTGATGACAAAGGGAACAATGTATGTTCTTATGTGGTTTGACCGATAAAGATCTTCGTAGAATATGTAGGAACCAATATGGGCGTCCAGGTTCCGCTATTGGTTATTGACCGAGAATAGTTCTAGGTCATGTCTACATAGTTCTCGAACCCGTAGGGTCCGCACGCTTAACGTTACGATGACAGTTTTATTATGAGTTTATAACTTTTTGATGTACCGAAGTTTGTTAGGAGTCCCGGAAGTGATCACGGACATGACGAGGAGTCTCGAAATGGCTAAGACATAAAGATTGAAATATTGGACGACTATATTCGGACACCGGATGTGTTCCGGGTGTTTTCGGAGAAAACCGGAGTGCCGGAGGGTTACCGGAACCCCCCCGGGAGAGTAATGGGCCTTATGGGCCTTAGTGGAAAGGAGAGAGGGGCGGCCAGCATGGGCCGCGCGCCCCCTCCCCCCTCTGGTCCGAATCGGACTAGGAGGGGGGGGGGGGGGCGGCGCCCCCCCTTTTCCTTTCCCCTCTCCCCCTTCCTTCCTCCTCCTAGTAGGAGTAGGAAAGGAGGAGTCCTACTCCTACTAGGAGGAGGATTCCTCCTCCTGGTGCGCCCCCTTGGGCCGGCCGGCCTCCCCCTTGCTCCTTTATATACGGGGGCAGGGGGGCACCCCATAGACACAAGTTGATCTACGGATCGTTCCTTAGCCGTGTGCGGTGCCCCCCTCCACCATATTCCACCTTGGTCATATCGTCGCGGAGTTTAGGCGAAGCCCTGCGCCAGTAGAACATCATCATCGTCACCACGCCATCGTGCTGACGGAACTCATCCCCGAAGCTTTGCTGGATCAGAGCCCCGGGATCATCATCGAGCTGAACGTGTGCTGAACTCGGAGGTGCCGTACGTTCGGTGCTTGGATCGGTCGAATCATGAAGACGTATGACTACATCAACCGCGTTGTGCTAATGCTTCCGCTTACGGTCTACGAGGGTACATGGACAACACTCTCCCCTCTCGTTGCTATGTCATCACCATGATCTTGCGTGTGCATAGGAAATTTTTTGAAATTACTACGTTCCCAAACAGTGGTATCAGAGCCTAGGTTTTATGCGTTGATGTTATATGCACGAGTAGAACACAAGTGAGTTGTGGGCGATACAAGTCATACTGCTTACCAGCATGTCATACTTCGGTTCAGCGGTATTGTGAGATGAAGCGGCCCGAACCGACATTACGCGTACGCTTGCGCGAGACTGGTTTCACCGTTACGAGCACTCGTGCTTAAAGGTGGCTGGCGGGTGTCTGTCTCTCTCACTTTAGCTGAATCGAGTGTGGCTACGCCCGGTCCTTGCGAAGGTTAAAACAACACTAACTTGATGAACTATCGTTGTGGTTTTGATGCGTAGGTAAGAACGGTTCTTGCTAAGCCCGTAGCAGCCACGTAAAATTTGCAACAACAAAGTAGAGGACGTCTAACTTGTTTTTGCAGGGCATGTTGTGATGTGATATGGTCAAGACGTGATGCTATATTTTATTGTATGAGATGATCATGTTTTGTAACCGAAGTTATCGGCAACTGGCAGGAGCCATATGGTTGTCGCTTTATTGTATGAAATGCAAACGCCCTGTAATTGCTTTACTTTATCACTAAGCGGTAGCGATAGTCGTAGAAGCAATAGATGGCGTAAACGACAATGATGCTACGATGGAGATCAAGGTGTCGCGCCGGTGACGATGGTGATCACGACGGTGCTTCGAAGATGGAGATCACAAGCACAAGATGATGATGGCCATATCATATCACTTATATTGATTGCATGTGATGTTTATCCTTTATGCATCTTATCTTGCTTTGATTGACGGTAGCATTTTAAGATGATCTCTCACTAATAATCAAGAAGTGTTCTCCCTGAGTATGCACCGTTGCGAAAGTTCTTCGTGCTGAGACACCACGTGATGATCGGGTGTGATAGGCTCTACGTTCAAATACAACGGGTGCAAAACAGTTGCACACGCGGAATACTCAGGTCATACTTGACGAGCCTAGCATATACAGATATGGCCTCGGAACACGGAGATCGAAAGGTCGAACGTGAATCATATAGTAGATATGATCAACATAGTGATGTTCACCATTGAAACTACTCCATCTCACGTGATGATCGGACATGGTTTAGTTGATTTGGATCACGTGATCACTTAGATGACTAGAGAGATGTCTGTCTAAGTGGGAGTTCTTAAGTAATATGATTAATTGAACTTAAATTTATCATGAACTTAGTACCTGATAGTATCTTGCTTGTCTATGTTTGTTTGTAGATAGATGGCTCGTGCTGTTGTTCCGTTGAATTTTAATGTGTTCCTTGAGAAAGCAAAGTTGAAAGATGATGGTAGCAATTACACGGACTGGGTCCGTAACCTGAGGATTATCCTCATTGCTGCACAGAAAAGTTACATACTGGAAGCACCGCTGGGTGCCAGGCCTGCTGCTGATGCAACTGACGACGTTAAGAACGTCTGGCAGAGCAAAGCTGATGACTACTCGATAGTTTAGTGTGCCATGCTTTACGGCTTAGAACCGGGTCTTCAACGATGTTTTGAACGTCATGGAGCATATGAGATGTTCCAGGAGTTGAAGTTAATATTTCAAGCAAACGCCTAGATTGAGAGATATGAAGTCTCCAATAAGTTCTATAGCTGCAAGATGGAGGAGAATAGTTCTGTCAGTGAACACATACTCAAAATGTCTGGGTATAACAATTACTTGATTCAACTGGGAGTTAATCTTCCGGATGATAGCGTCATTGACAGAATTCTTCAATCACTGCCAGCAAGCTACAAGAGCTTCGTGATGAACTATAATATGCAAGGGATGGAAAAGACAATTCCCGAGCTCTTCGCAATGCTAAAAGCTGCGGAGGTAGAAATCAAGAAGGAGCATCAAGTGTTGATGGTCAATAAGACCACCAGTTTCAAGAAAAAGGGCAAAGGGAAAAAGAAGGGGAACTTCAAGAAGAACAGCAAACAAGTTGCTGCTCAGGAGAAGAAACCCAAGTCTGGACCTAAGCCCGAGACTGAGTGCTTCTACTACAAGCAGACTGGTCAATGGAAGCGGAACTGCCCCAAGTATTAGGCGGATAAAAAGGATGGCAAGGTGAACAAAGGTATATGTGATATACATGTTATTGATGTGTACCTTACCAAAGCTCGCAATAGCACATGGGTATTTGATACTGTAAGTGCATCTAGTGCCACCCCAGTTGGTTTTGGAGTATTGACGACAAAGTTGGTTGAGGGACTAATGCGTTTGTGAGAATTGCAGGATAACGCAGGTAGTGTCCCTCATTGATTCGGTTTACCTACCAAAGATGACCCCTAAAAATGTATGAAGACATTGAAGACAATGGTGGTATGAGAAGATATTCATATTGAAGACTATGACATGAGAAGACAATGTGTGAAGACTTTGGAGCGCGAAGACTGGGTGGTTTCGTTGTTTCCTTTTTCTTCTATGTTGAGTCATAGGAACCACCGTACTGTTAAGTGGGGTGCAAGTGAACTAAGTCAGAGTGACTGAAGTGATGCTCAACTCAAATCCTATGTCTTCGAGCAAAGACAATGAGAGCAAATCTTATCCAGAGCTGGATGAGCAGCTTTGCTTGTAGCCCAAGTAAAGTTGCCGCGTGTGTTTGAAATCTCACCGTTGGAACATGTGTCAGTTCCTTAGTGACCCAGGGTCATTTTGGACAAATCAGGTCGGGTTGCCTAGTGGCTATAAATAGCCCACCCCCTACACCATAAATTGGTGGCTGCTTAGAGTTTGTGCACGGCTTTTGTCGTTTGAGAGCAACCCACCTCTAAGCATTTGAGAGAGAGAAATCCTTGCGAGGACAAAGCCCAAACACCCAGAGCCAAAGAGTGTTAGGCATCACTGAAGTCTTTTTGTCTGTGTGACCTGAAGACTTATTACACTTGAGGATTGTGAATCCTCCAGCCGGTTAGGCGTCGCGTTCTGAGCATCCAAGAGTCATTGTGGATTGCCGGTGAACGAAGTCTGTGAAGGTTTGGAAGTCTCCCTTGAAGACTTACCAGAGTGATTGGGCGAGGACTGGGTGTCCTTAGCTCAAGGGGAATAAGGTGAAGACACAGTCTTTTGAGTTAAATCTCAGCCTCCCTAACCAGACATACAGTTGTCACTGCAACTTTAACTGGTCCAACAAATCATGTGTCTTCAACAAGCAACTGGTTCTATCCCTTCCCATCCTTACTTTAGTTTGTCTTCGTGAAGTCATTGCCTATCCGTGTATCTGTTTGACTTCATTGCTTGACTACTATTGTTGATTGGCTTCACACTACCTTCCATCTTGATCCATACTACCTAACTGCTATTAGTCCTGTACTTTCACATCATTACATACTTGACTATGGCTTGTTTAGGGTAGTTTACCTTCCGCTGCATATCAATTAGGTTATTTCTGTTGTTTGTCTTCGAAACTTCCAAGTTTTGAAGACTTTCATAAAAATCGCCTATTCACCCCCCCTCTAGTCGATACTAGCACTTTCAATTGGTATCAGAGCAAGGTACTCCCTTGTTCTGTGTGATTCGGTTTAACCACCTGGAGTTTCAGCTATGTCGACTGCAGGATTGAGGAACATATCATGTCCCACCTTTGACGGTCATGAGTATCCCCGATGGAAGGCCATGATGAAGAAGCTACTCATGTCCATGGATAGAGAACTGTGGACCGTCACTGAGATTGGACTCACTGATCTATGCAAGATGGCAGAGGCTGGTGACATTCACAAGTATACTCTATTGAACCTCACAGCGAACGACGTCATCTGCTGTCATTTGTCCCGAAATCAGTTCAGGAATGTTATGCACCTCAATCACGCGAAGCTAATCAGGGACCGACTTTCTGAGGTATATGAAGGTCATCGCACTCGTCACGATCCGTGGTTTGAGGACTACAAGGAGTCTCTCAAGGAGATTACCTTTGCACCTGAATCATCATCACCCTCATCGTGCCACATGGCAAGGGGTGATAAGGTAACTGAATGCTATCTCTCTGAATCTAGCGATGATGAATCAGGTGATGAATTTGGCCCCAGTTATGACAAGCTTGCTTCCCTTGCCACTAAACAACAAAAAATCTTGGAAAAGGTTCAAGACATGCTTAGTAAGAGCGATGATATGTTGGGTGAAGAAATGGATCAGTCAAAAGCTTTGGCTGACAGTCTTCAAAGACTTCATGCTAAGTTTGACGACCTTCAAGATCAACATAATGCTCTCCTGTCTGATCATGAGAAGCTTTCTTTTGAATGTCTTCAAAGAAAGCTAGACCTTGAAAAGATAAGCGTGGATTATGAAGATCTTCAGAAGGAGCGAGATTCATTACTTGCTCAACAAATCAGCGCTACTCAGGATGGATTTCAACCACCATGTCTAAAATGCATTGAGCGTGATAATGCTACATCTATTGCTGAATGTTCCACTGCTGCTATTGTTTCATTGTCTTCACCTACTGATGTGGTTACTAACCCCTCTGCGGAGGATACCACCGCTGTTGCTGATGAAAATGCTATGTTGAAGACATTGCTTGAAACAGGGATGCACAAAAGTTTGAAGGGACATCAGACTCTCTGCGATGTCCTCAAAAAGCAGATTCTGAACCGAAACCCTAGGATAGAGGGTGTTGGGTTCGAAAGGAAAATGAATGTTGATGGCTCGTACTGGAAGCCTGAGCAGTACCCCAAAACCACATGGGTTGCTGCAAAGGAACCTTCAGTAGATCCATCCACCTTATCTGGCTTTACCAGTGCTAATCCTATTATCATTGATGAATCCTTTGATGCAAACTATAAGCTGTTCAAAAATCAGAATGGTGAAGTGTTTGCCAGGTACATTGGTACTAACTGCAGGAATGGACCACCTATGAAGAAGATCTGGGTACCTAAGCAGTACATTGAGAATCTTCCTGTGAATGTTGTCATGACGCCACCAAGGAAGAAGACAAACCCCAGACCAATAGCTTCATGTGGCCCAAAGGCTTCATACAGATACAGGACTCATATGAGTCACCCTAACGCCAATGTTTTGCAGGGAAATCATGCTCAGACTTATGAATATGAGCGTGTATCTTCGAACCGCTATGTTCATAAGACTAAGAACTTTTCTACTTATTCATATGAGTATCATTCATCTCCTGCAAGGCTATTTGCTAGGGCTCCAAAGCCAAAATTCTCAGATGCTGCACTTAGACTCATTGCTTCTAAGCCCCCACTAAAGATGTGGGTGGCAAAGAAGAACTAACTCTCTTTTGCAGAAAACGGTCTCCAGCCAGTAATCAATGGCGTCCGATACTATTGCTGGGGACCTAAAACTCATTGAGGACGCACGATAAAATGTCATTCTATATGCTTCACATCTGAATCTCTTATCAGTTGTACCATGTCCTAACTTTGTTATAAGCTGTGACTGTCCCTATATGTGTCAAATGCTTATGCTTCACAACATCTTGTGAAGCCTATCCTCCTAACTGCACTGTAGGGTACATCACCAAAAGCTTCAGAATGGATTATGGACAGTGGATGCACAAATCATATGACTGGTGATCGAAGTCTTCTCATGGACTCAACCTTACGTCCATCCGACCAAAGTCACATTACATTTGCTGACACTGGTAAAAGCAAGGTATTGGGTCTAGGTAGAGTTGCAATCTCAAAGGATCAACACATGGATAAAGTGATGCTTGTTGAATCCCTTGGTTTCAACTTAATGTCTGTCTCAATGCTTTGTGACTTGAACATGATTGTGATATTTGGCAAATATCGTTGCCTTGTATTAATGGAATCTGACAAATCTCTAGTCTTTGAAGGGTATCGAAAAGATGATCTATACATGGTAGATTTCTCAGCAGGTCCACAGCTTGCCGTATGTCTTCTCACAAAAGCTTCAGAATGCTGGCTCTGGCATCGAAGGCTGGGACATGCTGGCATGAGGAACTTACACTCACTCGTTAAGAAGAAGCATGTCATTGGCATCGAGGATGTCAAGTTCAAGAAGGATCATCTGTGTGGTGCCTGTAAAGCTGGAAAGATGACAAGGGCAAAGCACCCCTCGAAGACAATCATGACAACATCTCAACCCTTTGAGCTGTTACACATGGACTTATTTGGACCTACGCACTACTCCACCCTCACAACAACTGCCCGTCTCTATGGCTTCGTCATTGTTGATGACTACTCAAGATACACATGGGTTCATATAATTCTCTACAAGACTGAAGTGCAAGATGTCTTCAGGCGCTTCGCAAATCGAGCAATGAACAATTATGGTGTGAAGATCAAGCACATCAGAAGTGACAATGGCACTGAATTCAAGAACACTGGACTTGATCTGTATCTGGATACAATGGGAATCACTCATGAGTTCTCTGCTCCATACACACCTCAGAAAAATGGCATTGTTGAGCGCAAAAACAGAACCCTCATTGAGATGGCTCGAACAATGCTAGATGAGTACAAGACACCAAGAAAGTTCTGGCCTGAAGCTATTGATACAGCATGTCACATCATCAACCGTGTATACATTCATAAGCTTCTGAACAAAACATCATATGAGCTACTTACTGGCAAGAAGCCAAACGTCAGTTACTTCAGAGTATTTGGAGCAAGATGTTGGATAAAGGATCCCCATCACAAGTCAAAATTTGCACCTAAAGCTCACGAAGGCTTCATGCTTGGCTATGGAAAGGATTCACACTCCTACAGAGTCTTCAACCTTTATCTATACAAAATCATTGAAACTATGGATGTGAAATTTGATGAAACCAATGGTTCACAGAGAGAGATTCTGCCAAGTACACTGGATGAAGCTCCTTGAAACGAGGCAATCAAGCTGATGGGAACTGGTGAAATCATGCCCTCTGAAGCACAACCTGAAGAGGAACTTATCATCTCTGCACCAAATCAACCTGAAGACAATGCTCAGACCGAAGACAATCCTCCCAATGATGACAATGATGAGCCAGAGCAAAATCTTCGTCCTGTTCATCCTCGTGTTGCAAATGAAGTTCAAATAGAGAAGATAATTGACAGCATCCATGCACCTGGTCCGCTCACTCGATCAAGAGCAACACAGCTAGCAAACTTCTGTGGGCACTTTTCATTTGTGTCAATATCAGAACCCAAGAAAGTTGCTGAAGCTTTTATGGAACCTGAATGGATTCAAGCCATGCAAGAAGAACTTCAACAGTTCAAACTGAATAATGTCTGGGAACTTGTCAAGCAACCTGATCCTCGCAAGCATAACATTATTGGAACAAAATGGATATATCGAAACAAGCAAGATGAGCATGGTCAAGTCGTCAGAAACAAAGCACGTCTTGTGGCTCAAGGATACACTCAAGTTGAAGGAATTGACTTCGATGAAACATTTGCTCCTGTTGCTAGGCTTGAAGCTATTCGCATACTGCTAGCCTACCCTAATCATCACAATATCTTGCTATATCAAATGGATGTAAAGAGTGCATTTCTCAATGGCAAGATTGAAGAAGAAGTATATGTCGCACAACCACCTGGCTTTGAAGATCCAAAACATCCTGATATGGTGTATGACGGAGTCCTGGACTAGGGGGTGTCCGGATAGCCGGACTATCATCGTCAGCCGGACTCCAAGACTATGAAGATACAAGATTGAAGACTTCGTCCCGTGTCCGGATGGGACTTTCCTTGGCGTGGAAGGCAAGCTTGGCGATACGGATATGTAGATCTCCTACCATTGTAACTGACTTTGTGTAACCCTAGCCCTCTCCGGTGTCTATATAAACCGGAGGGTTTTAGTCCGTAGGACAACACAACCATTACAACAATCATACCATAGGCTAGCTTCTAGGGTTTAGCCTCCTTGATCTCGTGGTAGATCCACTCTTGTACTACCCATATCATCAATATCAATCAAGCAGGTGTAGGGTTTTACCTCCATCGAGAGGGCCCGAACCTGGGTAAAAACATCGTGTCCCTTGTCTACTATTACCATCCGCCTAGACGCATAGTTCGGGACCCCCTACCCGAGATCCGCCGGTTTTGACACCGACATTGGTGCTTTCATTGAGAGTTCCTCTGTGTCGGCATCGATAGGCTTGATGGCTTCTTCAATCAACAACAACGCCGTCCAGGGTGAGACTTTTCTCCCCGGACAAATCTTCGTATTCGGCGGCTTCGCGCTGCGGGCCAATTCGCTTGGCCATCTGGAGCAGATCGAAAGCTACGCCCCTGGCCATCAGGTCAGGTTTGGAAGCCTAAACTTCACGGCCGACATCCGTGGAGACTTGATCTTCGTCGGATTTGAGCCATAGCCGAGCGTGCCGCGCTGTCACGATGGGCATGATTTAGCTCTGCCTCCGGACAGCGCCCTGGTGGCTGCACTCGAATCCGCTCCGAGCCATAGTTCCGAGCCGATCGCGCAGATCGAGGACGAGTGGTTGGACACCGCCTCGGGAGCTGCAACTTCTACGGCGATGGAGCCGAATACCGACCTTGTCCCTTATAAAGCTCGTGACTCCGAGGCGCCGGACTCCTTGCCGGACTCCGAACCTCCTGCGCCCCTGCCAATCGAATCCGATTGGGCGCCGATCATGGAGTTCACCGCCGCGGACATCTTTCAGCACACACCCTTTGGCGACATCCTAAATTCGCTAAAGCATCTCTCGTTATCAGGAAAGCCCTGGCCGGACTGCGGTCAGGATGGTTGGGATGCGGACGACGAAGAGATTCAAAGCCCACCCACCACCCACTTTGTAGACACTGTCGATGATCTAACCGACATGCTAGACTATGACTCCGAGGACATCGACAGTATGGACGACGATGCCGGAGACAATCAGGAACCAGCGCCCACAGGGCACTGGAAGACCACCTCGTCATATGACATATACATGGTGGACACCCCAAAGGATGGGGACGGCGAAGAAGCAGCGGAGGCAGATTCCCTAAAGAAACAGCCCAAGCGCCGACGTCAGCGGCGCCGCTCTAAATCCCGCCACAGCAAGAATGGAGATTCCGGCACAGGAGATAATAACACCCCAGAAAGTGCCGAAGACAATCCCCTCCAGCATGATTCAACGCAGGAGGATGCAGAAGCCAGCCCTCACGAGAGAGCGGCAGACGAAGAGGTCGAGGATGATAATTACATACCTCCCTCCGGAGACGAGGCAAGCCTCGACGACGATGAATTCGTCGTGCCTGAGGATCCCGTCGAACAAGAGCATTTTAAACGCAGGCTAATGGCCACAGCAAATAGCCTAAAGAAAAAGCAGCAACAGCTTCAAGCTAATCAAGACCTGCTGGCCGACAGATGGACCGAGGTCGTCGCGGCCGAAGATTATGAACTCGAACGCCCCTCCAAGAGCTACCCAAAACGCAAGTTGCTCCCCCGATTAGAGGAGGAAGCATACATACCTTCATCGCCAGCGCACAATGCGGCCGACCAACCACCCCGTTGTCGCGACAGAGAGGCATCCAGGCCCTCCATCAAGACTGTACCCCGGCACCGCTCGAAAAGTACGAAGCCACGAGGGAAAGCGCCGGACTTGCGGGATATATTGGAGGACAAGGCAAGACAATCCAGATCTATTTACGGATCACGTGGGTGCCCCACGACCCACGACGACTACCGGATACAACAACTCCGGCTGGGCCGAACACATCAGACAACGCTCCCTTGAGCTACGTCGTGATATTGCTCAATACAGAGGCGCCGCACACCCACTATGCTTCACTAACGAAGTAATGGATCATCAAATCCCTGAAGGGTTTAAACCCGTAAACATTGAATCCTACGATGGCACAACATACCCCGCGGTTTGGATCGAAGATTATCTCCTTCACATCCATATGGCCCGCGGAGACGATCTCCACGCCATCAAGTATCTCCCACTCAAGCTTAAAGGACCAGCTCGGCATTGGCTTAACAGCTTTCCCGCAGAGTCAATTGGGTGTTGGGAGGACCTGGAAGCCGCATTCCTCGACAACTTCCAGGGCACATATGTGCGACCACCAGACGCCGATGACCTAAGCCACATAATTCAGCAGCCAGACGAATCGGCCAGGCAATTCTGGACACGGTTCTTAACAAAGAAAAATCAAATCGTCGACTGTCCGGATGCAGAGGCCCTCACAGCCTTCAAACATAACATCCGCGACGAGTGGCTGGCCCGGCACCTAGGACAGGAAAAGCCGAAATCCATGGCAGCCCTCACATCACTCATGACCCGCTTCTGTGCGGGAGAGGATAGCTGGCTAGCTCGCAGCAACAACCTCAGTAAAAATGCTGGCAGTCCGGATACTAAGGACCACAATGGCAGGTCGCGTCGAAACAAAAACAAACACCGCGTTAACGGCGACAACAATGAGGATACGACAGTCAACGCCGGATTCCAAGGCTCTAAACCCGGTCAGCGGAAGAAGCCATTCAAAAGAACCACTCCGGGTCCGTCCAATTTGGACCGAATACTCGACCGCTCTTGCCAGATACATGGCACCCCCGAAAATCCAGCTAATCACACCAACAGAGATTGTTGGGTATTCAAGCAGGCAGGCAAGTTAATTGCCAAGAACAATGACAAGGGGCTGCACAGCGATGACGAGGAAGAGACCCGGCCGCCGAACAGTAGAGGACAGAAGGGCTTCCCCCCACAAGTGCGGACGGTAAACATGATATACGCAACCCATATACCCAAGAGGGAGCGGAAGCGTGCACTTAGGGACGTATATGCGATGGAGCCAGTCGCCCCGAAGTTCAATCCATGGTCCTCTTGCCCGATCACTTTCGATCGAAGAGACCACCCGACCAGTATCCGCCATGGCGGATTCGCCGCATTGGTTTTAGACCCAATCGTCGATGGATTTCACCTCACGAGAGTCCTGATGGACGGCGGCAGTAGCCTGAACCTGCTTTATCAGGATACAGTGCGCAAGATGGGCATAGACCCCTCAAGGATTAAACCTACAAAGACGACCTTCAAAGGCGTCATACCAGGTGTTGAGGCCAATTGTACAGGCTCAGTCACACTGGAAGTGGTCTTCGGATCCCCGGATAATTTCCGAAGCGAGGAGTTAATCTTCGACATAGTCCCGTTCCGCAGCGGCTATCACGCTCTGCTCGGACGAACCGCGTTCGCAAAGTTCAACGCGGTGCCGCATTATGCATACCTCAAGCTCAAGATGCCAGGCCCTCGTGGAGTCATCACGGTCAACGGAAATACGGAACGCTCCCTCCGAACGGAGGAACACACAGCGGCTCTCGCGGCAGAAGTACAGAGCAGCCTTTTAAGGCAATTTTCGAGTCCGGCCGTTAAACGACCGGACACGGCCAAACGCGCCCGGAGCAACATCAACCAAGACCACCTGGCACGTTCCGAGCACGCGTAGCAATGCGGCCCCAACCCCAGCCCTCGCATGATTGCAAGACCAGCTCTCCGCGTACATCATTACGCTCTGGAGATACCATGGGCATAGGGGGAGGGGCACGACCACAACAGGCCCAGAGTGCGGCTCGACCACACCAGGGGCTCCCAAGTGTGTCGCTCTTTTCATTTTTATTTTCCTTCTTTTTATACACAGGACTCCGTTCACCAGAGGCCCTGTCCGGCGGCGAACCTGCCGAACTCACGATGCAACAGCCAGGGAGGGACAAAGGCTGCGACGAACACTCAGGTGGTCTCCATTACGAGCATTAAATTTGTTAAATACACCAGTCCGCAGCCCACCCCTGGAGGGGGACATGTTTAATTAGTCCAATCCCTTGCTTACCGCACTATTTGTATCATTCTGCACTCATGGCAGAATTCCTTGAATAAACAATGCAGCACTTTTTGCCTATAATTGCATTACTTTACATATATGTTCATTAATGACATCTCGCACCCGTATATTTTGGTACGGCCGAATACACCAGGGGCTTATGTTCCCCGCATTATGGTGTGATAAGTCCGAACACTTTCACAAGTGCGGCACCCCGAACTTATAGCATTATATGAATCGGCTCCGAATCATGTCTTGGGTCAATAGTTGGGTTTGCCCGGCTCCCATGTTTTGGTACCTTACGTTCCGTTCTGTCGGCTAAGGTAGCACTGGGAGAACCACTGCGATTGCGCCCCGGTTGAGCTGGGCGAGCGCCTCAGTGGAGAAAGCTAAAACTGACTGTCATGATAAGGCGAGAGACTGGTCGCTGTTCGAGAGGTCTTTTCGAGTCCCTAAAGACTTATGCCGCTTCGAGCGAAGAACCGGATAATGTCCGGCCAAGGCGTGGATAGCGCCCCGAACTCGGTCTTCCGAATACTAGGGGCTTCGCCGAAATTTAAAATTATAGAATTCTATGGCTAAGTGAGAGTGTTCAAGCATTATAAGTCCGGTTGCCTTGTTCGTTGTGTTGAGCGCCTCCCTAGATGGACCCAAAAATGGGAACAAGAGTGCTCAAGTTTATCCCGAACACCCCAGTACTAGTGGCATGGGGGCTGAAGCCGACGACTTGCCATCTCCCAGATTTTATAAACGGCCGCACAGAAGGTAATATTTTAAATCAATAAGCGTTGCTTAGCGCATATGAACAAAGTTTTCAGCGCACAGGATAACACATTGCGAGTTTACTCAATAATTACATCTCTGGGGCACTCATCCGCAATCTTGCGGGCACCCTTCAGGACAGTCTTATAGTACATCTCGGGCGTACGATACTCCTTGCCCGCTGGCGGCGCGTCAGTGATAAGCCTCTCCGCATCCAGCCTGCCCCAATGCACCTTTGCGCGGGCAAGGGCCCGACGGGCACCTTCAATACAGGCGGAGCGCTTGATGACCTCCACCCAGGGGCATGCATCCACCAGCCGCCGCACGAGGCCGAAGTAGCTCCCAGGCATGGCCTCTCCAGGCCACAGCCGGACTATGAGGCCCTTCATGGCCTGCTCGGCTACCTTGTGGAGCTCGACCAGCTGCTTCAGCTGGTCGCTAGGGGGCACCGGATGTCCGGCCTCAGCGTACTGAGACCAGAAGACCTTCTCCGTTGAGCTCCCCTCCTCGCCACGGTAGAATGCGGCGGCATCAGACACGCTGCGAGGCAGATCTGCAAACGCCCCTGGAGAGCTCCGAATTCGGGTAAGTAACAGGTAATTTACATTAACATGCTTGCTTTGCATGAAAAATGCCTTACCCGCCGCTATTTTCTTCACCGCCTCAACCTCCTGGAGGGCCTTACGGGCCTCGGCCTTAGCGGCGTTGGCACTTTCAAGAGCCGAGGCAAGCTCGGACTCTCGAGTCTTCGAGTCACGCTCCAAACTCTCATGCTTTTCCATGAGAGCCTGGAGCTCTTGCCGCACCTCCGCCACCCGCGCCTCCTGCTTTTCTCGCTCCGCTCGTTCCACAGCCGCATTGCGTTCGGCCGCGGACACGGCCTCCTTCAGGGTCGCCACCTCGTTCGTGGCCCCTGCAGTACCCACGTTATCCTTGTTATTTCCATTGCAACCAAAATCCTTTTCTGTAAGGTACAAATTTTAAAGTGGTGTTACTCACCTTCTTTGTCCTCGAGCTGCTTCTTGGCAAGGCCGAGCTCTTGCTCGGACCGCTCGAGGTCCTGCTTCAAAGCACCGACCTCCGCAGTCAGTGCGACAGAGGTCAGCAGCGCAGCCTGCAAACCCATATTGACATAATTTTTAGCACTCCTGCGTATATCTTTTTTAGATCCTCAATCCGGTTTTTCTTTCCGAACACCGAACCGAGCATCAAGGGCTACTGTCTATGCGGTATTACATTACATATTTTAAAACTTCTTACCTCAAAGCCTGTTAGAAGGCTACTGCAGGCTTCAGTCAGCCCGCTCTTGGCAAGCTGAACCTTCTGAATCACCGCACTCATGATAGTGCGGTGTTCTTCCTCGATGGAAGCGCCTTTGAGCGCCTCCAACAAGTTGTCCGGCACCTCCGGTTGGACGGAGGCTGCCGGCGTCATGGTCTTGCCCTTCTTACGAAGGGGCCGCCTGCCGGACTCCGGAACCACTGCGGGTTCCGCCGTGGAGTCCGGCGCAAAGTCCGGGAGGCTGCCTTGTGGCGCCTCCGGAGCCTCCTCCCAATGGGTCCCTTCCTGGGATCCCACCTCGGCGTCCTCAGCGTCGCAAGGGGTGGAGGCAGTCGGGATGGAATCCACATCCGATGGAGCCAACGACCCGCTCGATGAAGCGGGGAGATCATCATCGGCCGGACTACAGGTAGTGTGCAGCATTAGAAGGACACTATGTGACACAAAAGAGAAATTATAAATCATTCGGGAATCCGGACACTTACGATCTTGCCGGAGGCCTGGCCCTTGAGGGCCACTCTTCATCGCCAATGTTGGCGTTGGCGGAGCTGTCCGGGGGAATAGTCCTTCCCCTCTTGGACCCTTCGGCCTCCCCCGTTGGGGAAGCCTTCCTCTTCGTCTCTCCCTCCTCTGGGAGAGAGTCCTCTTTCTCCTCCTTGTCTTCGGGGGAGGAGTCCCCCTCGGAGCCATCGGACGATGAGTCCGATATCACCTGGCGCCGGGAACTTCTCCGAGTTCCCGTGGCCTTCTTTTTGGCCTTCTTCTCTGGCACCACATAGAGTGCCAGGACCAGCAGCCCCGTTAAACGGGCGTCTGCTGGGTCTTCGGGAAGGGGAGCCGGACAGTCTACCTGTCCGGACATCCTCTGCTAGTCCTGTCAAAGGCATTGGGAGTTTTTAGATCCCACATAGAGTCAAACTATGAAAGAAAATAAAAGTCCCATAGAGGATAACAAAGCTTACCTCGCCGGCCGGGTGCTTGGTGCTGAATCCGCGGTCTTCCGTCGCGGACGCGGGGGCTTCTCCGCCCTTGAACATCACCCTCCAGGCAGCTTCGTACGTCGTGTCGAAGAGCCCGCTCAAGGCCTGGTGCTGTGCCGGATCGAACTCCCACAAATTAAAGGCCCGTTGTTGGCAGGGGAGAATCCGGCGGACGAGCATGACCTGGATCACATTGACAAGCCTAAGATTCTTATTCACCAAGGTCTGGAGACAGGACTGGAGTCCTGTCAGCTCCTCCGAACTGCCCCATAGCAAGCCCTTCTCTTTCCAGGAGGTGAGCTACATCGAGATACCAGATCTAAACTCGGGGGCCGCCGCCCATTTTGGGTCACGCAGCTCGGTGATGTAGAACCACCCCGATTGCCACCCCTTGATGGACTCCACGAAGGCCCCTTCGAGCCAGATGACGTTGGGCATCTTGCTCAACATGGCGCCTCCACACTCTGCTTGGACGCCCTTCACTACCTTCGGCTTGACGTTGAAGGTCTTGAGCCACAAGCCGAAGTGGGGCTGGATACAGAGGAAGGCCTCGCACACGACGATAAACACCGAGATGTTGAGGATGAAGTTTTGCGCCAGATCGTGGAAATCCAGGCCGTAATAGTACATGAGCCCCCGGACGAAGGGATGCAACGGGAAGCCCAATCCGTGGAGGAAGTGGGGAAGGAATACGACCCTCTCATGGGGCCTGGGGGTGGGGATGAGCTGCCCCTCGTCGGGCAGCCGGTGCGCGATGTCGCCGGATAGGTATCCGGCGCTGCGCAGCTTTGCGATGTGCTCCTCCGTAATAGAGGAGGCCAACCATTTGCCTCCCGCTCCGGACATGACTGGAGAAGGTCGAGACAAGATGTGCGGGCTTGGGCGCTGGAGCTCGAGTGCGCGGAGATGGATAAGCAAAGGAGGAAGAAGGCGTAGGTAAAAAGGTGGATCCTTATCCCCTTATATATGGGCGGACGAAGACTATGCGTCCCCACCGGCCTGGTAAAACTCGCTTATCTCCCAAGCGCCACCATCGATGGCGCGGTTGGGTTACCCACGTCCGTATTAATGAGAATCCCGGAATAAGGGGAACACGATCTCTGCTTCGACAAGACGTGCCAAGGAAACCGCTTCGCTAAACGCGCTGAGGTGGTATAATAAAAAACGATTCAAGTAAAGGCTTGGTAGTGGCTTACCGTCATGCCGCGAAATACGTCAGCAGATTGATCTTGTGTACATAATATTCTCTCTACGGTGGAATGTGGAAATTATTTTGTAGAGCCGGACACTATCCTGGTGTTCACAATCTTCTATGAATTATTCGGAGGAGGAACCCGCCTTGCAATGCCGAACAATATGCGCGCCGGACTCATCGTCATTGAAGCCTGGTTCAGGGGCTACTGAGGGAGTCCTGGACTAGGGGGTGTCCGGATAGCCGGACTATCATCGTCAGCCGGACTCCAAGACTATGAAGATACAAGATTGAAGACTTCGTCCCGTGTCCGGATGGGACTTTCCTTGGCGTGGAAGGCAAGCTTGGCAATACGGATATGTAGATCTCCTACCATTGTAACCGACTCTGTGTAACCCTAGCCCTCTCTGATGTCTATATAAACCGGAGGGTTTTAGTCCGTAGGACAACACAACCATTACAACAATCATACCATAGGCTAGCTTCTAGGGTTTAGCCTCCTTGATCTCGTGGTAGATCCACTCTTGTACTACCCATATCATCAATATCAATCAAGCAGGAGTAGGGTTTTACCTCCACCGAGAGGGCCCAAACCTGGGTAAAAACATCATGTCCCTTGTCTCCTATTACCATCCGCCTAGACGCACAGTTCGGGACCCCCTACCCGAGATCCGCCGGTTTTGACACCGACAGTGTACAAGCTAAACAAAGCACTGTATGGCCTCAAACAAGCTCCTCGTGCCTGGTATGATACAATCAAAGACTTCCTGAAGAGCAAAGGCTTCAAACCTGGATCCCTCGATCCCACACTCTTCATGAAGACATATGATGGTGAACTGTTTGTGTGCCAAATATATGTGGATGACATAATCTTCGGATGCACCAACCAGAAGTATAGTGATGAGTTTGGGTACATGATGCAAGAGCAATATCAAATGTCCATGATGGGTGAGCTGAAGTTCTTCCTTGGTCTTCAAATTCGTCAGCAACGAAATGGCATCTTCATATCTCAAGAAAAATACCTCAAAGATTGTCTGTAGAAGTTTGGAATGGAAGACTGCAAAGGCTACACGACACCAATGCCAGCAAAACACCATCTTGGTCCCGACGACAATGGTAAAGAGTTCGATCAAAAGGTATACCACTCCACGATTGGTTCTTTGCTTTATTTATGTGCATATAGGCCAGATATTATGCTTAGTGTTTGCATGTGTGCTCGATTCCAAGCGGCACCAAAGGAATCGCATCACTTAGCTGTGAAGCGAATTCTTCGATATTTGGCTTACACCCCAACACTCGAATTATGGTATCCCAAGGGCTCAAAATTTGATTTGGTTGGATTCTTAGATGCTGATTATGCTGGTGACAAGGTGGATTGCAAGTCTACATCAGGCACATGTCATTTTCTTGGATGATCACTTGTCTGTTGGTCTTCGAAGAAGCAGAACTGTGTATCACTCTCAACTGCTGAATCTGAATACATTGCTGCTGGATCCTGTTGTGCTCAGCTTCTATGGATGAAGCAAACTCTCAAGGATTATGGCATCAACCTGAAACAAGTACCTCTCTTCTGCGACAACGAAAGTGCCATCAAAATAGCCAACAATCCAGTCCAACACTCGAAGACAAAGCACATCGAAATTCGTCATCACTTTCTCAGAGATCATGTTATGAAGAAAGATATCGATATCATTCACATCAACACTGAAGAGCAACTGGCAGATATCTTCACAAAGCCCTTGGATGAGAAAAGATTTTGCAAGTTACGGTGTGAGCTAAATATCTTGGAATCCTCTAATGTCCTGTGATCAGGCACACATCCTAACACTTATGCATGTTGATGACTTAGATGTGCAACACACAAAGTAATGTATATCTTCAATCAATGAAGATTTACACTCTGAGTGTGAATATATTAACATGGAATTTGACTTCGGAGCGCCACGATAATTGTGCGCCGTGTCTGGGTCTAATATTTCCTATACGGTGGGTAACGCCACCACCAACTTTATTTGCTTGAAGTGTTTCACTCAAGGCGTTATACTGCAATGACTTCGCATTTGGTTTGTCTTCAGTTTCAATTTGTCTTCATGACTTTTCGCACTATGATGATTTGATCGCTTTCTGATATATACTAGTGTTATGTCCTCTACAGCATTCACTTATAGCTATGTCTTCAAGATTGGATCTTTTGAACTAAGTGAATGTGATCGGACCCTAACCTCTCTATGCTTCCTATCTCAAACTCTATCTGTCCAAATCATATGCATTCTATTGAAACTGTCGAATGTCTTCTCTGCGTCCTAGTCAGCAGAAGGCAAAGAGACAAACATTAAATCTATTTTAAATGGCTTATCTTTATTGTTGAAATCCGGAGAAGCCAGAACAACTCTCCGACATGCCTGGCGGGCGTGGGAACGTGGGACAACCCTGAGTGTGTTGCATGCTTGCCACGTAACCCTCAGATATGAACCGCCAGGGGCACCAGCGTAATTGCACTGTATCTCTCACCTACTTATAAATACTTGTCCCCCGCGGTAAAGAAATCCTTCTTCCACCTCTCCACCTCCGTCAAAACCCTAGCGCCACTGCTAGCTCGTGACGACGCCGGCGACGAAGCGCTTAGCTGCCGCGACTTCTCCGACGCCCTCCTCACGCCGGCCGCGGACATCGTCCTCTCCGCCGTCGCCGTAGGTGTCCTCCATCGCCAAGTTAGGGCACGGTGGGATGAACTGCCCGGTCTCCTATTCTTCCATCTAGCAGTTCTTCGTGCGGTAATTATAACTCTATTTTTACCACCTTTTTGATCTTCAAGATTCATCCTGTTTACCAAAAGTGGTTTCTGTCTGTTCAAGTTAGATCTATTCTGTTTGCATCTCATACTGCCTAGTCGATTCACTTAGATTTCCTGTCTAGTTTGATTCCTCACTTGTACTTATTCACGGATTGGTACAAATCTGGAACCAACTCACCTAAATAAGTGAATGTCTTCGCATCATGAGGTCAATGTCTTCAAACTGATTTATCTTCAAAATCTTCTGAGAATGCATATGACCTCTTCCCCTTCCCTCGCATCTCTAATGCTGTCACAGGTACATGTCCATGGGAGAATCCCTTGGTTCTCATAGTCTGCATTCGTTTGCAGAATACTTACAGCATCATATAAGTTCTCCTGAAGCCAGTTCCTTCTTGACCAGCAAGCGTAAACCTCTGAAGCCTTTGAACGTGCTGAAGCCATTCAGTTTGAAGTTCATGGCTGCACAAAAATCAGCAAGGAAGGGTGGCAGACAGCGCAGAGAAGGAACATCCAAAGATCTGCGTGATGACTTAGCAGAACTATACAAGACAGATCCCGAAGAAAATTATCATCAGAGGAAGATGCGAATCCAATGGATTTGTTGCTATTGGGCCGAGGAGTGGTTCAAGTACAAGTTTGTGATGAAGGAATATGCAGAGAAAAATGCCATCAAGAGACCTTGGGGTGATATCCTCTATCGAGGCCTTCAACCCAAGAGCAAAGCTAAAGCCATTGACCAAGGCTTCTATCCTTGCATGGTCCGTGGCCCACAGCCTGAGAACGCAGATCCCACTTCACTACTCTGGTGTTGTGATGACTCTCTCTTCAAGCGCAACTACCAGTTTGCTGTGGCTTCGGCCAAGAAGAACAAGAAGTCCTTGGGCTTGGACTTCAACCCAGGTCCCTCCGCTCCCCGTGCTGTCGGCTCCTGTGAAGCTAATCCCAATGAGATTGGCCCCTTCTCCAACCTTGATGGCCTCATCACCTACATTGTGGTCCAAGGTGCCAGAGTAGATCATTCTGACAATGATGCTGACTCTGATGAAGCCCCTGCTCCTCCTCCAAAGCCGCAGAAGCAAAAGAAGACAAAGGCTTCAACCTCAGCTGCACCTCCGAAGACTTCTCGTGCGAAGCCACTGGCCACTGCACCTCCTAAAGCCAGTGTGCAGTCTGAAGATCAATCCCGTGTCTCCAAGAGAACGGAGAAGAAAAAGCAACTTGTCAGACCATCTGATCAAAGAGCCTTGACTCCTGCTGCAATTCTGCGTGAAGAACCCATTGATCTATCAAGTGATGAAGATCTTGCTGATGATGCCCTTGAGCAGCTGATAAAGAGCAAGGAAGAAGCAGAAATCTTCAGCAACTTGCCTCTCTTTGATGTGGGCATCATCCACAATTTCATTGATGAGTGGTTCGACACCCCCAATGTCAGCTTTGAAGATTTACAGCTCCCCATTGGCCTCAGCGTCGCCTTCAATGGCGCCATTGCTTCTGAGCTAGCTCTCGCTCAGCGCATCGTTGAGCTCAAGAATAAGATTGATTATGAGAAGGCTCAATTCAAGAAGCATGTGGCCAAGCTAAGTGTTCAAGACGTCCGCAACTTCAAGGTCATGCTACATGAACTTAAAGAAGCTTTTCTGAAGAAGCGTGAAGAAGCCCAGGGCTCTCGAGAGCGCATGAAGATATTGGCTGATAAGTGCGTGCTCGCCTACAACGAGGCTGAGAAGCGCAAGTCACTTGGTCATCCTAGCATTGACCCCAGGATGGCTGCTAAGAAGAAGAAGAAGCTTCCTGCTGATTAGCCTGAACCTTCAAGCCAAGAAGCCCCTCGCATTATCTTCCCAAGCAGCATGACTGGCTCGAAGCCAAAGGTCACCACAACAGCTTCAGAACAGAATAAGACGAGGGCTGCCGAGGCTGAAGCCAGAAAGAGAAAGAATACTGAAGCCTCTGATGCCGCTCCCTCCAAGAAGAAGCGCAAGACCAAGAAGACTAGGGCTGCTTCCATAGAGCTCTTAGTTGTTGAACCCATTTCCGTGGTTCGCCCAACGTCAGAACATCAAGAACGAAGGATGGTAGTCCATGAGCCTGCTCCCACAGAGGCTCATGTGGCTGAAGATATTCCAGCAGTTGAACCCACCGCTGCTGAAGACATTGGTCATGATGACAATGTAACTGATGATGAAGTTCTTCCTCAGATCGAACACGACGTGGTATCATCGGCTGTTCAAACGAACAGCGAACTCATCAGCATTGGTCGTCCTTTGACGCCAATTGCTCAGGATGCATCGTGGGCTGATCACCCACAACTCCAAGACTCCCCCAGTACTCCCCAACAACAATAACAAGCTACACCCAACATGCAAGAAGAGGATGAAGACTTTCAGGCCCAGCCAACTCCATCTCCTAAGGCGAAGCCAGCACTTCGCAGGCTTCGCAGAGGACAAAGGCCTGAAGTCCCTCTATCAAGCGTTCCAGAAGGAGAAGTGCAACGTTCACCAGTTGCACGACAATTATTTTCTAAACCTGCTCCAACTGTGAATGTCTCCGAGTCCGAAGCACATGCTGCTGAAGACATTCCGGCTGCATCAGCCGAGGAAAATGAAGAAGAAGTACGTGTACCTACTCCCCCAGCAATTGAAGAAGAAGCAGTTCCTGATGTGAACGTGCTTGTGCCCGACCCTCCTGCTCGTCAAGAGGAGGTTGACAATGTTGAGGCTGCCATCACCAACGCCAACGAAGCCAGTGACGTAGTCATGGCTGATGCTAATGTGGAGCCTGCACCAACCAGTGTGCCTGAAACCATTGAGGCCATTGTGCCTGAAGATTATGAGGCCCCTGCACCTGAAGCGAATGAGCATGCTGCACCTGAAGCCAATGAGAATGCTGCACCTGAAGCTAATATGACAACTGCTCCCGAAGCACCTGTCGTGCAGCCTAATGCCTCCGCTGTTGCCCCTGCTCCTGTTCCGCCACCAAGGCCTCACACAATTGAGCAAGCATACAGTCATGGTCAGCTTACTACTGTCTGATGGCCCATTCTGGTGCCTCCACCCTCTGCCTCAGGACCTCAATTTGACTATCATGTTGAGCATAGGCCTCAAGTCCAGAAGCCAAAGCCAAGGTTGCCAAGGTTTTCAGGTACTGCCAACTCACCAGGGTCCTTCAATGCTAATGGCTTCAAAAGCCACAATACCTTCTTTGACAGCGCCAAGAACCCCTACTCCAAGCCAAGGATATCATCAGATCGGTTCTGGAGCTATCAGCAGAGAAGCTATTACTCCTGCGTACTATATGATCAAGGGCGCATTTTCCCTCATATGCGCCTTGACACTGAAGCTATAGCTGGACTGCCGTGCTTAGAAGAAGCACTTGCTGCTTTCGTGATGCTGGTCTGCTCCACTTTGTGACAGACAAAGAACATTGGAATGAAGAGCTATTGCTTCAATTCTATGCCACTCTGCACATTCGCGGCTACTATAGAGACATCAAGACATGGGTTCTCGAGTGGATGACTGGAAATGTTCATCATGAAGCCAAAGCTATGGATATTATTGAGCTTACAGGGCTAGCCACTCCTGGAGAACTATATGAACCTGACTGTCAGCTACACCGCAATGCTGTGGAAAGCATTTTTCATAAGCCAGAACCCAATATGAGCCAGATGTTGAGCATGATGAAGCCTTTGCCATCTGACGTTGAGTATCCCACACATTTCTTTGTTGAAGACCTTGAGTATCTGCTCGCACCATATATCATATCATCAGGCGAACTCTATGGCCAGTCAAAGGACACTCATCCGCAGCCAAGCTTGAAGGAGCTATGAAGACTTTGGTCTTCTATATTCTCAATGGCATCAACTTCAACACTCAAGAATTCTTCATCAGGCAACTTGCTGCTTCCGGCTCTGACCTATTTGGTCTGAAGTTTTATGCTCCATGGGTCCTGCGCCTCATCAAGCGACACTCATCTGTCAATTATCAGCCCTCTGCTCGCAATCATATAATCTTTCTGCCAGAGGTTGATATGTCCGTTGATGCAATATACTCTGACCCTGCCAAGACACCGCTTTGTCTTCAGAATATTGAGCACCAAAGCTTCACTCAGCCTATTGAAGGTGTTCAAGCAGCGACACGAATCTATCCACTAGTTGGTAACACTCGTCTGCCTCATAGAGCGCCCACTGAAGCCACTGAAAGCACCATTGCACGAAGGCCTCGGAAGCGTTCTTGTGTTCTCAACGACCGAGAACTTCTTGTGGCCCTTCATCAGAAACATGATAAGCATCATTTCTGGCTCAAGAGACAGATGCAAAGCCTCTTGGTGGATGTCAATCGCATTCGCAACCTTGCCACCAAGAATGCCTTTGTTGCTCATGAAACTTGCCGGCGATCATGGAAGAGTTTGACCCTGCTCAGTGCTGAAGCTGATCTTCAAGACGATGGCTTCAATGAAAGATTCCAGTTTGACTCCACTCCTCCACGGACTGCTGTCTTACGTCGCACCCCATCTCTTGAAGACTCTGAATATTCTTCTTCCGCGGCAACAGTTACTGCCAGAGTGATCGATGATGAAGATGATGCTACTTCACCACCTCCTGCTACTGCGCGCATCGACACTACACCAAGTTCGTCTGCACCGCCAACCAACGCCGACAACCCTGCTGCTTCACCTACTCATGATAACGAGTAGATGCTCTATGTCTTCAAACCTTTTTGGTCCTTACTGACAAAAGGGGGAGAAGCGTATGAGTTGATAGTCTTCAAGCGGGTTCATATGGGTGGTTGCATTATATTCTGCTGCGTGCTTACAACTCTTGTGTTTTGAAACATTTGGTTCTTTGAGTTGTAACACCTAAACTTGATGGTGGTCTGCTACTTCTGCTACTTATTTTCTTTACTATGATGCGATGATAAATTCCGCATGTGCGATGATAACTTCCGCACTTAGATCATTCTGCAGATGTCCATTTTTCATTATGCATGTCATTCTACTTGCTATATCATTTCATGCATGATAAATTATCTTCATAAGTTGAAGTGGATCTCCAAAAGTACAACCTGCCATGTGCATTTGCATTCCAAAATAAAATTACTTATATGCACATCTTCAGGGGGAGCCCTTGCAACTTATGAAGACAATTCCCTATCCTTACAATTTCACATACTTTATCCCCGTTGAAAACTTCAACCAGTTTGTCATCAATCACCAAAAAGGGGGAGATTGTAAGTGCATCTAGTGCCACCCCAGTTGGTTTTGGAGTATTGACAACAAAGTTGGTTGAGGGACTAATGCGTTTCTGAGAATTGCAGGATAACGCAGGTAGTGTCCCTCATTGATTCGGTTTACCTACCAGAGATGACCCCTAAAAATGTATGAAGACATTGAAGACAATGGTGGTATGAGAAGATATTCATATTGCAGACTATGACATGAGAAGACATTGTGTGAAGACTTTGGAGCGCGAAGACTGGGTGGTTTCGTTGTTTCCTTTTTCTTCTATGTTGAGTCATAGGAACCACTGTACTGTTAAGTGGGGTCCAAGTGAACTAAGTCAGAGTGACTGAAGTGATGCTCAACTCAAATCCTATGTCTTCGAGCGAAGACAATGAAAGCAAATCTTATCCAGAGCTGGATGAGTCAGCTTTGCTTGTAGCCCAAGTAAAGTTGCCGCGTGTGTTTGAAATCTGACCGTTGGAACACGTGTCAGTTCCTTAGTGACCCAGGGTCATTTTGGACAAATCAGGTCGGGTTGCCTAGTGGCTATAAATAGCCCACCCCCTACACCATAAATTGGTGGCTGCTCAGAGTTTGTGCACGGCTTTTGTCGTTTGAGAGCAACCCACCTCGAAGCATTTGAGAGAGAGAGAAATCCTTGCGAGGACAGAGCCCAAACACCCAGAGCCAAAGAGTGTTAGGCATCACTGAAGTCTTTCTGTCTGTGTGACCTGAAGACTTATTACACTTGAGGACTGTGAATCCTCCAGCCGGTTAGGCGTCGCGTTCTGAGCATCCAAGAGTCATTGTGGATTGCCGGTGAACGAAGTCTGTGAAGGTTTGGAAGTCTCCCTTGTAGACTTACCAGAGTGATTGGGCGAGGACTGGGTGTCCTTAGCTCAAGGGGAATAAGGTGAAGACATGGTCTTCTGAGTTAAATCTCAGCCTCCCTAACCAGACGTACAGTTGTCACAGCAACTAGAACTGGTCCAACAAATCCTGTGTCTTCAACAAGCAACTGGTTCTATCCCTTCCCATCCTTACTTTAGTTTGTCTTCGTGAAGTCATTGCCTATCCGTGTATCTGTTTGACTTCATTGCTTGACTACTATTGTTGATTGGCTTCACACTATCTTCCATCTTGATCCTTACTACCTAACTGCTATTAGTCCTGTACTTTCACATCATTACATACTTGACTATGGCTTGTTTAGGGTAGTTTATCTTCCGCTGCATATCAATTAGGTTATTTCTGTTGTTTGTCTTCGAAACTTCCAAGTTTTGAAGACTTTCATAAAAATTGCCTATTCACCCCCCCTCTAGTCGATACTAGCACTTTCAGATACTAGTTCTGCTGCTAATATTTGCAACTCGAAACAGGGACTACAAATTAAGCAGACACTGCTAAGGACGAGGTGACGATGCGTGTGGGAAATGGTTCCAAAGTCGATGTGATCGCCGTCGGCACGCTAAATAATTGTTATTTGGTGCCAGTGTTAAGCATGAACATTATATCTGGATGTTGTTTGATGCGAGACGGTTATTCATTTAAATCTGAGAATAATGGTTGTTCTATTTATATGAGTAATATCTTTTATGGTCATGCACCTTTAAAGAGTGGTCTATTTTTGATGAATCTCGATAGTAGTGATACACATATTCATAATGTTGAAGCCAAAATATGTAGAGTTGATATTGATAGTGCAACTTATTTGTGGCACTGCCATTTAGATCATATTGGTGTAAAGTGCATGAAGAAACTCCATACTGATGGACTTTTAGAATCACTTGGTACTTGCGAACCATGCCTCATGGGCAAGATGACTAAAACACCATTCTCCGGTACAATGGAGAGAGCAACTGATTTGTTGGAAATCATACATACTAATGTATGTGGTCCAATAAATGTTGAGGCTCGTGGTGGATATCGTTATTTTCTCACCTTCACAGATGATTCGAGCAGATATGGGTATATCTACTTGATGAAACATAAGTCTGAAACATTTGAAAAGTTCAAAGAATTTCAGAGTGAAGTTGAAAATCATCGTAACAAGAAAATAAAGTTTCTACGATCTGATCGTGGAGGAGAATATGTGAGTTATGAGTTTGGTTTACATTTGAAGCAATGCGGAATAGTTTCACAACTCACGCCACCCGGAACACCACAACATAATGGTGTGTCCGAACGTCGTAATCGTACTTTATTAGATATAGTGCGATCTATGATGTCTCTTACCGATTTACCTCTATCGTTTTGGGGTTATGCTTTAGAGACGGCCGCATTCACGTTAAATAGGGCACCATCAAAATTGGTTGAGACGATGCCTTATGAACTATGGTTTGGCAAGAAACCAAAGTTGTCGTTTCTTAAAGTTTGGGGCTGCGATGCTTATGTGAAAAAGCTTCAACCTGATAAGCTCGAACCCAAATCGGAGAAATGTGTCTTCATAGGATACCCAAAGGAAACTGTTGGGTACACCTTCTATCACAGATCCGAAGGCAAGACATTTGTTGCAAAGAATGGATCCTTTCTAGAGAAGGAGTTTCTCTCAAAAGAAGTGAGTGGGAGGAAAGTAGAACTTGATGAGGTAATTGTACATGCTCCTTTATTGGAAAATAGTTCATCACAGAAATCAGTTCCTGTGACGACTACACCAATAAGTGAGGAAGCTAATGATGATGATCATGAAACTTCAGAACAAGTTACTATAGAACCTCGTAGGTCAACCAGAGTAAGATCCGCACCAGAGTGGTATGGTAATCCTATTTTGGAGGTCATGTTACTTGACCATGGCGAACCTACGAACTATGAGGAAGCGATGATGAGCCCAAATTCCGCAAAATGGCTTGAAGCCATGAAATCTGAGATGGGATCCATGTATGAGAACAAAGTGTGGACTTTGGTTGACTTGCCCGATGATCGGCAAGCCATCGAGAATAAATGGATTTTTAAGAAGAAGACTGACGTTGATGGTAATATTACTGTCTACAAAGCTCGACTTGTTGCGAAAGGTTTTCGACAAGTTCAAGGGGTTGACTACGATGAGACTTTCTCACCCGTAGCGATGCTTAAGTCTGTCCGAATCATGTTATCAATTGCCGCATTTTATGATTATGAAATTTGGCAAATGGATGTAAAAACTGCATTCCTGAATGGATTTCTGGAAGAAGAGTTGTATATGATGCAGCCAGAAGGTTTTGTCGATCCAAAAGGTACTGACAAAGTGTGCAAGCTCCAGCGATCCATCTATGGACTGGTGCAGGCATCTCGGAGTTGGAATAAATGCTTTGATAGTGTGATCAAAGCATATGGTTTTATATAGACTTTTGGAGAAGCCTGTATTTACAAGAAAGTGAGTGGGAGCTCTGTAGCATTTCTGGTATTATATGTAGATGACATATTGTTAATTGGAAATGATATAGAATTTCTGGATAGCATAAAGGGATACTTGAATAAAAGTTTTTCAATGAAAGACCTCGGTTAAGTTTCTTACATATTGGGCATCAAGATCTATAGAGATAGATCAAGACGCTTGATTGGACTTTCACAAAGCACATACCTTGAAAAAGTTTTGAAAAAGTTCAAAATGGATCAGGCCAAGAAAGGATTCTTGCCTATGTTACAAGGTGTGAAGTTGAGTCAGACTCAATGCCCGACCACTTCAGAAGATAGAGAGAAAATGAAAGGAGTTCCCTATGCTTCAGCCATAGGCTCTATCATGTATGCAATGCTGTGTACCAGACCTGATGTGTGCCTTGCTATTAGTTTAGCAGCGAGGTACCAAAGTAATCCAGGAGTGGATCACTGGACAGCGGTCGAGAACATCCTGAAATACCTGAAAAGGACTAAGGATATGTTTCTCGTTTATGGAGGTGACAAACAGCTAGTCGTAAATGGTTACGTCGATGCAAGCTTTGACACTAATCCGGACGATTCTAAATCGCAAACCCGATACGTGTTTTTATTAAATGGTGGAGCTGTAAGTTGGTGCAGTTCTAAACAAAGCGTTGTAGCGGGATCTACATGCGAAGCGGAGTACATAGCTACTTCGGAAGCAGCAAATGAAGGAGTCTGGATGAAGGAGTTCCTTTCCGATCTAGGTGTCATACCTAGTGCATCGGAACCAATGAAGATCTTATGTGACAATACTGGTGCAATTGCCTTGGCAAAGGAATCCAGATTTCACAAGAGGACCAAGCACATCAAGAGACGCTTCAATTCCATCTGGGACCAAGTCCAGGTGGGAGACATAGAGATTTGCAAGATACATACGGATCTGAATGTTCTAGACCCATTGACTAAGCCTCTTCCACGAGCAAAACATGATCAGCACCAAGACTCACTGGGTGTTAGAATCATTATTGTGTAATCTAGATTATTGACTCTAGTGCAAGTGGGAGACTGAAGGAAATATGCCCTAGAGGCAATAATAAAGTTATCATTTATTTCCTCATATCATGATAAATGTTTATTATTCATGCTAGAATTGTATTACCCGGAAACATAATACATGTGTGAATACATAGACAAACATAGTGTCACTAGTATGCCTCTACTTGACTAGCTCGTAAATCAAAGATGGTTAAGTTTCCTAACCATAGACATGAGTTGTCATTTGATTAACGGGATCACATCATTAGGAGAATGATGTGATTGACCTGACCCATTCCGTTAGCTTAGCACTTGATCGTTTAGTATGTTGCTATTGCTTTCTTCATGACTTATACATGTTCCTATGACTATGAGATTATGTAAATCCCGTTTACCAGAGGAACACTTTGTGTGCTACCAAACATCACAACATAACTAGGTGATTATAAAGGTGCTCTACAGGTGTCTCCAAAGGTACTTGTTGAGTTGACGTATTTCGAGATTAGGATTTGTCACTCCGATTGTCGAAGAGGTATCTCTGGGCCCTCGGTAATGCACATCACTATAAGCCTTGCAAGCAATATAGCTAATGACATACATACGGTATGATGCATTACGTAACAAGTAAAGAGACTTGCCTGTAACGAGATTGAACTAGGTAGTGGATACCGACGATCGAATCTCGGGCAAGTAACATACCGATGACAAAGGGAACAACGTATGTTGTTATGCAGTTTGACCGATAAAGATCTTCGTAGAATATGTAGGAGCCAATATGAGCATCCAGATTCCGCTATTGGTTATTGACCGGAAACAGTTCTAGGTCATGTCTACATAGTTCTCGAACCCGTAGGGTCCGCACGCTTAACGTTACTATGACAATTTCATTATGAGCTTATATGTTTTGATGTACCGAAGGTTGTTCGGAGTCCCGGATGTGATCACGCACATGACGAGGAGTCTCGAAATGGTCGAGACATAAAGATTGATATATTGGATGACTACATTCGGACACCGGAAGTGTTCCGGGTGATTTCGGAGAAAACCGGAGTGCCGGAGGGTTACCGGAACCCCCCCGGGAACTAATGGGCCTTATTGGGCCCTAGTGGAGAGAGAGAGAGAGGGGCCGGACAGGGCAAGAGGCGCGCCCCCTCCCCTTGAGTCTGAATAGGACAAGGAAAGGGGGGCGGCGCCCCCCTTGCCTTTCCCCTCTCCCACTCCTTCCTTCCCCCTCCTTCTTGGACTAGGAAAGGGAGGGGCAAACCTACTTGGAGTAGGTTTCCCCCTCCTAGGGCGCGCCACCCCCTTGGCCGGCCCCCTCCCCCCCATTTATATACGGAGGAGGGGGGCACCCCATGACACACAAGTTGATCTTCGTGATCGTTCCTTAGCCATGTGCGGTGCCCCCCTCCACCATATTCCACCTCGGTCATATCGTAGCAGTGCTTAGGCGAAGCCCTGCGTCGGTAGAACATCATCACCGTCGCCACGCCGTCGTGCTGACGGAACTCATCCCCGACACCCTGCTGGATCGGAGTCCGAGGATCATCATCGAGCTGAACGTGTGCTGAACTCGGAGGTGGAGTGCGTTCGGTACTTGGATCGGTCGGATCGTGAAGACATACGACTACATCAACCGCGTTGTCATAACGCTTCCGCTTTCAGTCTACGAGGGTACATGGACAACACTCTCCCCTCTCGTTGCTATGCATCACCATGATCTTGCGTGTGCGTAAGATTTTTTTTTGAAATTACTACGTTACCCAACAGATGAGCAGAGGAAGAAGAAGGCGTGGGTGAAAAAGGGGAATCCTTATCTCTTTATAATTGCGGTAGAAACCATGCGCCTCCCCACTTGCCCTATAAACTCGCTTATTCCCCAAGCGTCGTGTTGATGGCGCGGTTGGGTTACCCACACCCATATTGATGAGAATCCCGTGTTAAGGGGACACGATCTCTGCTTCGACAAGAAGTGCCAATGAAACCGCCTCGCAAGATGTGCAGTAGCAGGTTGAGAAAAACGGTTCGAATAATGACCGGGCCACGGCGTGATGTCATGCTATGAAAAGTTGTTAGTAGAATAGATTTGTGGAATATTGTGCTCTCTACAGTGGTATGTGGAATTTGTTTTGCAGAGCCAAACACGATCCTTGTGTTCAAGATCTTCTATGGAGTATTCGGAGAAGGAACCCGCCTTGCAATGCCGAAGACAATCTGCACGCCGGACTCATCATCATTGAAGCATGGTTCAGGGGCTACTGAGGGAGTCCAGGATTAGGGGGTCCTCGGACAACCAGACTATATGCTTATGCCGGACTGTTGGACTACAAAGATACAAGATTGAAGACTTCGTCCCGTGTCCGGGTGGGACTCTCCTTCGCGTGGAAGGCAAGCTTGGCAATTCGGATATGTAGATTTCCTTCTCTGTAACCGACTCTATGTAACCCTAGCCCCCTCCAGTGTCTATATAAACTGGAGGGTTTAGTCCGTAGGACAAGAACAATCATAATCATAGGCTAGCTTCTAGGGTTAGCCTCTACGATCTCGTGGTAGATCAACTCTTGTAATACTCATATCATCAAGATCAATCAAGCAGGAAGTAGGGTATTACCTCCATAGAGAGGGCCCGAACCTAGGTAAACATTGTGTCCCCCGCCTCCTGTTACCATTAGCCTTAGACGCACAGTTTGGGACCCCCTACCCGAGATCCGCCGGTTTTGACACAGACACCCGATGCACTGGGTATTACACCCAGATTGGATATGAACTCCTTCATCCAGACTCCTTGTTGTGCTGCTTCCGAAGCAGCTATGTACTCCGCTTCACATGTAGATCCGGCTGCTACTTCTTGAGCTTGTGTTGGTTTTTTTCCTTGAAGAGGAAAGGGCAATGCAGCAAAGTAGAGATAAGTATTTACCTCAGTTTGAGAACAAAGGTATCAATCCAGTAGGAGGTACACGCAAGTCTCCAATCTATGCACCTGCACAAACAATCAAACACTTGCACCCAACGCGATAAAGGGGTTGTCAATCCCTTCACGGTCACTTGCAAGGATGAGATCCGATAGAGATAGATATAAAAGATTACTAAAATGAAAAACAAAATAAAAGTAAATAAATTGCGGCAAGGTATTTTTAGATTTTTTGGTTTATAGGTCTAAAAATATATGATGGAAAATAGACCCCGGGGCTATAGGTTTCACTAGATGCTTATCTCTTGAAAGAAAGCATACGGTGGGTGAACAAATTACTGTCGAGCAATTGATAGAAAAGCACAAAGTTATGACGATATCCAAGGCAATGATTATGAATATAGGCATCACGTCCGTGTCAAGTAGACCTACTCCTGCCTGCATCTACTACTATTACTCCACACATCGACCGCTATCCAGCATGCATCTAGAGTATTAAGTTCATAAGAACAGAGTAATGCCTTAAGTAAGATGACATGATGTAGAGGGATAACTCAAGCAATATGATGAAAACCCCATCTTTTTACCGTTGATGGCAACAATACAATACGTGCCTCGCTACCCCTACTATGTCACTGGGTGAGGACACCGCAAGATTGAACCCAAAACTAAGCACCTCTCCCATTGTAGGAAGAACTAGTCTAGTTGGCTAAACCAAACCGATAATTCGAAGAGAAATACAAAGATATCAAATCATGCATATAAGAATTCAGAAAAGGCTCAAATAATATTCATAGATAATCTGATCATAAATCCACAATTTGTCGGATCTCGACAAACACACCGTGTTGGGGATATAATTATTTGTGTAAGCCGCCCAGGAGGGGCCGGGTCATGCAAAGAAGACTCATCAGAAAGAAGCCCAAGACCAAGCATGAAGATGGCGGTTCAATAAAGGGTCTAAGGCCCACAGGCGGCTTAAGGTCCATAGTGGTAAACCGCCATGATGACATGACTTGTAACATAAGGTAGAATTAACTAGTCACCGAGCTGGACACTATCTATGAGCCAGCCGGGACTCTGTAGGCCGCAGGGCATCCGCCCGTGTATATAAGGGGACGACCCTCTAGCGGCTTAGGGTAAGAAACAACTCATCGAGCACCGGGCATAGCGTATCTTGCTCCCTGCTTATCAAAACATCAAGCAATACCAACCCAACTAGACGTAGGCCTTACCTTCACCGTAAGGGGCCGAACTAGTATAAACCTCTCGTGTCTCTTGTCCTGATTAACCCCTTCAAGCTTCCTAGTTGCGATGGCTCCATGACTAAGTCCTTTCACTAGGACATCTGACGTGACAATTCCACGACAGTTGGCGCCCAGCATGGGGCCAGCGCACGGTGGATTTGAGTTCTTGAAGGGCAACTTTAAGGGCTCAAGGGATACGTAGTGGGCCGGATGACCAAGAGTCGTCGCGGCAAGAGCTACATCAACGACGAAGGCTGGGGCCCCGATGCCGACTCAATTGAGTACGGGTATTGGGTCCCCTTTGGTGGAATCCACGTCTTCATCGGCCGGATTGGTGAGCAGGGCCCAGAGCCGGATTGCTGCATCGACCTTGTCGAAACAGCTCAGCGTGCGAGACCTGCCCAAGCTCAACCCGTCATGAAGCGTGCCTTCGTGGGTTGCATCCACAGAGGAGAACTTTCTAAAGGATCTATAGATGGTGGTGAGACGGCCGCCCTCTCCGACGGTGATTCGTCCGCCGGTTCAACAGATTTGTTGTATCTGTTACAGGATGGCGGGCTTGGGGGCTGTTCCAACAGCTCTAGTATTCCAGACCACTATGAGCCGCCAAGCTGGGAAGGAGTCTTCATGGCTGGTACTCAACCCGGTCAAAACTCAACGGCTGCAGCAGCAATAACGTCCGGGTCAGGAGCGGCCGGGGCAGGAGGCCCTGTGCGCCCGCCGGCTCAGGTGCTGATGGATCTCATGGATAAGTTGACGGCCCTGTTAACCACCACAGTCATCCTTGCGAATCAAGATGAGCATAACGCGGAGGTGGCACAGGTGCGTGAGGAGATAGCTCAGGCCAAGGAGGCCTTGGCAGCTAAGGACACCAGGTTAGCCACAGAACGGGCGGCTTTGGATGCACGGGCACAACAGCTACAGTCAGAGGCCTTCAAGCTTACGATGAGCCGGAACGCATCTAACAAGGTGATGAGGAGGAGACATCAGAAAACCCAGTCCCGTTTACCTCCGGTTTATGATCCTTGGAATCTTTTCGCTACACCCAGAGCCGGCCCAAGTAACCAGCCAGATGCAAATCAATGACAACCGGAACAGGAGGACCGTCTCAGCCTCGGGAGATGGCACCTCCTTATGGGAACATGGCACCGCCCCGTTACGTGCTGATACCGCCGGGTCACTTTTCCAACCCCATGGAGAACTTGATCACAGCATCAACACGTTTGGCGGCTCTCCCGGTGGACGGTGACGATCCAACAGCAGTGGAGACTCGAAGGATCAGAGACCTCGTCTAGACAGCCCTGGCTCAGCAAGAGACTTATTCCTACAAGCCGGGACAGGATTCATTCAACTCCCCCGCCTTGGTTATCTCCGACTCGTCCAAACCGGAGTCCAAGTTACAGCAGGCACATGGAGTCAGAAGATTTGTCAAGCAACGCCCAGCGCCGTAACCAGCCCGGTGGTTATAACCCGGTGCAGGACCGAATACATTAGGAGGACGAGCGGGCGGCTCAGCTAGCGGCTCAACAAACGGCTCGTCAAGGCTTTTTGGATTATCCGATGACTTCCATTGAGGCGGGAGTGGCTACCAGAACTGGCGGGGTTCCTTGTTTAGTGTCGGCTCTACGTAATGTACGTTTACCCAAGGACTTCAAGGGACACCGGAAGGTGCCAAATTACACGGCCGACTTACAGCCCGGAGCGTGGATCGAAAGTTATGAGATGGCCATGGAGCTGTTGGAGGTCAGCGACGCAGCAATGGCTAAGTACTTCACCATCATGTTAGATGGAACGGCCCGGTCTTGGTGAAAGGGCTTGCCACCCAATTCCATTGGTTCGTGGGCAGAGCTAAAGGCCTGTTTCATCCAGAACTTCAAAGACACTTGCAAGCAATCTATGTCGATTGTGGACTTGACAAATTGTAAGCAGGAGGAGGGTGAATCCACGACTCATTGGGTACGCCGGGTCACGGAGATAATACATTCATCTGACAAGATGGATGCCGGCTCTGCAGTCCTCATGTTGGAGAAGAACTGCCGCTTTGAGCCGCTGAGACAGAAACTGGGGCGCCTTAAGCGTGACTGCAACGATATGGGTACGCTGACTCTGATAGTACCAAGGATCCCGCGGCTGATGAGGAAAAGACAGGGAAGGGAAAGAAGAACGGCAATGGAAAGGGTCAGCAGCATAACCCGATGAATCAAGGAGGCAATAAGCGTAAGGCGAAGGGTAACTCAGAGTTTGTAGCCAACGCCAATGCACATGGTAACAATCAGAGACGTAAGGGCAAACCGCCCCCTCGATCTGGCGGGTCAGGCCCATCTCTTGAGCAACTACTCAATGAGCCTTGCCCGAGACACGACACCCGGGAACGACCCGCCACCCACTTATGGAAAGATTGCACAATCATGAAGGCTTTTAAGAATTCCAACATGTTTGATGGCAATCATGGGTCGGGCAACGACTCAGGAGCAGGCGACTTTCATGGCCCGGGCGGCGGTTCAAGTTCCGACTTTCAGGGACATCAAGGCGGATATAATCAACAGGAGTCTAGTCAAGGGGAACAACAGCAGCAGCAATCGGGTTATCAAAGCCATCCGAAGCAGCTGAATAGTGGGCAGTATCATGTGTTCACCACTAGCTTGTGCAAACGTGACCGGAAGGTTCATAAGAGGGCCGTGAATTCTATTGAGCCGGCGGTTCCCCGTTATTTGAGGTGGTCAGAACAGCCCATTGTATGGAGCAGGGAAGATCACCCCCTCCGGGTTGATAATCCGGGTCAATTAGCCTTGGTGGTAGCATCTCAGGTTGGTGGATATAAGTTCACTAAGGTACTCATGGACGGGGGTAGCCGTATCAATATCCTCTATTATTAGACCGTTCGACATATGGGGTTAACTGATAAGAATTTGAGGACGTCCAACACTGTTTTTTATGGAGTGGTTCCTGGTAAGTCGGCTTACCCAGTTGGTAAGATTGAACTAGAAGTGCCTTTGGAGATGAGTATGATTCTAGAGCTAAGAAATTAACCTTTGAGGTAGTCAAAATCAGCAGTCCATATCATGCTCTATTTGGACGGCCGGCTTATGCCAAGTTCATGGCACGACCGTGTTATGTTTATCTGCAGCTTAAGATGCCGGGTCACAAGGGCACCATCACCGTGCATGGAAGTCGAAAGGTATCCCTGGAATGTGAGGAGGGCGACGCGGCTTATGCTGAGTCTGTTTGTGCAGCAGAGGAGCTGAAGTTTAATCAAAACAATGTTGACCCAACGGATATGACCTCCCTGAAGAAGCCAACTACAGAGCATGACCCGGCGTTGAAGTTTAAATCGGCCGCTGAAACGAAGCTTGTTGACTTACTCCAGGCGACTCTTCTAAGCAGTTCAGCATCAGTGCCAATTTGGATCCTAAATAGGAAAGCGCGCTCATCGAGATCATCCGTGAGAACCGGGACATCTTTGCATGGAAGCCTTCTAACATGCCGGGCGTCCCGAGAGAACTCGCTGAGCACACTCTTAATATTGATCCGAAGTATAAGCCGGTCAGGCAATTTCTTTGACGGTTCAATGAGGAAAGACGGAAAGCTATTGGAGAGGAGGTCGCCCGGCTCTAAGCGGCTGGGTTCATTGTTGAAGTTTTTCACCCGGAGTGGTTCGTGCTCAAGAAGAACGGCACCTGGCGGATGTGTGTGGATTACACGGACTTAAATAAGGCTTGTTGCTACCTCTTGAGCACTGCGTTGGATTTGCCCGAAGAGGAGAGGATGATGCAGTAAAGTAGCGTAAGTATTTCCCTCAGTTTTTGAGAACCAAGGTATCAATCCAGTAGGAGACCACGCACAAGTCCCTCGTACCTACACAAAACGATAGCAACTCATAACCAATGCTTAGAGCTTGTCAATCCCTTCACGGTCACTTACGAGAGTGAGATCTGATAGCGATAATATTTTTGGTATTTTTGATAGATAGATGCAAAGTAAAAAGTAAAGGCAAAGTAAAAACAAAGCAAGTAAATAAAGTGATATAGATTGATATGATGAGAATAGACCCGGGGGCCATAAGTTTCACTAGTGGCTTCTCTCAAGAGCATAAGTATTCTACTGTGGGTGAACAAATTACTGTTGAGCAATTGACAGAATTCAGCATAGTTATGAGTATATCTAGGCAATGATCATGTATATAGGCATAACGTCCAAAACAAGTAGATCGAAACGATTCTGCATCTACTACTATTACTCCACTCATCGACCGCTATCTAGCATGCATCTAGAGTATTAAGTAAAAATAGAGTAACGCCGTAAGCAAGATGCCATGATGTAGATGGATAAATTCATGCAATATGATAAAAAAAACCCATCTTGTTATCCTCAACGGCAACAATACAATACGTGCCTTGCAACTCTTTCTGTCACTGAGTAAGGACACCTCAAGATTGAACCCAAAGCTAAGCACTTCTCCCATTGCAAGAACTACCAATCTAGTTGGCCAAACCAAAAAGATAATTCGAAGAGACTTGCAAAGATAACTCAATCATACATAAAAGAATTCAGAGAAGAATCAAATATTTTCCATAGATAATACTGGATCATAAACCCACAATTCATCGTTCTCAACAAACACACCGCAAAAAGAAGATTACATCGAATAGATCTCCACGAGAGAGGGGGAGAACATTGTATTGAGATCCAAAAAGAGAGAAGAAGCCATCTAGCTACTAGCTATGGACCCGAAGGTCTGAAGTAAACTACTCACACTTCATCGGAGGGGCTATGGTGATGATGTAGAAGCCCTCCATGGTGGATGCCCCCTCCGGCGGAGCTCCGGAACAGGCCCCAAGATGGGATCTCGTGGATACAGAAGGTTGCGGCGGTGGAATTAGGTTTTTGGCTCGTGTTATGATCGTTCGGGGATACATAGGTATATATAGGAGGAAGGAGTACGTCGGTGGAGCTCCGAGGGGCCCACGAGGTAGGGGGGCGCGCCCAGGGGGGCGCCCTCCACCCTCGTGACCTCCTCGGAGGCTTCTTGGAGTAGGGTACAAGTCTCCTGAATCATGTTCGGTTGGAAAATCACGATCCCGAAGGTTTCATTCCGTTTGGACTCAGTTTGATATTCTGTTTCTTCGAAATACTGAAAAAGGCAAAAAACAGCAATTCTAGGCTGGGCCTCCGGTTATTAGGTTAGTCCCAAAAATAATATAAAAGTGAAAAATAAAGCCCAATATAGTCCAAAACAGTAGATAAAGTAGCATGGAGCAATCAAAAATTATAGATACGTTGGAGACGTATCAAGCATCCCCAAGCTTAATTCCTGCTTGTCCTCGAGTAGGTAAATGATAAAAAAAAAGAATTTTTGATGCGGAGTGATACTTTGGCATAATTTCAATGTAAATCTTCGTAATTGTGATATGAATATTCAGATCCAAAAGATTCAAGACAAAAGTTCATATTGACACAAAAATAATAATACTTCAAGCATACTAACCAAAGCAATCATGTCTTCTCAAAATAACATGGCAAAAGAAAGTTCATCCCTACAAAATCATATAGTTAGGCTATGATTGGTAGGAAAAGACCATCGCTCATCCCCGACCGCCACTCATAAGGATGCACAAGCCAGGTACACTTCATGTTTCAAATTTGTTACACAACTTTAACCATACGTGCAAGCTACGGGACTTGCAAACTTCAACACAAGTATTTCTCAAATTCATAATCACCCAACTAGCACGACTTTGATATTATCACCTCCATATCTTAAAACAATTATCAAGCATCAAACTTATCTTAGTATTCAATTCATTCAAAAGAAAGTTTCACATATCTTGAACACCAAGTATATTAACATTAAGCAAATTACCATGCTATTAAATACTCTCAAAATAATCTAAGTGAAGCATGAGAGATAAAATAGTTTCTTTAAATCAAATCCACCACCATGCTCTAAAATATCTAAGTGAAGTACTAGAGCAAAAATTATGACGCTCAAAAGATATAAGTGAAGCACTATGAGCAAAACTATCAAGCTCAAAAGATATAAGTGAAGCACATAGAGTATTCTAATAGATTCCAATTCATGTATGGCTCTCTCAAAAGGTGTGTACAGAAAGGATGATTGTGGTAGACTAACAAGCAAAGACACAAATAATACAAGACGCTCCAAGCAAAACACATATCATGTTGGTGAATAAAAATATAGCTCCAAGTAAATTACCGATGGAAGTGGACGAAAGAGGGGATGCCTTCCGGGGCATCCCCAAGCTTTGACTTTTTGGTGTCCTTGGATTATCTTGGGGGTGCCATGGGCATACCCAAGCTTAGGCTCTTGCCACTCCTTGTTCCATAATCCACCAAAGGAATTCACCCAAAACTTGAAAACTTCACAACACAAAACTCAACAGAAATCTTGTGAGCTCCGTTAGAGAAAGAAAACAAAAGACTACTTCAAGGTACTGTAATGAACTCATTCTTTATTTATATTGGTGTTAAACCTACTGTATTCCAACTTCTCTATGGTTTATAAACTAATTTACTAGCCATAGATTCATCAAAATAAGCAAACAACACACGAAAAATAGAATCTGTCAAAAACAGAACAGTCTGTAGCAATATGTAACTAACGCAAACTTATGGAACTCTAAAAATTCTACCAAAATAGGAAGTCCTGGAAAAATTGTTTACTGATCAGTATCAAAAAGAATCAACGCAAAATCACGTTTCTGTGATTTATCATAACTAAATTCGTGCGTGCAAAGTTTCTGTTTTTCAGCAGAATCAAATCAACTATCATCGTAGGTTGTCCTATAGGTCCTACTTGGCACAAACACTAATTAAAACATAAAACCACATCCAAACAGAAGGTAGATGGATTATTTATTCCTAAACAGAAGCAAAAAAGAACACAAAATAAAATTGGGTTACCTCCCAACAAGGGCTATCGTTTAACAACCCTAGCTAGGCATAAAAGCAAGGATAGATCTAGGTTGTGCCGTAATAATAAGATAGATCTCGAAAGCTCATCTAGTATTCCCTATGTTCGGCAGCAAGTTTCCTTTGAGGCAAGGAAAAATAATCAAAAGGGCTAAATTTAGCGAGACAAAAATCCCCAAGATCAATCACGGGAGGAACGGGTTCCTCCCTTGGCCCTTCATAATGCACAACTATTTCATCACTGAAAGCATTCGTTTGGCAAAATCTTGTGAGCTTATACTCGAGAGAGTATCCTAGCTCATTATTTCTAAGGGCAAAATCATTATTAAGCTTGTTAATGCAACCAACTAATACATTTATAGGGACCTTTTTTCTAAGGTTTTCATTGAAAGCGACATAGTCCGAAGATTGAAAACGTCTAATTTCCTCTTGATCATAGAGGATTGCTTCTATGGGTGGACGACCGACGTCCACCCTATAGTGCGAAAAGATTTCTTTGGCTTCTCTTATGATAAATCTAAATTCATGAGCCAAAAAGATGGTAACAGCGCGCTTAATAGAAGAGTGCTCAATATTAGAGAATTCTAAGAAAATTCTCTGTATGCAAGGGTGCATATGCATAAATTGTCTTTCAAGTTCAACCACAAGCATAGCTATAGCATCCACAAGGCTACTAGTTATATGAAGAATAGAACAGCCCATGGAAGGTAAAGCACCGGCACAAGTAAAGAAATCTTGAATAACGCCTTTGCCAATGATGTTACCACTACCGATTCGAAACTTTTTGGTATGCAAGATAGGAGGTTCATCGGCCGGAGCCTCGGGATTTTCTGTATTATCATTGTTGTCGGTATCGACGATAATCTCCCCAATTTCAGACATAGCGGCAGAAAAAGCAAGGTGGAAGAAAGCAAACAAAAGGGAAAGGAGGAGGAGATTGGGAAAGAGAGGGCAAATAAAACGGCAAGGGTGAAGTGGGGGAGAGGAAAACGAGAGGCAAATGGAAAATAATGTAATGCGAGAGATAGGGATTGCGATGGGTACTTGGTATAGTTGACTTGCTTGCGTGAGCCTCCCCGGCAACGGTGCCAGAAATTCTTCTTGCTACCTCTTGAGCACTGCGTTGGATTTCCCCGAAGAGGAGAGGATGATGCAGTAAAGTAGCGTAAGTATTTCCCTCAGTTTTTGAGAACCAAGGTATCAATCCAGTAGGAGACCACGCACAAGTCCCTCGTACCTACACAAAACGATAGCAACTCGCAACCAACGCTTAGGCGTTGTCAATCCCTTCATGGTCACTTACAAGAGTGAGATCTGATAGAGATAATATTTTTGGTATTTTTGATAGATAGATGCAAAGTAAAAAGTAAAGGTAAAGTAAAAACAAAGCAAGTAAATAAAGTGATATAGATTGATATGATGAGAATAGACCCGGGGGCCATAGGTTTCACTAGTGGCTTCTCTCAAGAGCATAAGTATTCTACAGTGGGTGAACAAATTACTGTTGAGCAATTGACAGAATTGAGCATAGTTATGAGTATATCTACGCAATGGTCATGTATATAGGCATCACGTCCAAAACAAGTAGATCGAAACGATTCTGTATCTACTACTATTACTCCACTCATCAACCGCTATCCAGCATGCATCTAGAGTATTAAGTAAAAACAGAGTAACGCCGTAAGCAAGATGACATAATGTAGAGGGATAAATTCATGCAATATGATAAAAAAACCATCTTGTTATCCTCGATGGCAACAATACAATGCGTGCCTTGCAACTCTTTCCGTCACTGAGTAAGGACACCGCAAGATTGAACCCAAAGCTAAGCACTTCTCCCATTGCAAGAACTACCAATCTAGTTGGCCAAACCAAAAAGATAATTCGAAGAGACTTGCAAAGATAACTCAATCATACATAAAAGAATTCAGATAAGAATCAAATATTTTCCATAGATAATACTGGATCATAAACCCACAATTCATCGGTCTCAACAAACACACCGTAAAAAGAAGATTACATCGAATAGATCTCCATGAGAGAGGGGGAGAACATTGTATTGAGATCCAAAAAGAGAGAAGAAGCCATCTAGCTACTAGCTATGGACCCGAAGGTCTAAAGTAAACTACTCACACTTCATCGGAGGGGCTATGGTGATGATGTAGAATCCTTCCATGGTGGATGCCCCCTCCGGTGGAGCTCCGGAACAGGCCCCAAGATGGGATCTCATGGATACAGAAGGTTGCGGCGGTGGAATTAGGTTTTTGGCTCCTGTTCTGATCGTTCGGGGATACATAGGTATATATAGGAGGAAGGAGTACGTCGGTGGAGCTCCGAGGGGCCCGCGAGGTAGGGGGCGCGCCCAGGGGGGCGCCCTCCACCCTCGTGACCTCCTCGGAGGCTTCTTGGAGTAGGGTCCAAGTCTCCTGGATCACGTTCGGTTGGAAAATCACGATCCCGAAGGTTTCATTCCGTTTGGACTCCGTTTGATATTCTGTTTTTTCGAAATACCGAAAAAGGCAAAAAACAGCAATTCTGGGCTGGGCCTCCGGTTAATTGCTTAGTCCCAAAAGTAATATAAAAGTGGAAAATAAAGCCCAATATAGTCCAAAACAGTGGATAAAGTAGCATGGAGCAATCAAAAATTATAGATACGTTGGAGACGTATAACTTGTCCGGCTGATCCCTTTGCCCTCCCCCGTATTGATCAAATCATTGATGCTACGGCAGGTTGCGAGCGATTGAGCTTTTTGGATGCTTACTCTGGCTATCATCAGATCAAAATGGCAGTTAAGGACCAGGAGAAGACGGCTTTCATCACTTCGTTTGGAACCTTCTGCTATGTATCGATGCCATTTGGGCTCAAGAGTGCCTAGGCGACTTATCAGCGATGTGTACAGAATTGTCTCCACGATCAAATTGGGTGCAATGTTCATGCTTATGTGGATGACATCATGGTGAAATCCAGGGAGAAGGAAACCTTGATATCTGATTTAAAGGAGACCTTTGATAATCTTCGGGTTTATAAGATGATGCTTAACCCGGCCAAGTGTGTATTTGGTGTACCTGCAGGCAAGCTTTTGGGTTTTCTGGTCTCAAACAGAGGCATTGAAGCTAACCCGGAGAAGATCAAGGCAATCACCTCTTTGGCTAAACCGGCGTGCATCAATGATGTTCAGCGACTGGCGGGTCGTGTTGCTGCTTTAAGCCGGTTCGTAAGCCGGTTAGGTGAGAAGGCCCTACCGCTGTATCAGATGATGAAGAAAACGGACACTTTTATCTGGAGTGATGCTGCTAATACTACCTTTGAAGGTCATCCTATCATGGTGGTAAGCTCTGCCCCCTTAGGAGACATCATACAGAATAGGGAGGCCACAGACGAGTCGCCAAGTGGGCCATTGAGCTTGGGCCTCATGGCTTGAAATACATGCCTCGGACTGCTATCAAGTCTCAAGCCCTGGTGGATTTTATCAATGATTGGACAGAGTTGCAGGCACCCGAGGAGAAGCCAGATAACACATATTGGACTATTCACTTTGATGGGTCCAGGCAGTTAGAAGGCTCGGGGGCTGGAGTTGTTTTAACTTCCCCTCGAGGTGACAAATTTTGTTATGTGCTCTGGCTTATATTTCCTTGTACTAAAAATGCAGCTGAGTACGAGGCTTTACTCCATGGTCTCCGGATGGCCAAAGAGATGAATTTGAGCCGGGTAAGGTGCTTGGGCGACTCGGATCTCATGGTTCAACAGGTGTCAGGCAAGTGAGACTCCAAGGATCCCCTTATGGCAGCTTACCATTGTGAAGTTGATGCTGTGGCTGGGTACTTCAAAGGTTATTAAGTGGAGCACATTGATCGAAGGAAGAATGAGGCGGCTGATGCTTTAAGCCGGCTGGGATCTCAGCGTAAGCCAGTGCCGCCTAACACCTTTCTCGACGTTTTGCATAATCCTTCTGTCAAGGTACCTACAAAGGAAGAACTAGCAGTGCCGGACCCGGAGGCACAACTGGTGGCAGCTCTTCATGTCATGTCGGATTGGACAGTGCCATATTTGGCCTATATGACCCGGGGAGAGTTGCCTGAGGATGAGACCTTGGCGAGACAAATCATCAGGCGGTCCAAATCAATGACGATTGTGCATGGCAAGTTACATCACCGCAGTGTCACTGGGGCGTTCCAACGTTGTGTGTCGCCTACGGAGGGTCAGGAGATACCTCGTGAGATCCATGAAGGAGATTGTGGTCATCATGCCGGCTCAAAATCTCTTGTGGCCAAGGCTTTTCGTCATGGTTTCTATTGGCTGACGGCTCATGCTGATGCGGAGGATCTAGTCCGCAAATGTGATGGATGTCAAAAATTCTCACGACGAGCTCATGTGTCGGCTCAAGAGTTGAGGATGATTCCAATTACTTGGCCGTTCGCAGTCTGGGGGCTTGACATGGTTGGACCTTTCAAGAGGTCTAAGGATAAAAAGACACACCTCTTGGTGGCAGTGGATAAGTTTACAAAGTGGGTTGAGGCAGGGCCAGTCAGTAAGTGTGATGCAGCCATGGCGGTTTAGTTCATGAAAAAGGTGATCTTTCATTTTGGTTTTCCACACAGCATCATAACTGATAATGGCACTAATCTCTCCAAGGGTGCCATGGAAGAGTTCTGTCAACGAGAACATATCCGGCTTGATGTTTCGGCTGTTACTCATCCACAATCCAATGGTCAAGCAGAAAGAGCTAATCAGGAGATCCTGAAGGGTATCAAACCCCGGCTCTTGGTCCCCTTACAGCGGACTCCGGGTTGTTGTGTGGAGGAGTTACCCTCTGTACTGTGGAGCATCAACACTACGCCTAACAGATCTACAGGATACACACCTTTCTTCATGGTGTATGGAGCAGAGGCAGTCCTGCCAAGTGACATCCGACACGATTCACCCCGCGTGGCGGATTACGTTGAGGCTGATAACGAAAAAGCTCGTCAGGATGCACTTGAATTGTTGGATGAGGAGCGAGACTTGGCAATAGCCCACTCGTCGATTTACCAGCAAGACATGCGCCGCTATCACAGCCGCCGGGTTAGAAGCAGAACCTTTCAGGAAGGCGACTTAGTGCTCCAGCTCATCTAGGATTAGTCTGATATGCACAAGCTATCCCCTCCTGTAACATCCCAAAATTCTAAATTTTGGAATGTTATATTAAATAAATAACTATGCTTGTTGTTTGATTGTTTGTTTGATTGATTGAGTGAATTTGAGTGGCATTAGAAGTTTCAGAAGATTTTGAGTTGATGGGATTTGAATTCAAAATTTGGCAGTTGAAATTTATTTCAAATCAATGCCTGACAAATACTTGAGAAAAAGTATGAGAGGAGTAAACATGACACTCCAAATTTGTCAGATGAAAAAAACATTGGCAAAAAGTTTGAATTCAAAATTGATTTTTATTTGGGATTTTAGAAAAAATGATTTTTTTTAAAGTTTGAGTTTTGCCCCTGGAAAAATGTTCAAATTGTAGGGAAATTTTCCCCTGATCATTTTGATATATATATGTCCTATATAAAATATTTATATTTACTTATATTTCTCTCTCTCTCAATTACTCAAAAAAAAAGGGAAAAAGAAACCCCAGGCCCAGCCAGCGCCGCACCCCTCCCCTCCCCGCCTGGCCCAAGCCAGCCGGCCCACTCGGCCAACAGGTCAGCCAAGCCAGGCCAGCCCAGCTCCACCCGACCCCCTCGCCCCTCTCTCCCTCTCGCTGACCCGTGGGCCCCGCCCCTCTCCTTCCCCCCTCGCCCACGCCACCGACCTCGCCGGAGATCGACCGGATCCCGAAGGATCCGGGATCCCCCGACCGCCCCCGATGCCCTTCCGAAGCGAAGCCGAGGCCCTGGCTATAAAGAGCCGAGCCCCCGCACCCCATCCCCCCCCCGAGAGCTCGCCGCACCCCCTCTTTCTCCCGCTCGACGTCGCCGGGGACCCGAGCCCTCCATGCCGCCATTGTTGCCGCCGTCGACCCCCTGGTCCACCCCGACCCCCCCCCCAACACCACCGAACCCCTCCCCGACCTCGTGCGCATCTTCCCGACGAGTCGCCGGAGCTCCCCGACGCCCAGACGCCCCGACGCACTTTCGCCGCCGCCGCCGCCGTCGCCGGAGTCCGGTAAGTCACCGGCATCACCCCCCCACCGTCCGATCCTAGATCTAGGGCTAGGATTAGAACCCCGAAGGGTTAGGTTTTATTTAGAAAACCGGCCGGTTCCGATCGGTTTAGTTTTTTTTTGTTTAGGTTTTTATTTTAGGCCCGGTTCGTTTAGGTTAAACCTAGGGCCCGTTTAGGCTATCTAACGCACAGGGCACAGTATAGGCCCATTAGGCCTTTTTCTTTTTATTTTGATTTTCTGTTTTAGCCGAATAGTTTCTGTTGTCAAAAATGTATATCTTTTATTCTGTTTAATATTTTTGAGTGATTCTTTTTTTGTTGGATTGCAAATTTTATGTAGTTTCTGTAAAATATATATTCAGCTATGTCAAAAATAATTAAAATTGCTTTATTTTAGTTTTAGTCAGAATAGTAAATCTGCTATAACTTTAGTTAACAAAAAAAATTATTTTTGCATGATTCTTTTTGTCATCACTTTATTTTGACATTGCCAAACCCTAGAAATTAACTTGGGTATTTTAGGATTAATAAATAATTAGTTTTAGACAGAATCCTATTAATCCTAATTAATTAACTAGTTCCTGTTTTCCTAATTAATTAATTAGTAAATTAATTTATTTTTAACTTGTGATTAGTTATTCTAGGTTAGTTTCTGTCATTCTAGTAGATGAACTTTTATTTATAACTAATAAAAGTTTTAAATTATTTTTTCTTAATAGAAATTGGATTAGGCCTAAAATGAGTTTTATAATAGCTTTTTAATTAATTCTTTTTGCTCCTAGTTGCTTAGTGAAACCTTTTCTGCTAAGTTAACCTAAAACCATGATTAGGTTATATTAAGAAATTTTTATTATATAAAACTATTTTTGTTATTGTTCGAAGTAGGGAAAACTTTGAGTGGCCTTTATTTGAGTTTTTCTTTTGGATTTGAGTTTTGGTTGTTTGTTGTGTTACTTTTGTTATGTTGTGTTATGTGATCCTATTGCTATGTGCTTATTATAGTTATTGTTTGCCTCGGTAGAATTTCCGGAGTGCGAAGATTGCTACTACGAAACCCTAGTTTTTTTCGAAGATCGTCAACCAGGCAAGTTCACTTTGACCATGCTTTTCTTACCTATGTTTTATTGCATTTAGTGGCACCATTGCAACCACCCATCAGTAGTGTTATTGAAATTCTTGTAGTTGAGTAGTATGCATGAGGTAGGAACCCATCACCCTGTTACCAAGCCCGGGACGTTATTTATTTTAATGCTACGCTATAGTAGACGGGGTTTGGTATGAGTGCTCGGGAGTGATGTGAGAAGGGAGGATTCTACGTCAATGACGACAACTCCATGATGGAATCTGCAAGGACTGCCTCTTCAAGACCTCAAGACTTCAAGACTCGAGACAGGATTTCAATACACACTACTGGGTGAAGGACGGTTGACGGGCACCCTGGAGAACCCAGTGGTTGGCCGGGATGCATGGAGAAGCGCCATGACATCTTGCGGAAAGCTTCACCCAGACTCAAAGAGACGGAAGAATACTTCACGCCCGGAAGCTTACCTGTGCAACCGCAAGTCATTATGGGCTCTGGCTTGGTTGACCTTAGTTGTGACTCTGGCTGGGACGGTGCTAGCAGATGTAGAACTACGGTAGGATTGGATGAGCACCGGACAGTGGTCAGAGGAACTCTTCGGAAGACCATGTTTCGGTCATCTTGTTCTCAAACACCCTGAAGTGCGAGAACGTAAAGAGAGGGATCGAATCTTGCAGGTAAAGTGTACAAACCTCTGCAGAGGGTTTAAACCTAATCGATTAGCCGTGTCCCCGGTTACGGACAATTTGAGCCTCTGGACTTGGATCTATCTCAGAACTCTCAACACTGGACTGATAACTTAATTGTGGGCAACCTATGATGATTTTGGGCTAGGAGACATCGGTTGGCGGAACCATGTCATGATAGAAAACTCCATAGTACAGACTTCACTTTTGTCTTTGATGTAGGTAAAATAAAACCAGCTTTTATGCAAACAAAATTCAGATACAAAGCCACAAAGCCATAATGCATATAGTATAGTTTTATCATCTGTTCTTTTTATTGTGATCTTGCCGGTACATTCAATGTACTGACCTACACGGCTGCAACGTATCATGTTGCAGATATTTCCTCGACGAGTAAGAATTACGATACAGGGTTACGGTCTACACTCAACCTGCCGATGGCGTTGATGGGACTCCACACCCGTTTGATTGTTTCCGCTGAGTATTATGAGGTATATATCATTTTACGTTATTTATACATGTGATTGCACTTTGATATATACATTGATGTACTGTGTGTGCCAGCATACTGATCCAGGGATGGCACAGTAACACAGAGGCTTGACCGTCTGAGGTCGGGTCGCTACAGAAATGGTATCAGAGCACATGTTGACTGTAGGACGTGACCCTAGAAATCGGAAAGCCCCTAGGACAGGATGTCTCAAAAAACTTTATTTTCAAAAAGACTCTTACTTCTCATCCTTTCTGATTTTATCAAATAGACACTCTCACCTCAAATAGTTAGAATATACCCCTTTTCCCTTTTAATCAACCGGAGGATCAACTGAAGACGCTCCAAGAAGGAATTGATGACCCTTTCAGAGTAAAGAGGATTTCACCATGTATTAGAAGCTACAACAGTTGAAGACTCTGAAAATTTGAAGTTCCTGAAGAATTATTTGACCTTTAGAGACCAAACCCCTGTTATACACCTATGTTGGAAGCGATGATTTGTGAGCTGTCACTTGTTTGATGTTTTCCGACAGCCCCAAAATAAAACTTGTTTCTTCAAAAATTATTTTTTGTATTGTGTGTATATCCCTCCCCACCTCTCTCTCATCTCACCCTAAAACCCTTGAACCCCATAGATGATGAATGAAGTTGGACTGATATTCTCTGGACCGAAGACTCAGCCCGAGGCAGAACTATGGATGCAGAACATGGAAAATCACTTCGGGAGCAATTTGGTTTCAAGGAAGTATGAGGTTCAATATGCTCTTCAGTACTTTACAGAAAGTGCTGCAACCTGGTGGAACATGCATCAAGCCATACAGGGATTTAATGGAGCAAGAACTTGGGAGGATTTCAAGAAGACCCTGTTGAGATCACGTCTTATCCGGAAGCACCATGATACACCAGGAAATAAACCTTGTGCCTGCAGGATTTGCGGAGAAATAGGACACACCCAGGAGGAACACAAGGATGGATGCCCTCATTGTGAGGAGAAACACCCAGCTGAGGAATGCCCAACTAGCCAGGTGACTTGCTTCCTGTGTGAAGGAACCACCCACTACCCGGTGCAGTGTCACTTTTACTCCACGGTGCAACGAACTATTCCGAAGCAGGAAGATGGAATGAAAGAAGCCCTCAAGGTAGACCTAGAAGAACCAGTAATGAATGAAAGTGTTGAAGACCTGGATGGAGAAGTTCTCAACAGATTTTACTCCAATGCCTGCTATTCATGTGGAGAAGAAGGACATTTTTCACAGTATTGCACCAAGGAAAGAAAAGAGTATCCGGGATACTTCCCGACAGAAGCAATAGAGTTTGACCCACAAGGAATAGAAGGTTTGATCAGAACGAAGAAAACCAGGAAGAGAAAACAAAGACACCCTCAGAACAACCCAATTTCTGCAAATAGGGACAAGAGCCATATCACCTGTTTTGAATGTAAGGACGTAGGGCATTATGCCAATCATTGTCCCGAAAGGAAGCAAGGAACTCAAGGAGCAGGCACCACCTCCAAGACGCCCAAAGACTTATTGAAAGTCATTTGTTTTCGCTGCAAGGCAGCAGGACATTATGCTACTAAATGTTCCGACAAGACGAAAGCTGGAGTTGAGTAGTTGGAATTTTGATTATGGATAATAAGAGTAGTAGAAAGCAATTTCATTTTCATGAGCTCAATAAGTTGAGTTATGTAATAGATTACCCTGAGATTGTAATAGTTCATGACTCAATAAAGTTGTAATGTCACATGCTGAAAAACTTCAAGGAGTTGTCATATTTTATCTTGGAAATTAATATTCGAGATGAACATGGAAGAAAGTGAGTTGTGATGCATAAACAGGAAATTGGAATTAAGATTGACGTTTTGTTTGGATGATATGAATGAGTGCCCAGGAGATAAGTACCTTACTCTGAGCATCATTTTTGTTTCACAAACTGCAGATGACGACACTTTACGAGTCTTTCCTTAAGGGTCCTGAAACGATCATGACCCTGACAAGTGATCATGATTACCCGAAGATCTTGAAGGACATGATGAAGCATATTCACCTTGAAGGAGATGCAGTCTACAAAGGCTACCCCTTCCTGCAAAAGGGAGTGGAACTTTGGTATGTGGAGGTACACCTCCACCGTTTGAAAGGAGTTTGCCCAAAGAGGATGGGGCATTACTTCTTCATTTCACGTGTGCCACAAGCAACTTTCTTCGATGCTGTTCGTGAAGCAGCCATGGAAGCCATACGTCAGATCGGAGAAATACTAGAAGCAAGACTCCGTCATACTCAGGAATACCTAAGCGAAGTGCATACGGAGATGATGGAGGTGAAGCTCAAGGCCACCATGATGAAACAGAAGATTGAAGATTTCAAGGCTCATGTCGCACAATTCCAGTGGGACTGAAGAATCCTCGAGGAGGATAAATAAATAAAGTGGAAGTAATGTCTGACCATACCAAATCATGTGGGTGGCAGCATTTGTAACAAGTACTTTTTGGAATTTGGATTTACGAAAATTTGATATGAGATTAATGAGATTTTATGTGCACTTTATTTTGGTCATAGTACTCTGTAAAGCCACAAGATCAATGAAGAAAGAAATGTGTTATTCATGACGGTCCATAGAAGGAAGCTGAACAAAATGAGTTGGAGATTTGTTTTGATATGATGGTATGAAGAAAACAGAATACTACTGGATTCAAAGGAGGTGTAACATGAGAGTTACTCCAAGGATGAGTTAAAGCTGCACTAGTGCTGAAGTGCGCCATAAACCACAGGCCCAGGATTTTGAGAAGGAACAGATGTACCCTTGATAAAGGAGTACATTTGGAAGAATCAGTGATCCAATCAGCATACGTTTCGTAGGAGTTTACGCAAAACCTGAGAGTTGATAAGGAACAATAGATGTTTGTTTTGGCCTGCAGAATCAATGGATTTTTTTTCGAACTTGGTTCGTCGACAAGAGAAATTCTGCAATGCTTGTGAGGATGACCGAGTGTTAGAATGCGAGATTCGCTAAACCATGTACAAGGTAATGATTTGGGTGCGGGATGGATTGATCACCATACCGACTTACCCTTATTGTTCGCTTTGCTATATGGGATGGTAAAATATGAGTGACTTACCCATAGTAAAGTGACGACGCTCGTTGAAGTCTTGCTTAAACCATAAAATGGTAGGACGATGGAACCCTTTACAGGCAACCGTTGCAAATCGTAGGATAAACGGTGAAGTTCAACCCAGACCCGTTTTCTGCAGGAGAAACCATTAATGGAATACCACCATGAGTGTTTCGATAGTTGTTTAGGGTGGACACAGACCTATCAGCTAAGAAGATCCAGTCTCGGACGAACTTCAACTTTGACGAACCGACCCAAGCTTTTGAGGAAAACTCTATGCTTCTGACAGAAGAGCTTTAATGAAGGAGCTATTGTAAGATATGTGAAGAGACATACATTGTCAGCCCTCCGGAGGAAATATCTGAGTTTATTGGAACCATGACCTTGTTTTTAAGTGTGGTAGCACCCCTGACCTTTCTGACCAAAACTCTTGCTAGAAGACCTCCAAACCCTAACCTTTCTTGCTAGCCTCTTCGAATCTCGAGGACGAGATTCATTTTAAGTGTGGTAGATTTGTAACATCCCAAAATTCTAAATTTTGGAATGTTATATTAAATAAATAACTATGCTTGTTGTTTGATTGTTTGTTTTATTGATTGAGTGAATTTGAGTGGCATTAGAAGTTTCAGAAGATTTTGAGTTGATGGGATTTGAATTCAAAATTTGGCAGTTGAAATTTATTTCAAATCAATGCCTGACAAATACTTGAGAAAAAGTATGAGAGGAGTAAACATGACACTCCAAATTTGTCAGATGAAAAAAACATTGCCAAAAAGTTTGAATTCAAAATTGATTTTTATTTGGGATTTTAGAAAAAATGATTTTTTTTAAAGTTTGAGTTTTGCCCCTGGAAAAATGTTCAAATTGTAGGGAAATTTTCCCCTGATCATTTTGATATATATATGTCCTATATAAAATATTTATATTTACTTATATTTCTCTCTCTCTCAATTACTCAAAAAAAAGGGAAAAAGAAACCCCCGGCCCAGCCAGCGCCGCACCCCTCCCCTCCCCGCCTGGCCCAAGCCAGCCGGCCCACTCGGCCAACAGGTCAGCCGAGCCAGGCCAGCCCAGCTCCACCCGACCCCCTCGCCCCTCTCTCCCTCTCGCTGACCCGTGGGCCCCGCCCCTCTCCTTCCCCCCTCGCCCACGCCACCGACCTCGCCGGAGATCGACCGGATCCCGAAGGATCCGGGATCCCCCGACCGCCCCCGATGCCCTTCCGAAGCGAAGCCGAGGCCCTGGCTATAAAGAGCCGAGCCCCCGCACCCCATTTCCCCCCCCCCCGAGAGCTCGCCGCACCCCCTCTTTCTCCCGCTCGACGTCGCCGGGGACCCGAGCCCTCCCCGCCGCCATTGTTGCCTCCGTCGACCCCCTGGTCCACCCCGACCCCCCCCAACACCACCGAACCCCTCCCCGACCTCGTGCGCATCTTCCCGACGAGTCGCCGGAGCTCCCCGACGCCCAGACGCCCCGACGCACTTTCGCCGCCGCCGCCGCCGTCGCCGGAGTCCGGTAAGTCACCGGCATCACCCCCCACCGTCCGATCCTAGATCTAGGGCTAGGATTAGAACCCCGAAGGGTTAGGTTTTATTTAGAAAACCGGCCGGTTCCGATCGGTTTAGTTTTTTTTTGTTTAGGTTTTTATTTTAGGCCCGGTTCGTTTAGGTTAAACCTAGGGCCCGTTTAGGCTATCTAACGCACAGGGCACAGTATAGGCCCATTAGGCCTTTTTCTTTTTATTTTGATTTTCTGTTTTAGCCGAATAGTTTCTGTTTTCAAAAATGTATATCTTTTATTCTGTTTAATATTTTTGAGTGATTCTTTTTTTGTTAGATTGCAAATTTTATGTAGTTTCTGTAAAATATATATTCAGCTATGTCAAAAATAATTAAAATTGCTTTATTTTAGTTTTAGTCAGAATAGTAAATCTGCTATAACTTTAGTTAACAAAAAAAAATTATTTTTGCATGATTCTTTTTGTCATCACTTTATTTTGACATTGCCAAACCCTAGAAATTAACTTGGGTATTTTAGGATTAATAAATAATTAGTTTTAGACAGAATCCTATTAATCCTAATTAATTAACTAGTTCCTGTTTTCCTAATTAATTAATTAGTAAATTAATTTATTTTTAACTTGTGATTAGTTATTCTAGGTTAGTTTCTGTCATTCTAGTAGATGAACTTTTATTTATAACTAATAAAAGTTTTAAATTATTTTTTCTTAATAGAAATTGGATTAGGCCTAAAATGAGTTTTATAATAGCTTTTTAATTAATTCTTTTTGCTCCTAGTTGCTTAGTGAAACCTTTTCTGCTAAGTTAACCTAAAACCATGATTAGGTTATATTAAGAAATTTTTATTATATAAAACTATTTTTGTTATTGTTTGAAGTAGGGAAAACTTTGAGTGGCCTTTATTTGAGTTTTTCTTTTGGATTTGAGTTTTGGTTGTTTGTTGTGTTACTTTTGTTATGTTGTGTTATGTGATCCTATTGCTATGTGCTTATTATAGTTATTGTTTGCCTCGGTAGAATTTCCGGAGTGCGAAGATTGCTACTACGAAACCCTAGTTTTTTTCGAAGATCGTCAACCAGGCAAGTTCACTTTGACCATGCTTTTCTTACCTATGTTTTATTGCATTTAGTGGCACCATTGCAACCACCCCTCAGTAGTGTTATTGAAATTCTTGTAGTTGAGTAGTATGCATGAGGTAGGAACCCATCACCCTGTTACCAAGCCCGGGACGTTATTTATTTTAATGCTACGCTATAGTAGACGGGGTTTGGTATGAGTGCTCGGGAGTGATGTGAGAAGGGAGGATTCTACGTCAATGACGACAACTCCATGATGGAATCTGCAAGGACTGCCTCTTCAAGACCTCAAGACTTCAAGACTCGAGACAGGATTTCAATACACACTACTGGGTGAAGGACGGTTGACGGGCACCCTGGAGAACCCAGTGGTTGGCCGGGATGCATGGAGAAGCGCCATGACATCTTGCGGAAAGCTTCACCCAGACTCAAAGAGACGGAAGAATACTTCACGCCCGGAAGCTTACCTGTGCAACCGCAAGTCATTATGGGCTCTGGCTTGGTTGACCTTAGTTGTGACTCTGGCTGGGACGGTGCTAGCAGATGTAGAACTACGGTAGGATTGGATGAGCACCGGACAGTGGTCAGAGGAACTCTTCGGAAGACCATGTTTCGGTCATCTTGTTCTCAAACACCCTGAAGTGCGAGAACGTAAAGAGAGGGATCGAATCTTGCGGGTAAAGTGTACAAACCTCTGCAGAGGGTTTAAACCTAATCGATTAGCCGTGTCCCCGGTTACGGATAATTTGAGCCTCTGGACTTGGATCTATCTCAGAACTCTCAACACTGGACTGATAACTTAATTGTGGGCAACCTATGATGATTTTGGGCTAGGAGACATCGGTTGGCGGAACCATGTCATGATAGAAAACTCCATAGTACAGACTTCACTTTTGTCTTTGATGTAGGTAAAATAAAACCAGCTTTTACGCAAACAAAATTCAGATACAAAGCCACAAAGCCATAATGCATATAGTATAGTTTTATCATCTGTTCTTTTTATTGTGATCTTGCCGGTACATTCAATGTACTGACCTACACGGCTGCAACGTATCATGTTGCAGATATTTCCTCGACGAGTAAGAATTACGATACAGGGTTACGGTCTACACTCAACCTGCCGATGGCGTTGATGGGACTCCACACCCGTTTGATTGTTTCCGCTGAGTATTATGAGGTATATATCATTTTACGTTATTTATACATGTGATTGCACTTTGATATATACATTGATGTACTGTGTGTGCCAGCATACTGATCCAGGGATGGCACAGTAACACAGAGGCTTGACCGTCTGAGGTCGGGTCGCTACACCTCCTTGGGAAGGACCCTTTGTGGTCAGCAAGAATCTGAACAACGGGTCATACTACCTTATTGATGTTCGAGAGCACAAAGACTCACATAAATCGGAGGAGGAGACCCGCCGACCATGGAATATCGCCCATCTTCGGCCTTACTATACTTGAGCCACCTGCTCTCAAGATGTATATATTTTTGACGATGTATATGTTATATGAAGCAATAAAGCAGGACCTCTGTTCTTTTCACCCTCAAAGGTTTACATGTCTTCTTTATCAGGTGGTGGAAACAACCAACAGGGAGCGGATCATATCTGAATCCGGCTTTCCCTTTGGTCCAGCTATGATCATATCTGAATCTAGACATGATCACTTGGGGGCTTCCTGTTCAAACATAGGTCGTATCCAAACCAAAGAGAACATAGCTGTCGATACCCACTTGATCGGCATACTGCCAAACCCACTTGGGGGCTTCTTGATCATATTTGAATCATAGCTTAACCCCTTTGGGTCTGACGTGGATCGTATTCGAATCAGCGTCATTAAACAACTATTATGGTCACTTGGGGGCTTCCTGTTCAAACATAGGTCATATTCGAACCAAACAGAACATAGCTGTCGATACCCACTTGATCGGCATCGCCAAAGCCACTGGGGGCTATATGACCGTATTCGAATCTTAGCTTAACCCCTTTGGAACGGTTCACTGATCGTATTCAAATCAGAAGCCTTTTAAATTTTGTTTATTATTCATCATACTTTGTAAGTGTAAATGTTTGACTATAGTGAGGCCTTTCTCGAAGGTACTATGGGGTTCTCGTTCCACCGGTTTAATATTGGTCACTTTAGTTGTTAAGGGCCAGGTGAACATCATATGTGCCAACTTTCAGGAGTTAAACTTACCCTCATGATTTAGGTCACATAAACCGGCGAGATTACCAAAAGGATCGCAGGTATGCTATTGTGATTATGTTTAACAAATATATTCATAAACTGGCCTTTATATGATGTTTTGGTTTGCAGTCCGGGTTATCAGTACCTTATGTGACCCCCGATGCATAAATCGCCAAGGGAAGTTTGCTTGTTTTATATGCAGGATAAGGCAAGCAAATTTTTTAACATCAAGGAAATGAAAGATCAACATAAGCTGGAAGTATATAGCGAAGGCGGCTTACGAAAGTATTAAGCGCCATAAACATGCGCGAAGGCATGACAAAAATTGAGAGGTTTTTCTACCCTATTACAAGACTCCCCGAGTATGAATAATGAAGCATTGTTTTCGCAAAGTCATAAATGCCTGGCGGTTCACTCCGTTGGTTGGCTTGAAGATTCCAGGTTATCCTTCTCCGCCTCTCCGTCGGTTGCCCTGTCCTGGAAGGTTGACGAGGCCCAGTCAATGCCACTCAAGGCTTCAAACTCAGCTTCATCATCTATTAAACCGGCTGGGTCCACTTCAGGGGCAAAGGTATGCTTACGAGTTGGAGGGATCAGGTTGACTTCATCATAGTGAGGTGTTGGAATTATCCGGTTCTCACTGTCATAGCCCGGCTGATACTTGGTAAGGTCAGTATCGTTCCCAATGATAGTAGCCACAAGATGTATATCTTTCACACACGCGGTGAAGTCTGTGTCGTTGAATAAAGAGCCGTCTTCCTTCAAGCTGGGATACCCAAGAGCAATGTCTGCCGGGTCTAACTATGGAAGCCACGCCTTGGCCCGGCTCAATGCGGCTATAGCCCCGGCTCTGGCAGATGCCCGTCTTAGTTCTTGGACCCGCTGGGGTAGCACGGCAAGCCGCTTTAGCACATCTTGCAGGAGATGGGGAACGTCATTTGATAAAGCCACAACGGCCAAAGCACGTTGTGACCCGGTGTACAGTTGTTCCACTAGAGTGTAAACCGCTTTCAGTTTGATCAACATGTTCTGCTTGAGGTTTGTGCTCCTGGGGCCTGCGTTCATACACATAAGGTGAAGCCGGAGATAACAATTAAAATAGTCATCAGAGGAAGGATTGCAACATTTGAGGTTATATATAGTAACTTACCGAAGATTGCTGAGACCATTTGAGATATCTGGCGCTTTAAGCCGGACAGCTCGGCTGTTGCGTCTGCAAGTGATGTTTCTGCTGTCTCGACCCGAGTTACTAGTGAGGTCTTCTCATCAGCCTAGATTTTCTTTTCCGCCTCAAAGTTCTTATTCAACTTCTCTTGTTCAGAGACGCTGAATTCAAATTTGGAGTTGGCCTTTTGGATTTCAAGTTCTTGAGCTGCCAGGCGGCTCTTCAGGTCAGCTATCTCCGACTCAAATTGACTTATGGTGGCCTGCATTGATGCCGGGTTATAGTCAGAATCATGGTAAGATAACATTAAGTCCCAAGCACTTTGCAAGCAAAGATACTTGATACTTGGGGGCTAATGTATGCTGAAGAATTTTAACTTACAATGCCGGTTCATGGAAATTAAGTCCCAAGCACTTTGCAAGCAAAGATACTTGACACTTGGGGGCTAATGTGTATCGCAAGTTCAAGGTATCATGTTACAACCAGGGTAAATATCTTCTTTCTAAACCGGACAAAGCAATGCTAAGCAGTTTTTCTAAGTCTACATCATATTTATTCATAAGCAATAGACTTGGGGGCTGATACAGTAAGTATGATACAGTAAGTATGTGGACTTGATGGCTCCACGACTAAGTCCTTTCACTAGGACATCTGACGTGACAATTCCACGACACACCGCAAAAGAATATTACATCGGATAGATCTCCAAGAACATCGAGGAGAACATTGCATTGAAGATCAAAGAGAGAGAAGAAGCCATCTAGCTACTAGCTATGGACCCGTAAGTCTGTGGTAAACTACTCACGCTTCAGCGGAAGGGCAATAGGGTTGATGTAGAAGGCCTCCATGATCAAATCCTTCTCCAAAAGATTGTCGGAAAAGTCCCCAAGATGAGATCTCACGGGCACAGAAGGTTACAATGGCAGAGAAGTATTTTGGTGGACGCTTCTGGTGGTTTGGGAATATTTCTGAATTTATAGGCCAAAGATTAGGGTTGGAGGACTCCTGGGGGCACCACAAGCCAGGGGGCGCGCCCTGGGGGCTTATGGATCCCTCATGACTCTTCTTCCTTCCTCTCCAAGTCCTACGGGTGTCTTCTGGTCCAAGAAAAAACATTGCAAAAGTTTTGTTCCCTTTGGGCTCCATATTCCTTTTCTGTAAAACTCACAAACAAGGAAAAAACAGAAACTGGCAATGGGTTCTAGGTTAATAAGTTAGTCTCAGAAATAATATAAAATAACATATTAATGCATATAAAACATCCAAAACAGATAATATAATAACATGGAACAATCAAAAATTATAGATACGTTGGAGACGTATCAACACCCCCAAGCTTAATTCTCACTCGTCCTCAAGTAGGTAAATGATAAAAACAGAATTTTTGATGTGGAATGCTACCTAACATATTCCATGTAATCTTCTTTATTGTGTCATGAATATTCAGATCCATAAGATTCAAAACAAAAGATTAATATTGACATAAAAACAATAATACTTCAAGCATATTAACAAGGTAATTATGTCTTCTCACAATAACATGGCCAAAGCAAGTTTATCCCTTCAAAATCATATAGTCTGGCTATGCTCCATTTTCATCACACAAAGTATTAAATCATGAACAACCCCAATGACAAGCAAAGCAATTGTTTCAAACTTTTGATGTTCTCAAACCTTTTCAACTTTCACGCAATACATGAGCGTGAGCCATGGATATAGCACTATAGGTGGAATAGAATATGGTGGTTGTGGAGAAGAGAAAAAGAAGGAGAAAGTTTCACATCAACTAGGCGTATTAACGGGCTATGGAGATACCCATCAATAGATATCAATGTGAGTGAGTAGGGATTGCCATGCAACGGATGCACTAGAGCTATAAGTGTATGAAAGCTCAAAAAGAAACTAAGTCGGTGTGCATCCAACTTGCTTGCTCACGAAGACCTAGGGAAATTTGAGGAAGCCCATCATTGGTATATACAAGCCAAGTTCTATAATGAAAAATTCCCACTACTATATGAAAATGATAAAATAGGAGACTCTATATCATGAAGATCATGGTGCTACTTTGAAGCACAAGTTTGGGAAAATGGTAGTAGCATTGCCCCTTCTCTCTTTTCTCTCTTTTTTTGTGGGCTTCTTTGACCTCTTTTTTTTCGTCCGGAGTCTCATCCCGACTTGTGGGTGAATCATAGTCTCCATCATCCTTTCCTCACATGGGACAATGCTCTAAAAATGATGATCATCACACTTTTATTTACTTACAACTCAAGAATTACAACTCGATACTTAGAACAAAATATGACTCTATATGAATGCCTCCGGCGGTGTGCCGGGATGTGCAATGACTCAAGAGTGACATGTATGAAAGAATAATGAAAGGTGGCTTTGCCACAAATACAATGTCAACTACATGATCATGCAAAGCAATATGACAATGATGGAATGTGTCATAATAAAATGGAACGGTGGAAAGTTTCATGGCAATATATCTCGAAATGGCTATGGAAATGCCATAATAGGTAGGTATGGTGGCTGTTTTGAGGAAGGTATAAGGTGGCTGTATGGTACCGTCGGAAGTTGCGCGACACTAGAGAGGCTAGCAATGCTGGAAGGGTGAGAGTGGGTATAATTCATGGACTCAACATTAATCATAAAGAACTCACATAATTATTGCAAAAATATTAGTCATTGAAAAAAGTACTACACGCATGCTCCTAGGGGGATAGATTAGTAGGGAAAGACGATCGCTCATCCCCGACCGCCACCCAGAAGGAAGACAATCAATAAATAAATCATGCTCCGACTTCATCACATAACGGTTCACCATACATGCATGCTATAGGAATTACAAACTTTAACACAAGTATTTCTCCCATTCACAATTACTCACTAGCATGACTCTAATATCACCATCTCTATATCTCAAAACAATCATAAAGAATCAAACTTCTCATAGTATTCAATGCACTTTATACGAAAGTTTTTATTATATCCCTCTTGGATGCCTATCATATTAGGACTAAATTCATGACCAAAGGAAATTACCATATAGTTTAAAAAGGACTCTCAAAATAATATAAGTGAAGCATGAGAGTTCAATAATTTCTATAAAATAAAAACCACTATCGTGCTCTAAAAAGATATAAGTGAAGCACTAGAGCAAAATTGCCTAGCTCAAAAGATATAAGTGAAGCACATAGACTATTCTAATAAATCACGATTCATGTGTGTCCCCCTCAAAAGGTCTGTACGGGAAAGATGATTGTGGAAAACTAAAAAGTAAAGACTCATATCATACAAGACGCTCCAAGCAAAACACATATCATGTGGTGAATAAAAATATAGCCTCAACTAAAGTTACCGATAGACGAAGACGAAAGAGGGGGTGCCTTCCGGGGCATCCCCAAGCTTAGGCTTTTGGTTCTCCATGAATATTACCTTGGCGTGCCTTGGGCATACCCAAGCTTAGGCTCTTGCCACTCCTTATTCCATAGTCCATCAAATCCTTACCCAAAACTTGAAAACTTCATAACACAAAACTCAACAGAAAATCTTATAAGCTCCGTTAGTATAAGAGAATAAGTCACCACTTTTTGTACTGTTATGAACTCATCTTTATTTATATTGGTTTAATATCTATTGTATTCCAACTTTTCCATGGTTCATACCCCCCTGATACTACCCATAGATTCATCAAAATAAGCAAACAACACATAGAAAACAGAATCTGTCAAAAACAGAATAGTCTGTAGCTATCAGAGAACTTCAAATACTTGTGTAACTCCAAAAATTCTGAAAAATTAGGACAATCTGGGAATTGTTTTAATTAATCTTGTGTAAAAAATTCAGATCAAAATCACGCTTCTGTGAATTACTAAAAATATGTTTCTGGGCACAAAAGATCTTGTTTTTCAGCAAGATCAAATCAACTATCATCGTAAGCCATCCCAAAGGTCTTACTTGGCACAAACACTAATTAAACATAAAAACACATATAACCAGAGGCTAGATGAATTATCTATTGAAAAACTAAACCAAAAAGCAAAGAACAAAAATAAAATTAGGTTTCCTCCCAACAAGCGCTATTGTTTAACGCCCTTAGCTAGGCATAAACTCACATAAATAGATCTAGGTATTGTCATCTTTCGTATGCAATCCCTCAATTGCACACTTATAAACCCTAGGAGTTTCTCAAATTTCATCAATAATCACACTCCCAGGCAAGAAATCAAGAAATTCACTTGTAGCAATAGGTTCCTTCATAATATTAACAAAATTAGGGTGAACACTTATCATCTTAAGATCCTCGTTTTCCTTACTAGAAGTTTCACCTCTATTTTTAGGAACATAAATAAACTTGGTAGCTTTTGTAGGAGGAAGATCAGGAGGAGTTTTAACAGAAGCAAAATAGGAACCTAAGTTGGTAATAATATCTTCTAGCTTGCCAATTCTAGTAGAATCTTGATCTATCTTTTCATTAACTATGTGTTCCTTTTCCCTAAGATTCTTTAAAGTGACTCCTACCTTAGATCCATATTGAGTGATATGATTATGAATCTTTTTATCCAAGTTTTCTATCGACTCTATGGTAGCAATTTTATTCTCAATAATATCAAGCCTTTCACTGGTACGCATTGGTGTTATACAAACGGTTTTAAACCCCTTTCTGAAATGACATTTGGAAACGTCGCCTAGTGAGTGTGAGCGATTAGGGGGTCCTTCCCACACGACACAGAAACCGTGGGGGATATGCCCTCCTGGCACACACGCTCGACAAAATGAGGTCGTGTGCGACCAGCGAGCGAGCAAATACGGTTATAGGTACAATAGTGCTAAAAAATATAATTGTACAGGCGAAATCATTTCCAGTCGTAAGTACATCCCACACAGTCAGTCCCCGCGAAACGTTTTCCTTCGTATATACATCCTACACAGTCGTTGCAAGGAAAACATTTCCGTTCGTAGGTACATCACACATAATTTTCCCTATTAAATCGTTTGTGATGGCGTTCCCGTCGCACACAATATTAAAAATTTATTGTTTGTGTTAGTGAATGCATCACACATGGTGCATAGAAGAAACTGTGTGACAAAGGTTGTCTATCACACACAGTTTTTATGCGGTAAACGTTTGCGCAAGGTGGCCTAACGCAAACAGTTTTGAAGAGAATGTCATGTGTGATTGTTCATCGATCCAACACGGTTTATTCCTAGAAACTGTATGCGTTGCCTTAGGTCATCGCCCACGGTATTTTCTCAATAACCGTTTGCAATAGCAAAAACTAATTAGCAGGCTAATTCGCCATTAGCAGGCTAATTACTCTATTATTAATAATCCATTTATTAATCTAATTGACATTCATGTTAAACACGTAATATATTTTATTCCCATATTAAGGAAGCAGGATTTCATAATTGAAATACATCAGAGTACAACATGATATAGCTTCAGCACTCAGCTACCCCATTACACAACTGCACCAGCACCAAGTTTCACATGCAACATCTAGAACCTTTCGAATTAGCATCATAGACGGTACATAGACAGATGCATCTCATCGGGAAAACTGCTGAAGCGGAAGGCGAATATTGAGCCTTCATTGATGTTGAAAGGTCTTTGCAACTTTAGGTCAGTGTCTGTGGATGATTGACCGTCCATCCTTCGTCCTCTTCAGTAACACTTCAATATTGAACCGTGGGTGTTGTATGAATACCTTCCTCGCCTCCTGTCCATACAGGTGGTTTGAGAGGTAATCATCAGTGAACTATTTTGGAAAGGCCTGAAAAAAAGGATGTGCATAAATATCTTCTCTATATTGGAAATGGGGTAAAGGAATAAAAAGACAAGGTATAATAGTTAGTGAGCTGATGTCTTCTTCATTATGCAGACAAAGATCTTGTTGTTTTTTGTCGCTAATTTCTTTATCCTAACAATCTTTCTGAGTTTCTTGACTTGACTGATATTCATGGACAACTCATTTCCCCATATGCAAAAAGGGTCGAACAGTGGGTCAAAACCTCTGATAGCAGGACCTACATTTGCAGGACCAAATTGTTTAAAACCTAGGTATTAGAATGGTTCCTGCAATTGCACAATAATGTGCTATTAGACAAAGGACCATGCATGTGCAAACCTCGATTGTAAACCTCAGTGCTTCCCATTGCTTCCGTGCAGCACATATAAGTTAGTTAGTGATCAGGTTAAGTGAGGGTCCGCATGCTATTAGTAAAATATGTTGATGAAAAATAAGCACATTGGAGAACTGAACCAAGAAGTTAACTAAACACCACAACAAATGAACCAAACATAACTGGGCACCACATTGCACAATATAACATACTCCTAATAGAAGATCAGACAGTTAACCAAACCAAGCATGCTTTACAACTTGGAAATAGAGCAGTTGTATTTGTTTCTCATGTATTTAGTATAGCCAAATTCAATTTATTTCTCACATGGTATACAATAACAAAATGCACCCACAACAATTGAACATCACATTGCAGAATGGAACCAAACAGTTAACTAAACACCACAACAAATGAACCAAACGTTAACTGAGCACCACATTGCACAATGTATAACATACTAGAAGATCAAATAGTTAACCAAACCAAGCATGCTTGACAACTTGGAAATATAGCAATTGGATTTGTTTCTCATGTATTTTGTAAAGAAAAATTCGATTTATTTCTCACATGGAAGACAATACAAAATTGCACCCTGAAGAATTGAACATCACATTTGCAGAATTGAACCAAACAGTTAACTGAACACGACAACTAATTAACCAAAGAGTTAATAAGTGAGAACCACATTGCACGACATATAGAACATATACACTAGAGCAACAGATTGCATGGTAAAAGTAGATAGCACAATTCACTAGAATTTGTTAAGGAAAGGCAGGAGCGGCACACGCAATGGGTAAATCGAGCATGCTTAACCGGCATAGCTAAAAAATGGCAAGGTGCTCCTCCAAGATCCGCGGGTCGGCACGAATGGCAGCCATCGTGACCTCATCCGAGCGTGCGGCCACGATTTGCTTCTTCGCTGCCAATTGGTCCTTGAGATTCTGGCTATATTGCATGCACCCTGGCTTAGGACGATGCTTATTTGGTGGAGGGGTCGGTGATTTGGGTGGAAGGTGTCGTGCTCATGCCAGCGGTCGGGGCATGTGGGATGTGGAAGGAGGAAGAGGATGGGGGTCGGGTGTGGATTACCTGCCTGGATAGGCGAGGCCGAGCAACGTGAAGGAGGGTCGCCAGTGAGGAGGGCGACACTGCAAGCAAGGAGTGAAGGTTTCAACTTGGAAAGGAAGACAGAAACAGGGGAAATGTGGCTTTTGGTAAGGGGGGGGCGAGGAGGTAGATATTTCCGCGGAAGCCGAAAATTTGGAATCGCTTCAGTGAAAAAACTGGTGCGCAAAGTGTCATCAGTCACGATCCCTTATTCAGAACTGTGTACGATATGTGAACATCACAAACGATTCAGATAGCTTAACCCGTATGCGATGAGTTTGAATGTCAGGTTCCAATTTCCCTGGTTATAGTGCTCATCCACGTCATTGCATAATTTGAGTACACAAAGGAGACTACAACACACCCACACTTCTTAATCGAGCAAGTTCAGCAATTAAACAGAGCTAGCTGGCCTAAACATTACTCTAACAAATTAAAGATCAGCGCTCTTAATTAAACAAAACAAAGAGTACTACTACGGCTGGTGCTCGTTGATCTCCGCCACCTCCTTCATGTCTAGCTCGTGCCCGACGGTCGACTAGGGAAGGGGCTCCATGGCATCCATTGCACCATACTCGGCAAACATCTCACTATCTGCGTCCGCCATCTCTTTGGAAAAGGCCACCACGAGCTGGGCGTGGGAGACCGCCATCTGGGCTCTGGCAGGCTCTGTCGTGGCAAGGTATGCCGCGCAGGAACGGACGACTGCTCAAACGCTCTCGGCGATTGCCAACTCTTCGGTCGTGGGTTGCCGATCGTTGTCGGAGAAGCTTATTTCGATTTGTGCAGTGATTGCCACGAGCTGGGCGTGGGCAGCCTCGACATGACCCTGGGCGGCCTCTATCAGGGCTAAGGCCGCCGCTGCAAAATGGACAGCTGTTGTGCCACTCTCGCCAGTTGCTATCCCCGAGGCAGATGTTGTTGTCGCCGCCTGAGAAGCAACAACAGCCATTTGGGCTGCTTTGGCCGCCCGGTCACAGATTCCAGTCGCCCTCACGAAGCTTGTTAGCATGCGCCTGGCGGCTGCGGCCGCGCTCTCGCCGGAGTGGGCCGCCGAAGTTGCCCTCGGGAGACGGGTCCACGTCCCCATCTTTCACTGGCGATGATTGAATAGTGAAATGATATTTGGGGAGAAAGCTAGTGTGCTTGACACGCCGGCTGTGGACTGTAGCCGACGAACCTTCTCGCGTAAGCCATAGGCGTACTATACACCGACGATGCTCGAGGATATTTTGTACTGCATCTCACACGGTTGGTGATAATAAACTGTGTGGGATCTACTTGAATTTTCATCTTGATTTGAATTACATAATGGGGTCACAACTGCAAAGGATGGTGTTTGAATTGCTAGAACTTCTATCTGTAGTGAACATGCAACTATAGGTGTGTCATCAAATTTTTGGAATTATTCAGGGTTCATTTGGACATTTTTATACAGTAACTTGGTTTTCTAGGCATTTTAGGTCCACAATTCAAAATTAAACCCCATGCGCATGCTCCGGTGCACCAAAATGGGATGTAAAATGATACATGTGTCCATGGGTTGATGCTTACATCCCATTCAAGAAATGGGGATGAATTGCAAACACCACGGCACCGTGGCTCTCCGGCAAACGTTGAGGTGCTTACTTTTGTAATTCTAGTAAATACAAAACTCGTCTGAAATTCATGAACCTTGGCATGCTATCATGGAACGACATCAAGATGTTGTAGTAAAAAAATATTGTCCCATTTGGGCCAGGTTATGGTATAAGCTTCTCGGAAACCAGAGCTTCTCTCACAACAAGCATGATGGTTTCGATAGGGAACGTGCCACCTTGGGGGACGAAACGATATTGTTGCATCTTCTTACTTTCAAAAAATTTCTCGTGTCAACATAGAACAACTTGAGTGTTTGCAATTTTTTGGGATATTTCGGGGTTCACGTGGACATTTTTATACATTAACTGAGTTTTCTATGCATTCATGTGCATAATTCAAATTCGAACTACATGCACATGCTCAGTGCATATAAACGGTTTGAAAAATCAAATGTGTGTCATTGGTTGCAACCTTAGGTCCCATGCAAGAAATGGGAATGAATGTCAAACACCTTTGCCACCGTCGCTCGGCCGCTAACATTGAGATACATGGTTTTAAAATTCTAGTAAATCAAAAACTTGTGTGAAATTCATGAAACTTGACATGCTATCATGGAACGAGAGCAACATGCAGTGGTAAAAATATTGTCCCATTTGGGGCAGGTTGGGGTATAAGCTTCTCACAAACCAGAGCTTCTCGCAACAAGCCTCATGGTTACGGTAGGAAACATTTTGCCTTTCTGGGCGAAACGATATTCGTTGCCTCTTCTTGATTTCAATTTTTGCTCTAGTGTCAACATAGAACAACATGAGTGTTGTGTTAAATTTTGGAATTTTTCGGGGTTCGTTTGGACATTTTATGCATTAATTGACCTTTCAATGCATTCATGTGCATAATTCAAATTTGAACTACATGCACATGCTCTAATGCATATAAATTGGTTGAAAATTCAAATTTGTCTCCTTGGTTGCATGCTTAGGTCCCATGCAAGAAATGGGAATGAATGTCAAACACCCTGCCACCGTCACTCGGCCACAAACATTGAGATACCTGATTTTTAAATTATAGTAAATCCAAAACTCGTCTATAATTCATGAAACTTGGCATGCTATCATGGAGCGGCATCAACATGTCGTCGTAAAATTTTTGTCCCATTGGGGCAGGTTTGGGTATAAGCTTATCACAAACCAGAGCTTCACACAACAAGCCTGATGGTTTGGTTGGGAACGTTTCACCTTTCTGGACGAAATGATAGCCGTTGCCTCTTCTTGATTTAAATTTTTTCTCTAGTGTCAACATAGAATAACATGAATGTTGTGTTAAATTTTGGAATTTTTGGGGTTCGTTAGCACATTTCTTATGCATTAATTGAGTTTTCCATGCATTTATGTGAATAATTCAAATTTGAACTACATGCACATGCTCTAATGCATATAAATTGGTTGAAAATTCAAATATTTGTCCTTGGTTGCATGCTTATGTCCCATGCAAGAAATGGGAATGAATGTCAAACACCCTGCCACCGTCACTCGGCCGCAAACATTGAGATACCTGGTTTTTAAATTCTAGTAAATCCAAAACTCGTCTGAAATTCATGAAACCTGGCATGCTATCATGGAATGGCACCCAACATGCCATGGTAATTTTTTGTCCCATTTGGGGTAGGTTTGGGTATAAGCTTCTCACAAACCAGATCTTCTCACAACAAGCTTGATGGTTTCGGTAGGGAACGTGCCACCTTTGGTGACGAAACGATACCCGTTGCCTGTTATTGCTTTCAAAAATCTTCTAGTGTCAACATAGAACAACAAGAGTGTTGTGTTCAATTTTGGAATTTTTGGGGTTCGTTTGGACTTTTTTATATATTAACTGGGTTTTCTAGGCATTTTATGTGCATAATTCACCATGAGCTCCTTGAGCTCCTGGCTATACTGCGTGCACCATGGCTTAGGGTAACGCTTATTTGGTGGAGGGGTCGGTGATTTGGGTGGAAGGTGTTGCACCGGTGGTCAGGGCATGTGGGATGTGGAAGGAGGAGGAAGATGGGGGTCGGGTGTGGATTACCTGCCTAGATAGACGAGGCCGAGCATCATGAAGGAGGGTCGCCGGCGAGGAGGTGGCACTGCAAGCATGGTGTGAAGGCTTCAACTTGGAAAGGAAGGCGGAAACAGGGGAAATGTGGCTTTTGGTAAGGGGGAGAGGCGGGGAGGTAGATATTTCCACAGAAGCCGAAAATTTTGAATTGACTTCAACGAAAAAACTAGCGCTCAAAGTGTCATCAGACACAGTCCCATATATATTCAGAACTGTGTATGATATGTGAACATCACAAATGATCAGATAGCTTAACCCGTGTGTGATAAGTTTGAAGGTCAAAATTTTTGGTTCCAATTTCCCTGGTTACAGTGGTCATCCATGTCCTTGCATAATTTGGGTACACAAAGGAGACTACAGCACACCCACACTTCTTAATCGAGCAAGTTCAGCAATCAAACAGTGCTAGCTGACATAAACATTACTCTAAACAAATTAAAGACCGACGCTCTTAATTAAACAAAACAAAGAGTACTACTACGGCTGATGCTCGTCGATCTCCGCCGCCTCCTCCATGTCCAGCTCGCACCCGATGGTCTCCTGTGGAAGGGGCTCCATGGCATACATTACACCATACTCGGCAAGCATCTCACCATCCCCATCCGCTATCTCTTTGGAAAAGGCCACCACGAGCTTTGCGTGGGCGGCCGCGATCTGGGCTTAGACGGGCTCTATCGTGGCAAGGTATGCGACAGAGGAAAGGATGGCTACCCGAACACTCTCGGCGATTGCCAACTCATTAGCCGTGGGTTGCCGACCATTGTCGTAGAAGCTTCGTTCTATTTGTGCGCTGACCGCCACGAGCTGGGCATGGGCGGCCTCGACATGGTTGTGGGCGGCCTCCATCAGGGCTAAGGCCGCCACTGCGGAACGGACAGCTGTTGTGCCGCTCTCACCGGTTGCTATCCCCGAGGCAGATGTTGCTGCCACCACCCGAGAAGCAACAACTATCGTTTGGGCTACCTTGGCCGCCCGGTCGCAGATTGCGGCCGCGCTCATGCACCTTGTTAGCATGCGCATGGCGGCTGCGGCCACGCTCTCGCCGGAGTGCTCCGCCGGAGTTTCCCTCACGAAGCGGGTCCATGTCCCCATCTTTCACTGGCGACGGTTGAACAGTGAAATGATATTTGGGGAGCGAGCTAGTGTGCTTGACACGCCAGCTATGGACTGTAGCCGATGCACCTTCTCGCGTAAGCCATAGGCGTATTATAAACCGACGGTGCTCCAGGACATTTTGTGTTGGGGAACGTAGTAATTTCAAAATTTTCCTACGCACACGCAAGATCATGGTGATGCATAGCAACGAGAGGGGAGAGTGTCGTCTACATACCCTCATAGACCGAAAGCGGAAGCGTTAGAGCAACGCGGTTGATGTAGTCGTACGTCTTCACGGCCCGACCGATCAAGCACCGAAACTACGGCACCTCCGAGTTCTAGCACACGTTCTGCTCGATGACGTCCCTCGAACTCTGATCCAGCCGAGTGTCGAGGGAGAGTTCCATCAGCACGATGGCGTGGTGACGATCTTGATGTTCTACCGACGCAGGGCTTCCCCTAAGCACCGCGACGATATTATCGAGGTGGATTATCGTGGAGGGGGGCACCGCACATGGCTAAGAGATCCAAGGGATCAATTGTTGTTATGCCTAGAGGTGCCCCCCTGCCCCCGTATATAAAGGAGCAAGGGGGAGGGGCGGCCGGCCTAGGAGGGGGCGCGCCAAGGGGAGTCCTACTCCCACCGGGAGTAGGACTCCCTCCTTCCTTGTTGGAGTAGGAGAAGGGGAAAGAGGGGGAGAGGAAGAAGGAAAAAGGGGATGCGCCCCTTGTCCAATTCGGACCAGAGGGGGGGGGGGGCACGGGCCTCCTTCCTTTTGGCCTCTCTCCTCTATTCCCGTATGGCCCAATAAGGCCCATATACTCCCTGGCGAATTCCCGTAACTCTCCGCTACTCCGAAAAATACCCGAATCACTCGGAACCTTTCCGAACTCCGAATATAGTCGTCCAATATATCGATCTTTACATCTCGACCATTTCAAGACTCCTCGTCATGTCCCCGATCTCATCCGGGACTCCGAACTCCTTCGGTACATCAAAACTCATAAACTCATAATATAACTCTCATTGAAACCTTAAGCGAGCGGACCCTACGGGTTCGAGAACAATGTAGACATGACCGAAACACGTTTCCGGTCAATAATCAATAGCGGAACCTGGATGCTCATATTGGCTCCTACATATTCTACGAAGATCTTTATCGGTCAAACCGCATAACAACATACGTTGTCCCCTTTGTCATCGGTATGTTACTTGCCCGAGATTCGATCGTCGGTATCCAATACCTAGTTCAATCTCGTTACCGGCAAGTCTCTTTACTCGTTACGTAATGCATCATTCCGTAACTAACTCATTAGCTACATTGCTTGCAAGGCTTATAGTGATGTGCATTACCGAGAGGGCCCAGAGATACCTCTCCGACAATCGGAGTGACAAATCCTAATCTCGAAATACGCCAACCCAACATGTACCTCCAGAGACAACTGTAGAGCTCCTTTATAATCACCCAATCACGTTGTGACGTTTGGTAGCACACAAATTGTTCCTCCGGTAAACGGGAGTTGCATAATCTCATAGTCATAGGAACATGTATAAGTTATAAAGAAAGCAATAGCAACATACTAAACGATCAAGTGCTAAGCTAACAGAATGGGTCAAGTCAATCACATCATTCTTCTAATGATGTGATCTCGTTAATCAAATGACAACTCATGTCTATGGTTAGGAAACTTAACCATCTTTGATTAATGAGCTAGTCAAGTAGAGGCACACAAGTGACACTATGTTTGTCTATGTATTCACACGTGTATTATGTTTCCGGTTAATACAATTCTAGTATGAATAATAAACATTTATCATGATATAAGGAAATAAATAATAACTTTATTATTGCCTCTAGGGCATATTTCCTTCATTTTGTACTACATCTCACGCGGTTGGTGATAATAAACTGTGTGGGGTCTACTTGATTTTTCATCTTGATTTGAATTACATAATGGGGTCACAGCGGCAATGGACGGCGTTTGAATTACTAGACCTTTTATCTCTAGTGAACATGCAACTATATGTGTGTCTTGAAAAATTGGAATTATTCAGGGTTCGTTTGGACATTTTATACATTAAATTGGTTTTCTAGCCATTTCAGGTGCACAATTCTAAATTAAACTACATGCACATGCTCTGGTGCACCAACATGGGTTGTAAAATCATATATGTGTCCATGGGTTTAGGCTTATGTCCCATGCAAGAAATGGGGATGAATTTCGAACACCATGGCACCATGGCTCTCCGGCAAACGTTGAGGTACTTGCTTTTGGAATTCTATTAAATCCAAAACCCGTCTGAAATTCATGAACCTTGGCAAGCTATCGTGGAATGACATCAAAATGCTGGGGTAAACAATATTGTCCCATTTGGGGCAGGTTATGGTATAAGCTTCTCACAAACGAGAGCTTCTCACAAGAAGCCTCATTGTTCTGTTAGGGAAACATGTCACCTTTGTGGACAAAACGATATTCGTCACCAGTTCTTCCTTTCAATTTTTTTCCTAGTGTCAATATAGAATAACAGGAGTGTCATGTTAAATTTTGGATTTTTTTGGGGATCATTTGGACATTTTTATATGTTAATTGAGTTTCTAGGCATTTATGTGCATAATTCAAAATTGAACTACATGCACATGCTCCAATCCACAAAAATGGGTTGCAAAATCAAATGTTTGTTCTTGGTTGCAAGTTTAGGTCACATGCAAGAAGTGAGAATGAATGTCAAACACCTTGATATTGTCGCTCGACCGCTAACATTGAGATACATGGATTTAAAATTCTAGTAAATCGAAAACTCATCTGAAATTCATGAAACTTGCATGATGTCATGGAACGGCATCGACATGCCGTGGTAAAAATATTGTCTCATTTGGGGCAGGTTTGGGTATAAGCTTCTCGCAAACCAGAGCTTCTCTCACAACAAGCCTGATGGTTTCGGTAGGGAACCTGCCACCTTGGGGGACGAAACGATATCTATTGCCTCTTCCTACTTTCAAATTTTTTCTTGTGTCAACATAAAACAACGCGAGTGTTGTGCCAATTTTTGGGATTTTTCGGGGTTCACTTGGACATTTTTATACATTAACTGAGTTTTCTATGCATTCATGTGCATAATTCAAATTTGAACTACCTGCACATGCTCCAGTGCATATAAATTGGTTCAAAATTGGAATGTGTGTCCTTGGTTACATGCTTAAGTCCCATGCAAGAAATGAGAATGAATGTCAAACACCTTGCCACTGTCGCTCGGCTGCTAACATTGACATACATGGTTTTTAAATTCTAGCAAATCAAAAATGCGTCTGAAATTTATGAAACTTGACATGCCAGCATGGAACGGCATCAACATGCAGTGGTAAAAATATTGTCCCGTTTGGGGCAGGTTGGGGTATATAAGCTCCCAGATCTTCTCACAACAAGCCTCATGGTTACGGTAGGGAACGTTTTACCTTTGTGGACGAAACGATATCCGTTGCCTCTTCTTGATTTCAATTTTTTTCTAGTGTCAACATAGAACAACATGAGTGTTATGTTAATTTTAGAAATTTTTAGGGGCTCGTTTGGACATTTTTATATATTAACTGAGTTTTCTACGTATTTATGTGCATAATTCAAAATTAAACTACATGCACATGCTCTAATGCATATAAATTGGTTGAAAATTCAAATATGTTTCCTTGGTTGCATGCTTAGGTCCCATGCAAGAAATGGGAATGAATATCAAACACCCTGCCAGCGTCACTCGCCCGCAAACATTGAGATACCTGGCTTTTAAATTCCAGTAAATCCAAAACTCATCCGAAATTCATGAAACTTCGCATGCTATCATGGAGCGGCATCAACATGTCATGGTAAATTTTTTGTCCCATTTGGGGCAGGTTTGGGTATAAGCTTTTCACAAACCAGAGTTTCTCACAACAAGCCTGATGGTTTCGGTAGGGAACGTGCCACCTTTGGGGACGAAACGATATCCATTGCCTCTTATTGCTTTCAAAAAATTTCTAGTGTCAACATAGAACAACAGGAGTGTTGTGTTAAATTTTGGAATTTTTCGGGGTTGGTTTGGACATTTTTATACATTAACTGAGTTTTCGATGCATTTATGTGCATAATTCAAATCTAAACTAGAGGCACATGCTCTAATGCATATAAATCAGTTGAAAATTCAAATCTGTGTCCTTGGTTGCATGCTTAGGTCCCATGCAAGAAATGGGAATGAATGTCAAACACCCTGCCACCGTCACTCGGCCGCAAATATTGAGATACCTGGTTTTTAAATACTGTTAAATGCAAAACTCGTCTGAAATTCATGAAACTTGGCATGCTATCATGGAGCAGCCTCAACATGTCGTGGTAATTTTTTGTCCCATTTGGGGCAGGTTTGGGTATAAGCTTCTCACAAACCAGAGCTTCTCACAACAAGCCTGATGGTTTCGATAGGGAATATGCCACTTTTGGGGACGAAACGATATCCATTGCCTCTTATTGCTTTCAAAAAATTTCTAGTGTCAACATAGAACAACATGAGTGTTGTGTTAAATTTTGGAAAATTTCAGGGTTCGTTTGGACATTTTTATACATTAACTGGGTTTTCTAGGCATTTTATGTGCATAATTAAAATTTGAACTACATGCACAAGCTCCAGTGCATATAAATTGGTTGAAAAATCAAATTTGTGTCCTTGGGGGCATGCTTAGGTCCCATGCAAGAAATGAGAATGAATTTCAAACACAGCATTATTGACTGCCGGTAAAACATTGAGATACTTTGTTTTTAAATTCTAGTAAATCCAAAACCCCTCTGAAATTCATGAAACTTGGCATGCTATCATGGAATGGCACCCAACATTCTGTGGTAATTTTCGTGTCCATTTTGAGAGAAGGCGCACTCGAATAACAGTCAATAAAGGCATTTTGAAACAACTAGCTGCCACTCTAACATCGCAAACATTTTAGATAGAACACCCGTATGTACATTGACAGCTTCCCCAGTAAGCCAAGGAAAAATGTGCCAAGCAGGATTTGTGCAGATCTTCATCACAAACGTTTTAGATAGAACACCTATATGCAAAGTGAGAGCTATGGTCTTCTGCAGTAAGCCAAGGGAAAATTGCTGCGCAGGATTTGTGCATCTCTTCAGCGCAAACAGTTCAGATTGAATAAGGTATGCAAAGCGAGACTTCGGCGCTAAGCCAAGAGAAAATTTGGCAAGCATGATTTCTACCTTCCTTCAAAGCAAAACGGTTTTTTTGGATGACCCGTGTGCAACCACGTACAGACAATTTGGTAAGATTTGCATCTGTCATGTTGGGTATATTGCCATTTGTCAAACTAGAAAGATTGACATTTGTTGATCTAGTAACATTGCCATTTGTCAATCCTTGTAACACTGCGATTTGTCAAAATATGCAGCTAAAAATCACTAGCACTATCTAATTTTTGCAACTAAAATTCAGTAATTAAGCATAGATTTCATTCATAGATTAAGCAGTCATGCTTAATTTATACAAACAGTTCAACTTTACAGCTGAAACGACCAGACTTTTCCCCAATTGTTGCCAACCACGTACTGAAATAGCTAGTTCAACTATATATACTAGCTAATTTTAAGTACGTTCTACAGTTCCACCACATTTATAGTCAGATGAACTGAACAAAATAGCCCCTAAATACTACTATGGAGGGGCTTTGTACTACTTCCGGCAGCCTCTCCTCTGCCGAGCACACTCAGTAAGAGGAAGAGGAGGAGAGGCTACCGACGAGCTGGACAACTGCAATACGGTGCCTGTCGCTGCTGCACCTTCAGCGATGCTCACCTCGAACGCCCTCTACCGCTCCAGACGACCCCTCTCGAAGTGGTGGTTCTCCTCGTAGATCTTCTGATTCCTCGCCTCTGTGTCGGCGTGTGCCGCGGCCATGGCGGCGGTAAGGCTCTTTACGTGCTTGACGAGGCGCTCCTCCTCCTCCCACAGGAACTCGATGTAGCGCGCAAGGTCGCTGCCGCACATGCAGGCCTCCACCTCCGCCTCTCTCCTGCGGGCGGCGGTGGTGGAGCGGGTGGTGATCCCGGCGGTCGATGGTGGGCTAGTGGCCATGGCGGACGATGATGGGGTGGCGGCCACGACCACCACCTCCCGCCTTCGGGCCATGGTGGCGGAGCGGGTGATGGCCACGGTGGCCGACAGTGGGGTGATGGCCACGGCGGCGGAGCGGGTGATGGCCATGGCAGCGGAGCGGGTGATGGCCCTAGCTTTTGACGGAGCTGTGGCAGCAATGGCGGCCGGCAACTCCTGCCGACGGGCACGGGCGGTTGAGCGTGTGGTGCGTGTTCCGCGCACACCCAACTGGGATGCTGATGTCTACTACACAAGCTTCTTCTTGTAGATGTTGTTGGGCCTCCAAGTGCAGAGGTTTGTAGGACAGTAGCAAATTTCCCTCAAGTGGACGACCTAAGGTTTATCAATCCGTGGGAGGCGTAGGTGTCACATCACTAGTTCTATTAATGCCTAGTGCTAGCATCTGGTGTTGCATCATGTTTAAATTTCAGTTAAACCTGAAATGGGGATTGCCTAAACCCTAGCATCAAAGGAATTCACTAGGTTCAACTAAAATATTTTCAGTAAATCCAAATGGCTTTCAAAAATGTCCGTCATTTCTGGAAAATGCTAGAAACATTAACCAGAGGTGTTGCACCTTTTTCCATGTCATGTTTGTGCTCTGGATTAAATCATATGCTATTTGCAATTGGGCATTTAAATGCTATATAATATTTTAAATGCTCAATTAATTTTGAACTTAAGTGAGGGCTGCTGGGAATATTCCAAACAGAGCCCACAATTATTTTTAGGATTTTTGAAAATGTTTTGGTATTTAAAATAGAGCCCAGAAGTTACAGAAAAATAGAAAACAGAAAACAATTTAGAAAAGAGAGAGAGAGAGAGAACGCCTACCTGGGCCACTTACCTGGCCGGCCCAGCTGGCAGCCCACCTGTGCGGCCCAGCCAACCTGGCCCCTCCCCTGTCGTCTTCCTCCCTGCCAGGAGGACGAACGCGTGGCCGACGCACGCCGGCGCATGCCTGGCAACCTCCTGCTTGCCGCTTCGCCCTGGCCTCTTCGGGTGATGCCACGCAGCCCCCTCGCTCCTCTCCCTCACTCTCTGCTCTCTCCCTCACCCTCCAGTCCCTTCCTCGAGCGCGACCGAACACAGCCGTCGCCGCCGACGAGCTCCCCCACGGCCACAGCCATCTCCGAGCCCCTCCGACGCGCCCCCGAGCTCCGCTGTGACGCCCCCTTCCTCTCCACCGAGCCGGACCCCGCCGGAAGCCCTGCAGCGTCGTCCACGGCATCGTCTTCAACCTCTGGCCGCCGGCGAACTCTTCGGGGATTCGCGAGCTCCAGTCCCTCCCCGGCCTCGCCGTTGCCTCTACCGGATTCGCCGTGAGCCCCTGCCTCTTTCCCCTCTCTCCCCATGCTCGTCCGCGCCTTCTAGCCACCATGGCCATCGGAGCCGATTGCTCCTCGCCGCCGGCCATGTCGCCACCGCGGCTACGACCGTGCAAGCACGCGTCCGGGCTTACCACTGAGCTCAACCCACCCCCGCGAGTCGAACACGACCGTCCACGGCTCCTCCCGTGCCTCGCACCGCCCACACCGTTGTTGCCCGAACTCTGGCTGCCGCCTAGCTCGCTGCCGCCATTGACTCAGGATGTCCCAGCTGCTACCGCTGCCACCACTGGATGCGCAAGAGCACCAGCAAGCCGTAGCAACAAACCGCGCACCAAACGGAGCCCCGTAGCATTTTTCCAAAACGCTCCGCCGTCGGTTTGGTCGTCGCCGGCCGTACTCCGGCGAGGTCGACGTGGCCTGTCATTAGCCATTAATGACCCAGCTAACCACCCCTAGAGCCACCGCCATGTGGGCCCCAGTGTCTAATCAGGTTAGTCTAATTTTCCTGTTTAGATTAGTGTTAATCTTGCGAACCCCACATGTCAATTTGACTTTGGCCAAGTCAGCATTGACTGGTCCCACATGTCAGCGACCTAAACAGCCCTGTGTCACTGACATGTGGCCCCCACACGTCAGGTTTGACCTGGACCGGGTCAGTTGACTGCTGACATCACAGTGACACAGTGCTGACGTAGTAACTCTTTTTCTGGATTTATTCTTTTACAGGAAATTCCAGAAAATAGCCAAAACTTCTAAAAATCATAGAAATTCAACCGTAACTCCAAATGAAATATTTTATATATGAAAAATGATCAGAAAAATCTAATCTATCCATCTGTACTAGTTTCATGCATGTTAGAACAACTTATGACTATTGTTTAGGACAAATGAAATGAATGGAATTTGAATATCCACATGTGGAGTTTGAATTTGAACCTAGGGTTCAAACCAACTTCATTTAACCTGCTGCTACTTGCATTAGTTCAAACCAAAGCATATTGCCATGTCATGATCATGCATCATATTGCGCATTGCATTGATTGTGCTTCTTCTTTGTTTGTCGGTGTTTGCTCCCTCTCGATAGACGTGATTCGACGATGAGTTCGATGGCACCGATGAAGAACTCTAATATCTTCAGAAGTGCCAGGCAAGCAAAACCCCCTTGTTCATTCCGATAGAATCCCACTCTCTCGCTCCTGCTCTCTTTTACTGCATTAGGACAACATCGATTCATCTATTACTTGTTGTGGTAGCTGAACCCCTTTATCCTCATCACTTCTATGAATTCAAACAATTCTGTTACTAGACGCAAAAGTTTCTGTTTTTCAACAGGATCAAATCAACTATCACCAAAGCTATCCCAAAGGCATTACTTGGCACAAATACTAATTAAAACATAAAAACCACAACCATAACAATAGCATAATTGTGAAAACACTCAAGAGCAGAAAGAAAAAGGCAAAAATAAATTATATTCATTGGGTTGCCTCCCAACAAGCTTTTTCTTTATAGCCATTAAGATAGGCTTAAGATTTCAATGATGCACACATGAAACATAATGATTGAAACACAAAGAAAGCATCATGAAACATGTGACAAACACATTTGAGTCTAACATACTTCCTATGCATAGGCATTTTATAAGCAAACAAATTATCAAGGCAAGCAAAGACTAGCTTATGCAAGGAAGAAGAAAGAAACAATAGCAATCTCAAGTTCTCAACATAACAAGAGGTAATTTAATAACGTGATAATTTCTATGACCATATTTTCCTCTCTCATAATAATTACATGTAGGATCATAATCAAATTCAACAATATAGTTATCATATAAAATTTTCTCTTCAAGATCCACATGCATAAAAGTTTTATAATCTTCCAAGATAGTGGGATTAACATCAACTAAAGTCATGACCTCTCCAAACCCACTTTTATCAATAATTTCATAAGATTGAACACTCTCCTAATATGTGGGATTATGTTTACCTAAAGTTGACACTCTTCCAAACCCAGTTTCAATATTATTGCAAACATTATTATCAATATCAAATTCATCACGAGGCTTAAATAAATTTTCAAGATCATAAGAAACATTATCACCCCAATCATGATCATTGCAACAAGTAGTAGACATAACAAAAAATTATCATCCCCAAGCTTGAGGTTTTGCATATCATTAACACAATTGACATTAATAGAATTTACAATAACATCACTGCAACCATGCTTTTCATTGAAAGAGATACCATGAATCACTTTATCAATTTCTTCTTCCGACACTTCATCACAATCTTCAGATTCATGAATTTCAAGCAAAACATCATAGAGAAAATCAAGTGCACTCAACTCACTAGAAATTGGTTCTACATAATTCGATCTTTTGAAAAGATTAGCAAGTGGATGAGGATCCATATCAATAGATTTTTATCAAACGAAGATGCAAGCAAATAGAAGACACATGACACACAAGCAGAGATAGTAGACAAACAAAAAGGTAAACAGAAAGAAGGTAAATAAAAAGGCAAATATTTTTTAAGTGGGGAGACGAAAACGAGAGGCAAATGGTAAATAATGTAAATTGCAAGGAGATGAGAGTTGTGATTTGGAACTTGATAGATGTTGATGATGTCTCCCCAACAACGGCGCCAGAAATTCCTATTGATGTCGCTTGAACTATGTCAGTATTTCCCCAAAGAGGAAGGGTACAGCTACGGTAGGTATTTCTCTCAGTTATGAAACCAAAGTATCATTCTAGTAGGAGAACCAAGCAACACTATGTAAACGGTACCTGCACACAAAGAACAAATACTTGCAACCCGACGCATAAGAGGGGTTGCCAATCCCTCCACGGTAAAAAGATAGATAGATTTGTGGTAGATTGGATAAATAGCTCTTGATAAAACGCGAAATAAAATAAGTAATGAAAAAGTGCAGCAAGGTATTTTTGGGTTTTTGGGATAATAGATCTGAAAATAAAAATATATCTCAAAGCAGATGTGATAAAGAATAGACCCGGGGGCCGTAGATTTCACTAGTGGCTTCTCTCAAGAAAATAGCACAAGGAGGGTAAACAAATTACTATTGGGCAATTGATAGAAGATCGAATAATTATGACGATATCCAAGGCAATGATCAATATATAGGCATCACATCCAAGATTAGTAGACCGACTCCTGCCTGCATCTACTACTATTACTTCACACATCGACCACTATCCATCATGCATCTGGTGTACTAAGTTCATGGAGAAACAAAGTAATGCAATAAGAATGATGACATGATGTAGACGAGATCTATTCATGTAGAAATATCCCACATCTTGTTATCCTAAATAGCAATGATACATGCGTATCTTGCTGCCCCTTCTGTCATTGGGAAAGAACACCACAAGATCAAACCCATCACAAAGCACCTCTTCCCATGGCAAGAAAAATCGATCTAGTTGGTCTAACTAAACCACAGATTCGAAGAAGAAATACGAGGATATAAATAATCATGCATATAAAAGATTAAAAGAAGACTCAAATAATATTCATGGGTATAGATTTGATCATAAACTCGAAGTTCCCCGGATCCCAACAAACACATCACAAAAAAGAGTTACATCAAATAGATCTCCAAGATACCATTCTATTGAGAATCAAAAAGGGAGAAGAAGCCATCTAGCTACTGCCTACGGACCCGTAGGTCTATCGTGAACTAGTCACACATCATCAGAAGGAACCAATGAGGATGATTAACCCCTCCATGATGGTGTCTAGATTGGATCTTGATGTCTACTACGCAACCTTCTTCTTGTAGACTCGTATTGGGCCTCCAAGCGCAGAGTTTTAGGATAGTAGAAAATTTCCTTCAAGTGGATGACCTAAGGTTTAGCAATCCATGGGAGGTGTATGATGAAGATGGTCTCTCTCAAACAACCCTGCAACCAAATAACAAAGAGTCTCTTGTGTCCCCAACACACCCAATACAATGGTAAATTGTATAGGTGCACTAGTTCGGCGAAGAGATGGCGATACAAGCGTAATATGGATGGTAGATATGGGTTTTTGTAATTTGACAATATAAACACAGCAAGGTAAATAGTAACAAAAGCGAGCAAAAACACTATTGCAATGCGTGGAAACAAGGCCTAGGGTTCATACTTTCACTAGTGCAAGTTCTCTCAACAATGATAACATAATTGGATCACATAACAAGCCCTCAACGTGCAACAAAGAATCACTCCAAAGTCACTAATAGCGGAGAACAAACGAAGAGATTATTGTAGGGTACGAAACCACCTCAAAGTTATTCTTTCTGATCGATCTATTGGGCTATTCCTATAAGTGTCACAAATAGCCGTAGAGTTCGTACTAAAATAACACCTTAATACACACATCAACCAAAACCCTAAGGTCACCTAGATACTCCAATATCACCACAAGTATCCACGGGTTTAATTATACGATATGCATCACACCAATCTCATATTCATCTATTCGAACCAACACAAAGAACTTCAAAGATTGCCCCAAAGTTTCTACCGGAGAGTCAAGACGAAAACGTGTGCCAACCCCTATGCATAAGTTCACAAGGTCATAGAACCCGCAAGTTGATCACCAAAACATACATCAAGTGGATCACGTGAATATCCCATTGTCACCACAGATAAGCACATGCAAGACATACATCAAGTATTCTCAAATCCTTAAATACTCAATCCGATAAGATAACTTCAAAGGGAAAACTCAATCCATTACAAGAAGGTAGAGGGGGAGAAACATCATAAGATCCAACTATAATAGAAAACCTCGATATACATCAAGATCGTGCCAAATCAAGAACACGAGAAAGAGAGATCAAACACATAGCTACTGGTACACACCCTCAACCCTGAGGGTGAACTACTCCCTCCTCGTCATGGAGAGCGCCCGGATGACGAAGATAGCCACCGGTGATGGATTCTCCCTCTGACAGGGTGCTGGAACAGGGTCAAAAGAGGTTTTTCGTGGCTACAGAGGCTTGTGGCGGCAGAACTCCCGATATAGGTTTATTTCCATGGGTTTCTATATTTATAGGAATTTTTGGCGTTGAGATTAAGTCAGGGGGGTCCACGAAGAGCCCACAAGACCGGAGGGCGCGCCCGGGCGCCCTCCACCCTTGTGGAGGCCTCGTGTCTCTTCTGGCCCAACTCTTTTACTTCGGGGGCTTCTTCTGGTCCATCAAAAATCACCATAAATTTTCAGGTCATTTGGACTCCGTTTGGTATTCCTTTTCTGTAAAACTCAAAAACAAGGCAAAAACAGAAACTGCCACTCGGCTCTAGGTTAATATGTTAGTCCCAAAAATCATATAAAATAGCATAGGAATGCATATAAAACATCCAAGATACATAATATAATAGCATGGAACAATAAACAATTATAGATAAGTTGGAGACGTATCAAGCATCCCCAAGCTTAATTCCTGCTCGTCCTCGAGTAGGTAAATGATAAAAATAGAATTTTTGATGTGGAATGCTACCTAACAAATTTATCCATGTAATTTTTCTTTATTGTGGCAATACTATTAAGATCCATAAGATTTGAAACAAGAGTATAATATTGACATAAAAACAATAATACTTCAAGCATACTAATAAAGCAATCATGTCTGCTCAAAATAACATGGCCAAAGAAAGGTATCCCTACAAAATCATGTAGTGTGGCTATGCTCCATCTTCATCACACAAAATATTCAAATCATGCACAACCCCAATGATAAGCTGAGCAATTGTTTCATACTTTTGATGTTCTCAAACATTTTCAACTTTCACTCGATACATGAGTGTGAGCCATGGATATAGCAATATGGGTGGAATAGAATATGGTGGTTGTGGATAAGACATAAAGAGATAGTCTCACATCAACTAGGCATACCAACAGGCTATGGAGATGCCCATCAATAGATATCAATGTGAGTGAGTAGGGATTGCTATGCAACGGATGCACTAGAGCTATAAGTTTATGAAAGCTCAAAAGAAAACAAAGTGGGTGTGCATCTAACTCGCTTGCTCACGAAGACCTAGGGCTATTTGAGGAAGCCCGTCATTGGAATATACAAGCCAAGTTCTATAATGAAAAATTCCCACTAGTATATGAAGGTGACAAAATAGGAGACTCTCTATCATGAAGATCATGGTGCTACTTTGAAGCACAAGTGTGGAAAAAGGGTAGTAGCATTGCCCCTTCTCTCTTTTTTTCTCTCTATTTTTGTTTTTTGTTTTTTTGGCTCTCCTTTTCCCCCTCTTTTTTTGTTTTTTTATTTTTCATCCGGAGTCTCATCCCGACTTGTGGGGGAATCATAGTCTCCATCATCCTTTCCTCACTGGGACAATGCTCTAATAAAGAAGATCATCACACTTTAATTTACTTACAACTCAAGAATTACAACTCGATACTTAGAACAAAGTGTGACTCTATATGAATGCCTCCGACGGTGTGCCGGGATGTGCAATGAATCAAGAGTGACATGTATAAAAATTATGAATGGTGGCTTTGCCACAAATACTATGTCAACTACATGATCATGCAAAGCAATATGACAATAATGATGAAGCGTGTCATAATAAACGGAATGGTGGAAATTTGCATGGCAATATATCTCGGAATGACTTTGGAAATGCCATAATAGGTAGGTATGGTGGCTGTTTTGAGGAAGGTATATGGTGGGTGTATGGTACTGGCGAAAGTTGCATGGTTCTGGAGAGGCTAGCAATGGTGGAAGGGTGAGATTGCGTATAATCCATGGACTCAACATTAGTCATAAAGAACTCACATACTTATTGCAAAAATCCATAGTCATTGAAAAAAATTACTATGCGCATGCTCCTAGGGGGATAGATTGGTAGGAAAATACCATCGCTCGTCCCCGACCGCCAATCATAAGGAAGATAATCAATAAAGAAATCATGCTCCGACTTCATCACATAACGGTTCACCATACGTGCATGCTACAGGAATCACAAACTTCAACACAAGTATTTCTACAATCCACAATTACTCACTAGCATGACTCTAATATCATCATCCTCATATCTCAAAACAATCTTAAGGAATCAAACTGCTCATAGTATTTGTATGATCGAAAGTATGTCTAGAGGGGGGTGATTAGACTACTTGACCCAAAAAAAACTTGTCCTTTTCCCAATTTTAGTCTTTGGCAGATTTTAGCTATCTTAGCACAAGTCAAGCAATCTTAACACAATTCAAGCAAGCATGCAAAGAGTATATGAGCAGCGGAAAGTAAAGCATGCAACTAGCAAGAATGTAAAGGGAAGGGTTTGGAGGATTCAAACGCAATTGGAGACACAGATGTTTTTGTCGTGGTTCCGATAGGTGGTGCTATCGTACACCCACGTTGATGGAGACTTCAACCCACAAAGGGTAACGGTTGCGCGAGTCCACGAAGGGCTCCACCCACGAAGGGTCCACGAAGAAGCAACCTTGTCTATCCCACCATGGCCGTCGCCCACGAATGACTTGCCTCACTAGCGGTAGATCTTCACAAAGTAGCCGATCTCCTTGCCCTTACAAACTCCTTGGTTCAACTCCACAATCTTGTCGGAGGCTCCCAAGTGACACCTAGCCAATCTAGGAGACACCACTCTCCAAGAAGTAACAAATGGTGTGTTGATGATGAACTCCTTGCTCTTGTGCTTCAAATGATAGTCTCCCCAACACTCAACTCTCTCTCTCTCTCAGGATTTGGATTTGGTGGAAAGAAGATTTGAGTGGAAAGCAACTTGGGGAAGGCTATAGATCAAGATTCATATGGTAGGAATGGAATATCTTGGCCTCAACACATGAGTAGGTGGTTCTCTCTCAGAAACAGCAAGTTGGAAGTGTAGGTTTGTTCTGATGGCTCTCTCTACGAATGAAGAGGAGGTGGAGGGGTATTGAGGGAGTCCTGGACTAGGGGGTGTCCGGATAGCCGGACTGTCATGGTCGGCCGGACTCTAAGACTATGAAGATACAAGATTGAAGACTTCGTCCCGTGTCCGGATGGGACTTTGTTTGGCGTGGAAGGCAAGCTTGGCAATACGGATATGTAGATCTCCTACCACTGTAACCGACTCTGTGTAACCCTAGCCCTCTCCGGTGTCTATATAAACCGGAGGGTTTTAGTCCGTAGGACAAACAATCACAACAACAATCATACCATAGGCTAGCTTCTAGGGTTTAGCCTCCTTGATCTCGTGGTAGATCCACTCTTGTACTACCCATATCATCAATATTAATCAAGCAGGAGTAGGGTTTTACCTCCATCGAGAGGGCCCGAACCTGGGTAAAAACATCGTGTCCCTTGTCTCATGTTACCATCCGCCTAGACGCACAGTTCGGGACCCCCTACCCGAGATCCGCCGGTTTTGACACAGACATTGGTGCTTTCATTGAGAGTTCCTCTGTGTCGTCACTGATAGGCTTGATGGCTCCTTCGATCATCAACAACGATGCAGTCCAGGGTGAGACTTTTCTCCCCGGACAGATCTTCGTATTCGGCGGCTTTGCACTGCGGGCCGATTCGCTTGGCCGTCTAGAGCAGATCGAAAGCTACGCCCCTGGCCGTCAGGTCAGATTTGGAAGTCTAAACTTCACGGCTGACATCTGCGGAGACTTGATCTTCGACGGATTCGAGCCACAGTCGAGCGCGCCGCACTGTCACGATGGGCATGATTTAGCTCTGCTGCCGGACAGTGCCCTGGAGGCCGCACATGAGTCTGCTCCAACCTTTAGTTCAGAGCCGACCGTGCAGATCGAGGACGGGTGGCTAGACACCGCCTCGGGGGCTGCAACCTCTATGGCGATGGAGCCGAATACTGACTTTGTCCCTTGTAAAGCTCGTGACTCCGAGGTGCCGGACTCCTCGCCGGACTTCGAATCTCCTGCGCCCCAACCAATCGAATCCGATTGGGTGCCGATCATGGAGTTCACCGCCGTGGACATCTTTCAGCACTGACCCTTTGGCGACAACCTGAATTCGCTAAAGTATCTCTTGTTATCAGGAGAGCCCTGGCCGGACTACGGTCAGGACGGTTGGGATGCGGACGACGAAGAAATTCAAAGCCCACCCACCACCCACTTTGTAGCCACTGTCGACGATCTAACCGACATGCTAGATTACGACTCCTAAGACATCGACGGTATGGACGACGATGCCGGAGACGACCAAGAACCAGCGCCTACGGGGCACTGGAAGACCACCTCGTCATACGACATATACATGGTGGACATCCCAAAGGATGTGAACGGCGGGTGAGGGAGTCCTGGACTAGGGGGTGTCCGGACAGCCGGACTATCATCGTCCGCCGGACTCCAAGACTACGAAGATACAAGATTGAAGACTCTGTCCCGTGTCCGGATGGGACTTTCCTTGGCATGGAAGGCAAGCTTGACGATACGGATATGAAGATCTCCTACCATTGTAACCGACTCTGTGTAACCCTAGCCCTCTCCGGTGTCTATATAAACCGGAAGGCTTTAGTCCGTAGGACAACATCCATTACAACAATCATACCATAGGCTAGCTTCTAGGGTTTAGCCTCCTTGATCTCGTGGTAGATCCACTCTTGTAATACACATCATCAATATTAATCAAGCAGGACGTAGGGTTTTACCTCCATCAAGAGGGCCCGAACCTGGGTAAAACATTGTGTCCCTCGTCTCCTGTTACCATCCGCCTAGACGCACAGTTCGGGACCCCCTACCCGAGATCCGCCGGTTTTGACACCGACATTGGTGCTTTCATTGAGAGCTCCTCTGTGTCGTCACCGATAGGTTCGATGGCTTCTTCAATCAACAACAACGCCGTCCAGGGTGAGACTTTTCTCCCCGGACAGATCTTCGTATTCGGCGGCTTCGCACTGCGGGCTAATTCACTTGGCCATCTGGAGCAGATCGAAAGCTACGCCCCTGGCCGTCAGGTCAGATTTGGAAGCCTAAACTTCACGGTGGACATCCATGGAGACTTGATCTTCGATGGATCCGATCCGCAGCCGAGAGTGCCGCACTGTCGCGATGGGCACGATCTAGCTCTGCCGCCAATCAGTGCCTTGGAGGCCGCACATGAATCCGCTCCGACCCATAGTTCGGAGCCGATCGCGCAGATCGAGGACGAGTGGCTGGACACCACCTCGGGAGCTGCAACATCCACGGCGATGGAGCCGAACACTGACCTTGTCCCCCATAAAGCTCGTGACTCCGAGGTGCCGGACTCCCTGCCGGACTCCGAACCTCCTGCGCCCCTGCCAATCGAATCCGATTGGGCACCGATCATGGAGTTCACCGCTGCGGACATCTGTCGGCACTCGCCCTTTGGCGACATACTAAATTCGCTAAAGCATCTCTCGCTATCCGGAGAGCCCTGGCCGGATTATGGCCAGGATGGTTGGGATGCGGACGACGAAGAAATTCAAAGCCCACCCACCTCCCACTTTGTAGCCACTGTCGACGATCTAACCGACATGCTAGAGTATGACTCCGAAGACATCGACGGTATGGACGACGATGCCGGAGACGAACAAGAACCAGCGCCTACAGGGCACTGGAAGACCACCTCGTCATATGACATATACATGGTGGACACCCCAAAAGATGGGGACGGTGAAGAAGCAGCGGAGGCAGATTCCTTAAAGAAACAGCCCAAGCGCCGACATCAGCGGCGCCGCTCTAAATCCCGCCACAGCAAGAACGGAGATTCCGGCACAGGGGATAATAACACCCCAGAGAGTGCCGAAAACAATCCCCTCCTGCAAGATTCAGCGCAGGAGGATACAGAAGCAAGCCCTCACAAGAGAGCGGCAGACGAAGAGGTCGAGGATGATAATTACATACCTCCCTCCGAAGACGAGGCAAGCCTCAACGACGACGAATTCGTCGTGCCGGAGGATCCTGTCGAACAAGAGCGTTTTAAATGCAGGCTTATCGCCACGGCAAATAGCCTAAAGAAAAAGCAGCAATAGCTTCAAACTAATCAAGACCTGCTAGCCGCCAGATGTACCGAGGTCCTCGCGGCCGAAGAGTATGAACTCGGACGCCCCTCCAAAAGCCCAAAACGCAAGTTGCTCCCCCGATTAGAAGAGCAAACAAGCGTTGCTTAGCGCATATGAACAAAGTTTTCAGCGCACAGGATAATACATAGCGAGTCTACTCAATAATTACATCTCTGGGGCACCCATCCGCAATCTTGCGGGCACCCTTCAGGACAGTCTTATAGTACATCTCGGGCGTACGATACTCCTTGCCCGCTGGCGGCGCGTCAGTGATAAGCCTCTCCGCATCCAGCCTGCCCTAGTGCACCTTTGCGCGGGCAAGGGCCCGACGAGCGCCTTCAATACAGGCGGAGCGCTTGATGGTCGCTAGGGGGCACCGGAAGGCCGGCCTCAGCGTACTGAGACCAGAAGACCTTCTCCATTGAACTCCCCTCCTCGCCATGGTAGAATGCGGCAGCATCGGATACACTGCGAGGCAGATCTGCAAACGCCCCTGGAGAGCTCCGAATCCGGGTAAGTGTCAGGTAATTTACATTAACATGCTTGCTTTGCATGAAAAATGCCTTACTCGCCGCTATTTTCTTCACATCCTCAACCTCCTGAAGGGCCTTATGGGCCTCGGCCTTGGCGGCTTTGGCACTTTCGAGAGCCGAGGCAAGCTCGGACTCTCGAGTCTTTGAGTCGCGCTCCAAACTCTCATGCTTTTCCATGAGAGCCTGGAGCTCTTGCCGCACTTCCGCCACCAGCGCCTCTTGCTTCTCTCGCTTTGCCCGTTCCGCGGCCACATTGCATTCGGCCGCGGACACAGCCTCCTTCAGGGTTGCCACCTCGTTCGTGGCCCCCGCAGTACCCACGTTATCCTTGTTATTTTTATTGCAACCTAAATCCTTTTCTGTAAGGTAACAATTCAAAGTGGTGTTACTCACCTTCTTTGTCCTCGAGCTGCTTCTTGGCACGGCCGAGCTCTTGCTCGGACCGCTCGAGGTCCTGCTTCAAAGCACCAACCTCCGCAGTTAGTGCGGCAGAGGTCAGCAGCGCAGCCTGCAAACCCATATTGACTTAATTTTTTAGCAACCCTGCGTATATCTTGTTAGATCCTCAGTCCCGCTTTTCTTTTCGAACACCGAACTGAGCATCAGGGGCTATTGTCTATGCGGTATTACATTACATAATTTTAACTTCTTACCTCAAAGCCTGTTAGAAGGCTACGACAGGCTTCGGTCAGCCCGCTCTTGGCGAGCTGAACCTTCTGAATCACCGCACTCATGATAGTGTGGTGTTCTTCCTCAATGGAGGCGCCTTGGAGCGCCTCCAACAAGTTGTCTGGCGCCTCCAGTTGGACGGGGGCCGCCGGTGTCACGGTCTTGCCCTTCTTGCGAAGGGGCCGCCTGCCGGACTCTGGAACCACTGCAGGTTCCGTCATAGAGTCCGGCGCAAAGTCCGGGAGGCTGCCTTGTGGCGCCTCCAGAGCCTCTTCCTGATGGGTCCTTTCTTGGGACCCCACCTCGGCGTCCTCAGCGGCGCGAGGGGTGGAGGCGGTCGGGATGGAATCTACATCCGACGGAGCCAACGACCCGCTCGATGAAGCGGGAAGATCATCATCGGCCGGACTGTAGGCAGTGTGCGGCATTAGAAGGACACTATGTGACATAAAAAAGAAATTATAAATCATTCAGGAATCCGGATACTTACGATCTCGCCGGAGGCCTGGCCCTTGAGGGCCATTCTTCGCCGCCAACGTTGGCGTTGGCGGAGCTGTCCGGGGGAATAGTCCTTCCCCTCTTGGACCCTTCGGCCTCCCCTGTTGGGGAAGCCTTCCTCTTCCTCTCTCCCTCCTCTGGGAGATAGTCTTCTTCCTCCTCCTCATCTTCAGGGGAGGAGTCCGCCTCGGAGTCATCGGACACCTGAAAACGGGAAATCTTTCGAGTACCCGTGGCCACCTTCTTGGCCTTCTTCTCCGGCACCACATGTGGTGCCGGAACCAGCAGCCCCGCTAGACGGGCGTCTACTGGGTTTTCTGGCATGGGAGCCGGGCAGACGAGCTGCTCGGCCTTCTTCATCCAGTCCTGTCAAAGGAAAAGGGAGATTGAAACCCGCTTAGGGTCGAACTATTAACAACAAGTGTCCCATAAAGGGGTAGAATCACTTACCTCGTCAGCTGGACGCTGCGAGTGAAATCCGCGATCTTCCGTAGCGGATGCGGAGGCTTCGGCGCCCTTAAACAGCACCCTCCAGGCGCCTTCATACGTCGTGTCGAAGAGCCCGCTCAACGCGTGGTGCTGTGCCGGATCAAACTCCCACAGGTTGAATGCCCGTTCTTGGCATGGGAGAATCCGGCGGACGAGCATGACTTGGACCACATTAACAAGCCTGAGCTTCTTGTTCACCAGCTTCTGGATACAGGCTTGGAGTCCCGTCAGCTCCTTCGAACTACCCCATAGCAAGCCCTTCTCTTTCCAGGAGGTGAGCTGCACAGGGATACCAGATCTGAACTTGGGGGCCGCCGCCCACGTAGGGTCGCGCGGCTCAGTGATGTAGAACCACCCCGACTGCCACCCCTTGACGGACTCCACGGAGGCCCCTTCGAACCAGAGGACGTTGGGCATCTTGCCCAACATGGCGCCTCCGCACTCCGCCTGCGTGCCCTTCACTACCTTCGGCTTGACATTGAAGGTCTTGAGCCACAAGCCGAAGTGGGGCTGGATGCAGAGGAAGGCCTCGCACATGACGATGAACGCCGAGATGTTGAGGATGAAGTTCGGCGCCAGATCATGGAAATCCAGGCATTAGTAGAACATGAGCCCCCGGACAAAGGGGTGAAGTGGAAAGCCCAGTCCGCGGAGGAAGTGGGGGAGAAATACGACCCTCTCATGGGGCCTGGGGGTGGGGATGAGCTGCCCCTGGTCGGGCAGCCGGTGCGCGATGTCGCCGGAAAGGTATCCGGCGCTGCGCAGTTTGGTGATGTGCTCCTCCTTAACGGTGGAGGCCAACCATTTACCTCCCGCTCCGGACATGGTCGGAGAAGGTTGAGACGAGATGCGCGAACTTGGGCGCTGGAGCTCGAGTGCACGGAGATGGATAAGCAAAGGAGGAAGAAGGCGTAGGTAAAAAGACGGATCCTTATCCCCTTATATATAGGCGGACGAAGACTATGCGTCCCCACCGGCCTGGTAAAACTCGCTTATCTCCCAAGCGCCACCATCAACGGCGCGGTTGGGTTACCCACGTCCGTATTGATGAGAATCCCGGAATAAGGGGAACACGATCTCTGCTTCGACAAGACGTGCCAAGGAAACCGCTTCGCTAAACGCGCTGAGGTGGTATAATAAAAAACGGTTCAAGTAAAGGCTTGGCAGTGGTGTGACGTCACGCTACAAGATACGTCAGCAGATTGAACCTGTGTACATGATATTCTCTCTATGGTGGGATGTGGAAATTATTTTGCAGAGCCGGACACTATCCTGGTGTTCACAATCTTCTATGGATTATTCGGAGGAGGAACCCGCCTTGAAATGCCGAACATTATGCACGCCGGACTCATCGTCATTGAAGCCAGGTTCAGGGGCTACTGAGGGAGTGCTGGACTAGGGGGTGTCCGGACAGCCGGACTATCATCGTCCGCCGGACTCCAAGACTACGAAGATACAAGATTGAAGACTCCGTCCCGTGTCCGGATGGGACTTTCCTTGGCGTGGAAGGCAAGCTTGGCGATACGGATATGAAGATCTCCTACCATTGTAACCGACTCTGTGTAACCCTAGCCCTCTCCGGTGTCTATATAAACCGGAAGGCTTTAGTCCGTAGGACAACATCCATTACAACAATCATACCATAGGCTAGCTTCTAGGGTTTAGCCTCCTTGATCTCGTGGTAGATCCACTCTTGTAATACACATCATCAATATTAATCAAGCAGGACGTAGGGTTTTACCTCCATCAAGAGGGCCCGAACCTGGGTAAAACATCGTGTCCCTCGTCTCCTGTTACCATCCGCCTAGACGCACAGTTTGGGACCTCCTACCCGAGATCCGCCGGTTTTGACACCGACAGCGAGGATGCACCAGAGGAAGGCTCCTCCAAGAAACAGCCCAAGCGCTGGCGTCAGCGGCGTCGCTCTAAATCCCGCCACAGCAAGAATGGACATTCCGGCACCGGAGATAATAACACCCCAGAGAGTGCCAAAGACAACCCCCTCCAGCAAGATTCAGCACAGGAGGACGGAGAAGCCAGCCCTCACAAGAGGGCGGCAGATGAAGAGGTAGAGGATGATAATTACATGCCTCCCTCCGGAGACGAGGAAAGCCTCAACGACGACGAATTCGTCGTGCCCGAGGATCCCGTCAAACAAGAGCGTTTTAAACGCATGCTTATGGCCACCGCAAACAGCCTAAAGAAAAAGCAGCAACAGCTCCGAGCTGATCAAGACCTGCTGGCCGACAGATGGACCAAAGTCCTCGCGGCCGAAGAGCATGAACTCGAACGCCCCTCCAAAAGCTACCCAAAACGCAAGTTGCTCCCCCGATTAGAGGAGGAGTCATATAAACTTTTATCACCAGCGCACAATACGGCAGACCGACCACCTCGTGGCTGCGGCAGAGAGGCATCTAGGCCGTCCACTAGAACCGTACCCCGGCACCGCTCGAAAAGTACAAAGCCACGGGGGAATGCACCGGACTTGCGAGACCTATTGGAGGACAAGGCAAGACAATCAAGATCGATCTACGGATCACGTGGGCGCCCCACGATGCGCGACGACAACCGTCGCGCCGGATACAGCAACTCCGGCCGGGCCGAACATAGTAGACAAAGCTCGCTTGAGCTACGTCGTGATATTGCCCAACATAGAGGCGCCGCACACCCACTATGCTTCACAGATGAAGTAATGGATCATCAAATCCCTGAAGGGTTTAAACCTGTGAACATTGAATCCTACGATGGCACAACAGACCCCGCGGTTTGGATCGAAGACTATCTCCTTCATATCCACATGGACCGCGGTGACAATCTTCACGCCATCAAATATCTCCCACTCAAGCTTAAAGGACCAGCTCGGCATTGGCTTAAGAGCTTGCCAGCAGAGTCAATTGGGTGTTGGGAGGACCTGGAAGCCGCATTCCTTGACAACTTCCAGGGCACATATGTGCGACCACCAGACGCCGATGACCTAAGCCACATAATTCAGCAGCCAGACGAATCGGCCAGACAGTTCTGGACACGGTTCTTAACAAAGAAAAATCAAATCGTCGACTGTCCGGATGCGGAGGCCCTCGCAGCCTTCAAACATAACATCCGCGACGAGTGGCTGGCCCGGCACCTAGGACAGGAAAAGCCGAAATCCATGGCAGCCCCCACATCACTCATGACCCGCTTCTGCGCGGGAGAGGACAGCTGGCTAGCCCGCAGTAACAACCTCAGCAAAAATTCTGGCAGTCCGGATAAGAAGGACCGCAATGGCAGGTCGCGTCGCAACAAAAACAAACGCCGCGTTAACGGCGATAACACTGAGGATACGGAAGTCAACGCCGATTCAGAGGCTCCAAACCCAGTCAGCGGAAAAAGCCATTCAAAAGAACTACTCCGGGTCCGTCCAATTTGGACCGAATACTCGACCGCTCGTGCCAGATACACGGCACCCCCGAAAAGCCAGCCAATCACACCAACAGGGATTGTTGGGTATTCAAGCAGGCAGGCAAGTTAATCGCCGAAAACAATGACAAGGGGCTGCATAGCGACGACGAGGAAGAGACCTGGCCGCCGAACAATAGAGGACAGAAGGGTTTCCCCCACAAGTGCGGACGGTAAACATGATATACGCAACCCACATACCCAAGAGGGAGCGGAAGCGTGCACTTAGGGACGTATATGCGATGGAGCCAGTCGCCCCGAAGTTCAATCCATGGTCCTCTTGCCCGATCACTTTTGATCGAAGGGACCACCCCACCAGTATCCGCCATGGCGGATTCGCCGCATTGGTTTTAGACCCAATCGTTGATGGATTTCACCTCACCAGAGTCCTGATGGACTGTGGCATCAGCCTGAACCTGCTTTATTAGGATACAGTGCGCAAGATGGGCATAGAACCCTCAAGGATTAAACCTACAAAGACGACCTTCAAAGGCATCATACCAGGTGTAGAGGCCAATTGTACAGGCTCAGTCACACTGGAAGTGGTCTTCGGATCCCGGATAACTTCCGAAGCGAGGAGTTAATCTTTGACATAGTCCCGTTCCACAGCGGCTATCATGCTCTGCTCGGACGGACCGCGTTTGCAAAGTTCAATGCGGTGCCGCATTACGCATACCTCAAGCTCAAGATGCCAGGCCCTCGAGGAGTCATCACGGTCAACGGAAACACTGAACGCTCCCTCCGAACAGAGGAACACACAGCGGCTCTCGCCGCAGAAGTACAAAGCAGCCTCTTAAGGCAATTTTCGAGTCCGGCCATTAAGCGACCGGACACGACCAAACGCGCCCAGAGTAACCTACAACAAGACCACCCGGCACGTTCCGAGCACACGTAGCAATGCGGCCCCAACCCCAGCCCCTGCCAAATTGCAAGACTGGTCCTTCGCGTACATCATTACGCTCTGGAGATACCATGGGCATAGGGGAGGGGCACGGCCACCACAGGCCCAGAATGCGGCTTAATCGCACCAGGGGCTCCCAAGTGTGTGACTCTTTTTATTTTTCTTTTTTCTTACGCACATGACTCCATTCACCAGAGGCTCTATCCGGCAGTAGACCTGCCGAACACACGATGCAACAGCCAGGGGAGAAGAAGGGCTACGGTGAGTATCCAGGTGGTCTCCATTACGAGCATTAAATCCGTTTTCATACACCATTCCGCAGCCTACCCCTGGGGGGGGCATGTTTAATAGTCTCACCCCTTGCTTACCGCACTATTTGTATCATTCTGCATTCATCGCAGAATTCATTGAATAAACAATGCATCGCTTTTCGCTTATAATTGCATTTCTTTCTTATATATATGTTCATTTATGACATCCTGCACCTGTACACTTTTGTACGGCCGAATACACCAGGGGCTTAAGTTCCCCGCATTATGGTGTGATAAGTCCAAACACTTTCACAAGTGCGGCACCCCGAACTTATAGCATTATATGCATCGGCTCCGAATCATGTCTTGGGTCAATAGTTCGGTTTGCCCGGCTCCCATGTTTTGGTACCTTACGTTCCGTTTTATCGGCTAGGGTAGCACTGGGAGAACCACTGCGATTGCGCCCCGGTTGAGCTGGGCGAGCGCCTCAGTGGAGAAAGCTAAAACTGACCGTCATGATAAGGCGAGAGCTGGTCGCTGTTCGAGAGGTCTTTTCGAGTCCCTAAAGACTTATGCCGCTTAGAGCGAGGAACCGGCTTTGTAAGGCCCAGGCGTGGATAGCGCCCCGAACTCGGTTTTCCGAACACTAGGGGCTTTGCCGAAATTTAAAATTATAGAATTCTATGGCTAAGTGAGAGTGTTCAAGCATTGTAAGTCCGGTTGCCTCGTTTGTTGTGTTGAGCGCCTCCCTAGATGGACCCAACAATGGGAACAAGAGCGCTCAAGTTTATCCCGAACACCCCAGCACTCGTGGCATGGGGGCTGAAGCCAACGACTTGCCATCTCTCAGATTTGATAAACGGCCGCACAGAAGGTAATATTGCGCATATGAACACAGTTTTCAGCGCACAGGATAACATAATGCGATTCTACTCAAATATTACATCTTTGGAGCACTCATGCACAATCATGCGGGCACCCTTCAGGACACTCCTATAATACATTTCGGGCGTGCGATACTCCTTGCCCGCCGGTGGCACGTCCGTCAGAAGCTTCTCAGCGTCCATCCTGCCCCAGTGCACTTTTGCACGGGCAAGGGCCCGACGGGCACCTTCAATGCAGGCGGAGTGCTTGACGACTTCCACCCAGGGACACGCATCCACCAGCCGCCGCACCAGGCCGAAGTAGCTCCCAGGCATGGCCTCCATAGGCCACAGCCGAACTATGAGGCCCTTCATGGCCTGTTCGGCTACCTTGTGGAGCTCGACCAGCTGCTTCAGCTGGTCGCTAAGGGGCACCGGATGTCCGGCCTCAGCATACTGAGACCAGAAGACCTTCTCCGTCGAGCTCCCCTCCTCGGCCCGGTAGAAAGCGGCAGCATCGGACACGCTACGAGGCAGATCTGCGAACGCTCCTGGAGAGCTCCGAATTCGGGTAAGTAACAGGTAATTCACGTTCACATGCTTGCTTTGCATGAAAAATGCCTTACCCGCCGCTAATTTCTTCACCGCCTCGATTTCCTCGAGGGCCTTGTGGGCTTCGGCCTTAGCGGCTTTGGCACTCTCAAGAGCCGATGCAAGCTCGGACTCACGAGTCTTCGAGTCGCGCTCCAAACTCTCATGCTTTTCCACGAGAGCCTGGAGCTCTTGCTGCACATCCGCCACCCGTGCCTCCTGCTTCTCTCGCTCGGCTCGTTCTGCGGCCGCATTGCATTCGGCCGCGGACACGACCTCCTTCAGGGTCGCCACCTCATTCATGGCCCCTGGAGTACCCACGTTATCCTTGTTATTTCTCTTACAACCAAAATCCTTTTCTATAAGGTACAAATTTAATACGGTGTTACTCACCTTCCTTGTCCTCGAGTTGCTTCTTGGCACGACCGAGCTCACTCTCGGACCGCTCGAGGTTCTGCTTCAAAGCATCGACCTCCGCAGTCAGTGCGGCAGAGGTCAGCAGCGCAGCCTGCAATCCCATATTGACATATTTTTTAGACCTCCTGCGTATATCTTTTTAGATCCTCAGTCCGGCTTTTCTTTCCGAACACCGAACCGAGCATCAGGGGCTACTATCTATGTGGTATTATATTACATATTTTAAATTTCTTACCTCAAAGCCTGTTAGAAGGCTGCTGCAGGCTTCGGTCAGCCTGCTCTTGGCGAGCTGAACCTTCTGAATCACCGCACTCATGATAGTGCGGTGTTCTTCCTCGATGGAAGCGCCGTTGAGCGCCTCCAACAAGTTATCCGGCGCCTCCGGTTGGACGGAGGCCGCCGGTGTCACAGTCTTGCCCTTCTTACGAAGGGGGCGCCTGCCGGACTCCGGAACCACTTCAGGTTCCGGTGCGGACTCCGGTGCAAAGTCCGGGAGGTTGCCCTGTGGCACCTCCGGAGCCTCCCCCTCCTGGCGGGTCCCCTCCTGGGATCCCACTCGGCGTCATCAGCGTCACGAGGGGTGGAGGCGGTCGGAAGGGAATCCATATCCAACGTAGCCAAGGACCCGCTCGACGAAGCGGGAAGATCGTCATTGGCCGGACTACAAGTTGTATGCGGCATTAGAAGGACACCACGTGGCAAAAAGAGAAATTATAAATCATCCAGGAATTCGGACACTTACGATCTTGTCCGGAGGAAGGGTCCGTCCTTTCTTGGACCCTTTGGCCGCCCTTGTTGGGGAGGCCTTCCTCTTCTTCTCTCCCCCCGCTAGGGGAGAGGCCTCTTTCTCCTCCTTCTCGGGGGAGGAGTCCACCTCGGAGTCATCGGACGATGAGTCCGATACCACCTGGCGCCGGGAACTCCTTCGGGTTCCCGTGGCCTTCTTCTTGGCCTTCTTCTCCGGCACCACGTAAAGTGCCGGGACCAGCAGCCCCGTCAAACGGGTGTCCGCTGGGTCTTCTGGAAGGGGAGCCGGACAGTTAACCTGTCCGGACGTCTTCTGCCAGTCCTGTTAAAGGCATTGGGAGTTTAGATCCCACATAGAGTTGAACTATGAAAGAAATGAGTGTCCCATAAAAGATAACATAGCTTACCTCGTCGGCCGGGCGCTGCGTGCTGAATCCGCGATCTTCAGTTGCGGATGCGGGGGCTTCTCCGCCCTTGAACAGCACCCTCCAGGCAGCTTCATACATCGTGTCGAAGAGCCTGCTCAAAGTGCGGTGCTGTGCCGGATCAAACTCCCACAAATTGAAGGCCCGTTGCTGGCAAGGGAGAATCCGGCGGACGAGCATGACCTGGATCACGTTGACAAGCTTAAGCTTCTTGTTCACCAGGGTCTGGAGACAGGACTGGAGTCCGGTCAGCTCCTCCGAACTACCCCATAGCAAGCCCTTCTCTTTCCAGGAGGTGAGCTGCATGGGGATACCAGATCTGAACTCGGGGGCCGCTGCCCATTTAGGGTCACGCGGCTCGGTGATGTAGAACCACCCCGATTGCCACCCTTTGGTGGATTCCACGAAGGCACCCTCAAGCCAAGTGACGTTGGGCATTTTGCCCACCATGGCGCCTCCACACTCCACTTGGACGCCCTTCACCACCTTCGGCTTGACATTGAAGGTCTTTAGCCACAAGCCGAAGTGGGGCTGGATGCAAAGGAAGGCCTCGCACGCGACGATAAACGCCGAGATGTTGAGGATGAAGTTTGGCGCCAGATCGTGGTAGTCCAGGCCGTAGTAGTACATGAGCCCCAGGACGAAGGGGTGAAGTGGGAAGCCCAGTCCGCGGAGGAAGTGGGGAAGAAATACGACCCTCTCATGGGGCCTGGGGGTGGGGATGAGCTGCCCCTCGTTGGGCAGCCGGTGCGCGATGTCGCCGGACAGGTATCCGGCGCCGCGCAGCTTCTCGATGTGCCCCTCTGTAACGGAGGAGGCCATCCACTTGCCTCCCGCTCCGGACATGGCTGGAGAAGGTTGAGGCGAGATGTGCGGACTTGGGCGCTGGAGCTCGAGTGCGCGGAGATGGATAAGCAAAGGAGGAAGGAGGCGTAGGTAAAGGAGGTGGATCCTTATCCCCTTATATATGGGCGGACGAAGACTATGCGTCCCCACCGGCCTGGTAAAACTCTCTTATCTCCCAAGCGCCACAATCAATGTCGCGGTTGGGTTACCCACGTCCGTATTGATGGGAATCCCGGAATAAGGGGAACACGATCTCTGCTTCGACAGGACGTGCCAAGGAAACCGCTTCGCTAGACGCGCTGAAGTGGTATAATAAAAACGATTCAAGTAAAGACTTGGTAGTGGTGTGACGTCACGCCACAAAATACGTCAGCAGATTGAACTTGTGTACATATTATTCTCTCTACGGTGGTATGTGGAATTTATTTTACAGAGCCGGACACTATCCTGGTGTTCACAAGCTTCTATGAATTATTCGGAGGAGGAACCCGCCTTGCAATGCCGAAGACAATATGCGCGCTGGACTCGTCGTCATTGAAGCCTGGTTCAGGGGCTACTGAGGGAGTCCTGGACTAGGGGGTGTCCGGATAGCCGGACTGTCATGGTCGGCCGGACTCTAAGACTATGAAGATCAAGATTGAAGACTTCGTCCCGTGTCCGAATGGGACTTTCCTTGGCGTGGAAGGCAAGCTTGGCAATACGGATATGTAGATCTCCTACCATTGTAACCGACTCTGTGTAACCCTAGCCCTCTCCGGTGTCTATATAAACCGGAGGGTTTTAGTCCATAGGACAAACAATCACAACAACAATCATACCATAGGCTAGCTTCTAGGGTTTAGCCTCCTTGATCTCGTGGTAGATCCACTCTTGTACTACCCATATCATCAGTATTAATCAAGCAGGAGAAGGGTTTTACCTCCATCGAGAGGACCCGAACCTGGGTAAAAACATCGTGTCCCTTGTCTCCTGTTACCATCCGCCTAGACGCATAGTTCGGCACCCCCTACCCGAGATCCGCCGGTTTTGACACCGACAGGTATATATAGCCTCCACACAAAATCTAACCGTTACACATAACTTGCCAAACTCGGTGGGACCGAATTGAGAAACTCGGTCGGACCGATTCAGCAAATCTAGTGACCGTTAGGATTTTTGGTGGGACCGACATGCAACTCGGTAGGACTGATATGGTTAGGGTTAGGGCATAATGTAATCTCGGTGAGACCGATTACACAAACTCGGTGAGACCGATTTTAGTAATAAGATAACCAGAGAGTTGGTCAGGTAAACTCGGTGGGACCGATTCGCTCATTTTGGTGGGACCGAAATGTTATGAAAAGGAAACAAGGAGTTTACATTGCAATCTCGGTGGGACTGATCGCTCATCTCGGTGGTACCGAAACGTTACGAAGGGAAACAGAGAGATTACAATCCCATCTCGGTGAGACCGAGATCCCTATTGGTGAGACCGGTTTTCCTAGGGTTTGTGGTAGTGGCTATGACATCTGAACTCGGTGGCGCCGGGTAGAAAGAATTGGTAGGGCCGAGTTTGACTTTTGGTTTAGGTCATATGTGGATGTGAGAAAGTAGTTGAGGGTTTTCGAGCATATCACTAAGCACTGTGGAGCAAGAAACTCATTAAGCAACACCTCATCCCTTCTTGATAGTATTGGCTTTTCCTATAGACTCAATGTGATCTTTGATCACTAAAATATAAAATGTAGAGTCTTGAGCTTTTGAGCTTGAGCCAATCCTTTTATCCTTAGCATTTTGAGGGATCCACTTTTCTCATCCATGCCATGCCATTCATTGAGCTTTTCTTGAAATGTTCATCTTGGAATGATGTTAGCTCAATGAGCTATATGTTGTTAGGAATTACCAAAACCACCTAGGGATAGTTGCACTTTCAATCTCCCCCTTTTTGGTAATTGATGACAACATATAGATCAAAGCTTCGACAAATGATAATAAGAGTGAAAAACACTGTCGCTTTGAGAAGTATGTGATAAGCAAGAGCTCCCCCTAAATTTGTGCATAGTTTAAGATTTGCTTTGGACTGCAAATGCACAAAGAGTTAGGCTCATGGGTTACTCTTCCATGTCACATACATCTTGGTGGAGCACTCAAAATGATAATGATTGAATACATACACTCATCACCAAGCAAAGTGAATGATCATATAGAGATAAATGGAATAATGTCATCCAACAAGCATAAATGTAGCATGTGATCAAACACATGATCATCCAAGTATCACACAGACATAAAGTATCTCAAACAAGCAAATAAAGTTCAACCACCAAAGCAAGAGAGAATAAAAAGCAACACTCTCTCTCGAAGCCTATGATCTATACATTTTTCTCCCCCTTTGGCAACAAGTTACCAGAAAGTTCATAGAAAATGCATAGCACTAGATCGACTCTCAGGCTTGATCTCCAGGTGGTGGTGTAGAGATGGCTCCTTGGACGAAGACTTCAGTAGATGTGGATGGAGCTGGAGGTGTAGGTGCTAGAGCTGGTTGCACTGGAGCTGTAGGAGCTGTAGCTGGTGCAGATGAAGTGGCTCTGGTGTCTGTCACTGGCACTGCAGCTGATCTCTGAGCTCTAGGCACTCTGGCAAATGCATCAGTGGTTGTCTTGCCCTTCCTCTCCTGCATATCATTCTGAAGCTGCTCAACAACAGACTGGATCTCAGTTACCTTCACATCCAAGTCATAGAACTTCTACTCCATGATCCTCTCCAGGCTCTCCTGGTTTGAGTCAAGGTGGCCAGCCCCTTCTCAATCCTCAGAGTGGATGCAATCAAGTAGCCTAGCTGATCTTGTTTGCTCTTCAAAAAGTACTGAGATGCCTCTACCATTGTTGGCATCTTGGTAGCCTTCTCTGTCCTTGCCTTCTCCTTCTTTGCTTGAGCATGCACTGAAGATAGTTCATCTTCATCCATAACCACTTGGTTGTCCTCAAAATCTAGATAGATAGGCATGTGATCCTTGTCCAACAAGTATGTGCCTGTGCCCATCTTGGAGTTAATCAGCTCCTGGATCTGTGGGGCATACCCACAACTTCTCTTCTGGTCAGCTGCTGTCCTCTTGATAGTCTCAACTATGAGGCTCATGACCTTGAACTTCTGTGGCACATCAAATAAGTGTAGCAAGTTTATTGCATGGCCTCTGATCATGTTGTGGTCACCTGACTTGGGCAAGAGAGTATGCCTGAGGATCTAGTTGATGGTTGGCAGTCCTGACAGAAGATAATGTACTGATCCAAACTTATGTGTCTCAACTGCAGCATCTGGGATCTCCTTGTACATATGTGCCATAGAGTTTTGATCCATCTTCTTCTTCGCATAGACATCCAAGTCATCTTCTTTCTCCTTAGGTGCATTGATCAGATTTGCCCATTCTTCAATTGTTGATTGGTACCTAGTACCTTCAGACATCCATACTATCCTGCCATCTGGATAGAAGTGTGATGTGGAGTAGAATTGCATTATGATCTCATCATTCCACTTTGTGAGCTTCTGCCCAACAAAGTCTGCAACTCCACTAGCACTGAAACTGTCATACACACCAGGATAGTGTTCCTCATTCTCCTTTATGTAGGTCCAGTCCACCCACCTCATGTCACACACTATAGGCTTCTTGTCCAATAACACTGTCTCATAGAAATCCTGCTGTTCCTTAGTATGGAACCTGTAGTCAACAACGGTCCTTCTCCTGATAGCATAAGGATCAGACAACCTCCACTGTCTGAGGCCTGCATCCTTTCTCAGCTTCATGTTCTCAGCCACAGGATGAGCATCATTGTGATCTGGAATCTTTGGCTTCAACTTTCTCAAGACATGCTCTTCATCATCTTCCTCTTCAGCAACAGTCTCAGGCACTGGGGCCTTGTTCTTCTCAGCAGCAGATATGTTTATGGTATTCCTCTTTGGTGCAATCTTGGGCTTGGAGGCAGCTTTGGGTGCTTCTTTGGGCTTGGATGATGTAGCCCCTGACCTAATAGCATCACCCATAAGCTTCTGAGCCTTGGGTGCTGGTGCAGCAACCTCTTCTTCCTCTTCCTCTTCCATCATGGAAGGCTTTCCAACAACTCTGGCCATGGTCTTCTTGACCCTTTCCTTCCTCTTCTGCAGCAGCCTCTTTGGGTTGAGATTCCAAATGTACTTGAGTAGAGGCTCTGGCTTTAGACATGGGAGTTCTCTTTGCAGGTACTTTGGTCTTCATACCAGGCTTAATGGTAGCAGCTGTGCCATACTCCTTCTTGAGGACTTTCTTCTTGGAAGTGGCCTCGTCCTCCACTGCCACATAGTCTTCATCCCCGGACTCTGAGGTTTTCTTCTTTCTGGCCCTGGTGGCAGCTTTGGGCAGGTTGCTTGAGGTGCTCCTGCTACCCTCATCAGAGCTGCTAGAGGGACTAGTGCCCTCACTCATCTGAATTTGCTCCTCTTCCCTGTTCTGGCTGTCACTTTGATCAGACATGTTGCAAACACTGACTGCAGACCCTGTGAATAGATATAGATGAGATAGAGTGGATGATCATCACAAAATACAGAGGTTTTTGCAAAAGAATGATTCAAAAACTTAGTTTTAGTTTTCCACAGAAAGCATTTCGGGTCAACCGATGTGCAAACTCGGTGATAACAAAGCAGCTTTTGGAACCTAAACTAGTGAACTCGGTCAGACCGAGTCACAGTTCGGTGGCACCGAGACTTCTAGGGTTTCACAAAGTCCTAAACTCGGTCACACCGATTTGCAATTCTCGGTCAGACCGAGAGTCACTTGTGCAATGGCCTTAGCCGAATCGGTGGAACCGAGTTCTACAACCCAGTGGGTCTGAGATGGTTTCGACGAAAACCTAACCCTAAATTTTCAATTCACCTCTAATCTATGGAGTGTTTTGACTGGATAGAATAGTTTCAATCGTGGCAAGATTCATGACGAACATAATGTGCTAGGAATCGGACGGGGATAGCACACTGATCGAGTCCATACCCTAGTTCAGCGATGAACTCGCAACGCGGCAACGGCGGGGACGATTTCCATTGACAGCAGCGGAGACCAGCGACTGGAGGCGGCTGGCGACGAGGAGGACGATCTGAAGACCCTAGAGGCAGAGCGAGCTATGCGTGGGCGAAAGAGTTCGGAGAAAGTTTCCAAATTTTTGCCCGTGGGTATATATAGCCCGACCCTGTCGGTGTGACCGAGTGGAACAACTCGGTGGCACCGAGATGCATAACTGTTGACAGTTACAGCAACTCGGTGTGACCGAAAAGTTCATATCGGTTGCACCAAGATTGAAAACCTAGATCGACTTAGTGATCTCGATATGACCGAAATGGAAGAATCGGTCAGACCGAAACGCACAAAGAAGTTTTGGAAGTTTAAGTCTATGACGAATCGGGGACTCCGAGTGCTCCTCACACAGAGTGGTTCAAATCTGACTTGATCAAATTTTGTGATGTAGCATGAATAGAGTTTGAGACAAGAAAAGCATAGATAGCTAGAGAAGGTTCTTAGGCATTCTTGTCCATCCACTTGGCAAAAGGAAAAAGAAACCAATCATGCAAAGCAACAAGTGGATGTCCTCGAATGAGTGAAATATGCAACCAACATGCTCACACAATAAAATGGCAAATGAAATATGTGGCAAAGCATGCACAACCAATTCTAGCATCTATCAAACAATTGGCGATGCCTAGGTCATCTATATATGAGTATATTGACTTAGGAGTCAAATGAGAACATTTGATCATAGGTCATACTCATCGTTTAAGCTCAAGTGGGGTTACCACTTTTACATAATGCATTGATGTGTTCACACCATTAGAGTTGCTTTGACTCAATTCTTAGAGTTAAGCTCCCCCTAGATGTGAGATCCCCCCTTAGAGGGATGAACTAACCTTGAGTTTTGTCGATGATGACTTCATGTAGGTGTTGAAGATGTGGATGCTTAATGTTGATGTAGATCATTTGGAGCAATCCTTTGGAGTGAGTTGCACTTTCAATACCTACACGGGTTAGTCCCACAAGGAACAAACAAGGATATCCATAGACATAGAGTGATGCACACTCAAGATGATGTCTATGAAAGCATTAGGTTACCTTGTCCCTTGTCTTACCAACAAGAGGGTTTGTGACTCCTTGAACTAGTGCAAGATGTGAAAGTTGATTGCGCTTGTTGTTGCCAAAATGATATGAGTGAAGTATGTTGGCGGAGTCACCCTCAAGAACTCTCTAGTTCTTATTCTTCGGGATCCACATCATCTTGATGGGAATCCTTGGAGTTGTAGTCGTACTTGATGAAGTAGAGCTTGATGTAGTCTTGGGAACCCACTTGACCAAGGCCTTATGAGCTTCTTCAAATGCATCAATCTCCTCTTGAAGCTTATCCTTGCCTTTTTTCTTGTGGTCTTGTGGTGGAAGATCATCTTGAGCTTGCGTCCCCTTGAAGGAAGTAGGATCATACTTCTCTTGTTGAGGAACAAACTTTGTCTTGGGGTATTGATCTTCTTCCCACTCAACTCCATTGGCATTGAACTTTCGTTCAAAACCAACACCTTGGTTCTTCCGGTGCCTTCCTTGCTTGCGTACAATTTCCTCAAATTGCTTACTCCTGGCAAGGATCTTGTAAACACCTTTCTCTATAATTCCCTTCAATAAGCTATTTTCTTGCTCAAGTGTAACTTGGCTAAGAGAATCATTAGTGGAATCAAGAGAACTACTAGAAGCAACAACATTAGATTTAGCATGATTATTGTTACTACTAGAGGAAGAATCCTTCTTGTTCTTGTTAGTGGACTTGACTTGAGGCATGTAAGTAGATAAGAGTAAACGCTTGGCAATGTAAGAAGAACTTTTCTTACGGAGATCATCATTGATTGCCTTTAAGAACTCATGCTCTTGCTCAAGGTTGAGCTTTTCAAAGCGTAACTTCTCATGAGTCCTTAAAAGTTCTCGATGATCTTCTAAGATAGTTTCATGAGCTAAGTTAAGAGTGTTTAGTTCTTTAGTTAGAAGCTCAATCTTCTCCTTATCATTTTCATTTGTTTTATCTTGATTAGCATGATTAATTGACATTTCATCATAGTATTCATCACTAGAGTTGTCAACAAGTAAATCATCATCACCTAGCAAGTCATCTTCATCACTATTGAAATCAACATACTCGGGGTGTGTTGCCTTTGGGCCTTTAGCCATGAAGCATCTTCCAAGTCCTTCATTTGGTGAATCAAATATGTCGTAGGAGTTTGTTGACACAAGTGCTAGACCGGCAACACCTTCATCTTGAGTATATTCGGAGTCGGAGTGTTAGCTTCTCTCGGAGTGATTGTCGGAGTCGGAGCCGGATACCCATTCACCAACATGAGCTTGATGTCTTCGTTTTGTGTAGCTCCTTGATGACTTGTCCTTCCTTTCCGAATCCTTGCTTCTCCAGGATGTTCTTCGTTCATAACGATCATCTCTACTCCTCCTCTCTCTTGGTGGTGATTCTTCTCTTCTACTTATCCTCTTGGGTGATTCTTCTCTTCTTTTGTGGGGTGCCGTACACTCATTGGAATAGTGTCCGGGTCTCCCGCAATTGTAGCAATTGCACTCTCGACTAGAAGATCTTTTGTCATTGTAGGACCTTGACTTGGAGCTTCTTTCTTTGCTTCTGTTCTTGTAGAACTTGTTGAGGTTCTTCACCATTAAGCTCAATTCTTCATTAAAGGTTTGTTTCTCACTTGATGATGTAGGGGCTTCACATGAGGCTTTGTAAGCACCACTTGACTTGTTGTGAAGTTCCTCCTTATCCTTGAGTGACATCTCATGAGCAACAATTCTTCCAATGACTTCTGTTGGCTTGAGATCTTTGTAATTGGGCATCATTTGGATCAATGTGCACGCGGTATCATATTTTCCGTCCAAAGCTCTTAGGATCTTCTTGATGATGAATTTGTCGGTCATCTCTTCACTTCCTAAGCCGGCAATCTCATTTGTGAAAGAGCAAGCCTAGAGTAAGTTTCAGCGACACCTTCACCATCCTTCATTTTGAACTTGTCAAGTTGACTTTGGAGCACGTCCAACTTGGATTCCTTGACGGAGTTGGTACCTTCATGCATATCAATCAAAGTATCCCAAATTTCCTTTGCATTCTCAAGACGGTTGATTTTGTTGAATTCTTCGGGTCACAATCCGTTGAAGAGGATATCACAAGCTTGAGCATTGTATTGCAGCATCTTCAACTCTTCCAGGGTAGCTTCATGGTTCGGTTCTCTCCCATCAAAGAACTCATCTTGCAAGCCAATACACACAATAGCCCAAACGGCGGGGTTATGTCCAAGAATATGCATTTTCATCGTATGCTTCCAACTAGCAAAATTAGTACCATCAAAGTAAGGACCTCTACGGTGATAATTTCCCTCTCTAGACTCCATACTCTCCTAGGTTGTGAAACCAAGGCTATGACCACCAAAAGCTATGGAAATCAAAGCAAATGGAGACCAAAGCTCTGATACCACTTGTAGGATCGAAAGTATGTCTAGAGGGGGGGTGATTAGACTACTTGACCAAATAAAAACTTGTCCTTTTCCCAATTTTAGTCTTTGTCAGATTTTAGCTATCTTAGCACAAGTCAAGCAATCTTAACACAATTCAAGCAAGCATGCAAAGAGTATATGAGCAGCGGAAAGTAAAGCATGCAACTTGCAAGAATGTAAAGGGAAGGGTTTGGAGGATTCAAACGCAATTGGAGACACGGATGTTTTTGTTGTGGTTCCGATAGGTGGTGCTATCGTACATCCACGTTGATGGAGACTTCAACCCACGAAGGGTAACGGTTGCGCGAGTCCATAGAGGGCCCCACCCATGAAGGGTCCACAAAAAAGCAACCTTGTCTATCCCACCATGGCCGTCGCCCACGAAGGACTTGCCTCACTAGCGGTAGATCTTCACGAAGTAGGCGATCTCCTTGCCCTAACAAACTCCTTGGTTCAACTCCACAATCTTGTCGGAGGCTCCCAAATGACACCTAGCCAATCTAGGAGACACCACTCTCCAAGAAGTAACAAATGGTGTGTTGATGATGAACTCCTTGCTCTTGTGCTTCAAATGATAGTCTCCCCAACACTCAACTCTCTCTCACAGGATTTGGATTTGGTGGAAAGAAGATTTGAGTGGAAAGCAACTTGGGGAAGGCTAGAGATCAAGATTCATATGGTAGGAATGGAATATCTTGGCCTCAACACATGAGTAGGTGGTTCTCTCTCAGAAACAGCAAGTTGGAAGTGTAGGTTTGTTCTGATGGCTCTCTCTACGAATGAACAGGAGGTGGAGGGGTATATATAGCCTGCACACAAAATCTAACCATTACACACTACTTGCCAAACTCGGTGGGACCAAACTGAGAAACTTGGTCGGACCGATTCAGCAAATCTAGTGACCATTAGGATTTTTGGTGGGACCGACATGCAGCTCGGTAGGACCGATATGGTTAGGGTTAGGGCATAATGTAATCTCAGTGAGACCATTTACACAAACTCGGTGAGACTGATTTTGGTAATAAGCTAACCAGAGAGTTGGTCAGGTAAACTCGGTGGGACCGATTCGCTCATTTCGGTGGGACCGAAATGTTATGAAAAGGAAACAGGGAGTTTATATTGCAATCTCGGTGGGACCGATCGCTCATCTCGGTGGTACCGAAACGTTATGAAGGGGAATAGAGAGATTACAATCCCATCTCGGTGAGACCGAGATCCCTATCGGTGAGACCGATTTGCCTAGGGTTTGTGGCAGTGGCTATGACATCTGAACTCGATGGCGCCGGGTAGAAAGAATCGGTAGGGCCGAGTTTGACTTTGGTTTAGGTCATATGTGGATGTGAGAAAGTAGTTGAGGGTTTTGGAGTATATCACTAAGCACTGTGGAGCAAGAAACTCATTAAGCAACACCTCATCCCTTCTTGATAGTATTGGCTTTTCCTATAGAGTCAATGTGATCTTGGATCACTAAAATATAAAATGTAGAGTCTTGAGCTTTTGAGCTTGAGCCAATCCTTTTGTCCTTAGCATTTTGAGGGATCCACTTTTCTCACCATGCCATGCCATTCATTGAGCTTTTCCTAAAATGTTCATCTTGGAATGATGTTAGCTCGATGAGCTATATGTTGTTAGGAATTACCAAAACCACCTAGGGATAGTTGCACTTTCAGTATTCAATACACTTTATATGAAAGTTTTTATTATAGCCCTCTTGGATGCCCATCATATTAGGACTAAATTCATAACCGAAACCAATTACCATGTTGTATAAGACTCTCAAAATAATATAAGTGAAGCATGAGAGTTCACCAATTTCTTCAAAATAAAACCGCCGTTGTGCTCTAAAAAGATATAAGTGAAGCACTAGAGCAAATGACAAACTACTCCAAAAGATATAATTGAAGATCAATGAGTAGTCGATTGTGTAACTATGTGAAGACTCTCTAACATTTAAGAATTTAAGATCTTGGGATATTATTCAAATAGCAAGCAAAACAAAATAAAATGACATTGCAAGGATAACACATATCATGTGAAGAAGCAAAAACTTAGGGTCAACCAAAACTGACCGATAGTTGTTGAAGAACAAAGGTGGGATGCCAATCGGGGCATCCCCAAGCATAGATGCTTGAGACTTCTTGAAATATTAATTAGGATGCCTTGGGCATCCCCAAGCTTGAGCTTTTGTGTCTCCTTAATTCCTCTCATATCACGGTTTCCCTAAATCTTAAAAACTTCATCCACACAAAACTCAACAAGAACTCGTGAGATAAGTTAGTATAAATCCATGCAAAACTTTATCATTCTCTACTGTAGAAAATCATTAAAATTATAGTTTTACATTGCATACTAATGCCTCTGCATATTAATACTCCCATCCTCGAATAGAATCATTAAACAAGCAAACATATGCAAACAATGCAAACATAACAGCAATCTGTCTAAACAGAACAGTCTGTAAAGAATGCAAGAGGAATCATACTTTCCAAACTCCCAAGATTCTTAAAAAAATACAAAATTGTAGAAAATTTGTTGTTACTCACTGTGTAAACCATGTCTCACTATTCACCAATATACAAAACATAACAACAAACTTTTTGTTTCCAAAACAACAACGTATAGACTTGTAAAATAAGCATGGTAAAGACTATACTTGACCTTTTTATTGAACTAAAAGATATAAAACATGTCTCCGAATAACAGCAAAAAAATATAAGCAAAATAAAATGACGCTCCAAGCAAAACACATATCATGTGGTGAATAAAAATATAGCCTCAAGTAAAGTTACCAATGAAGAAAGATGAAAGAGGGGATGCCATTGCTACGCGTGCTCGGAACGTGCCAGGTGGTCTTGTTGTATGTTACTCCGGGCGCGTTTGGCCGTGTCCAGTCGCTTAACGGCCGGACTTGAGAATTGCCTTAAGAGGCTGCTCTGTACTTCTGCCGCGAGAGCCGCTGTGTGTTCCTCCGTTCGGAGGGAGCGTTCAGTGTTTCTGTTGACCGTGATGACTCCTCGACGGCCTGGCATCTTGAGCTTGAGGTATGCATAATGCGGCACCGCGTTGAACTTTGCAAACGCGGTCCGTCCGAGCAGAGCATGATAGCCGCTGCGGAATGGGACTATATCGAAGATTAACTCCTTGCTTCGGAAGTTATCCGGGGATCCGAAGACCACTTCCAGTGTAACTGAGCCTGTACAATTGGCCTCTACACCTGGTATGACGCCTTTGAAGGTCGTCTTTGTAGGTTTAATCCTTGAGGGGTCTATGCCCATCTTGCGCACTGTGTCCTGATAAAGCAGGTTCAGGCTACTGCCGCCGTCCATCAGGACTCTGGTGAGGTGAAATCCATCGACGATTGGGTCTAAAACCAATGCGGCGAATCCGCCATGGCGGATACTGGTGGGGTGGTCCCTTCGATCAAAAGTGATCGGGCAAGAGGACCATGGATTGAACTCCGGGGCGACTGGCTCCATCGCATATACATCCCTAAGTGCACGCTTCCGCTCCCTCTTGGGTATATGGGTTGCGGATATCATGTTTACTGTCCGCACTTGTGGGGGGGGGGGAACCCTTCTGTCCTCTACTATTCGGCGGCCGGGTCTCTTCCTCGTCATTGCTATGCAGCCCCTTGTCATTGTTTTCGGCAATTAACTTGCATGCCTGCTTGAATAACCAACAATCCCTGTTAGTGTGATTAGCTGGCTTTTCAGGGGTGCCATGTATCTGGCAAGAGCGGTCGAGTATTCGGTCCAAATTGGACAGACCCGGAGTGGTTCTTTTGAATGGCTTCTTCCGCTGACCGGGTTTAGAGCCTCTGAATCCGGCGTTGACTGCCGTATCCTTAGTGTTATTGCCGTTAACGCGGCGTTTGTTTTTGTTTTGACGCGACCTACCATTGCGGTCCTTGGTATCCGGACTGCCAGAATTTTTGCTGAGGTTGTTACTGCGGGCTAGCCAGCTGTCCTCCCCTGCACAGAAGCGGGTCATGAGTGATGTGAGGGCTGCCATGGATTTTGGCTTTTCCTGTCCTAGGTGCCGGGCCAGCCATTCATCGCGGATGTTATGTTTGAAGGCTGCGAGGGCCTCTGCATCCGGACAGTCGACGATTTGATTTTTCTTTGTTAGGAACCGTGTCCAGAATTGTCTGGCCGATTCGTCTGGCTGCTGAATTATGTGGCTTAGGTCATCGGCGTCTGGTGGTCGCACATATGTGCCCTAGAAGTTGTCAAGGAATGCGGCTTCCAGGTCCTCCCAACACCCAATTGACTCTGCTGGCAAGCTATTAAGCCAATGCCGAGCTGGTCCTTTAAGCTTGAGTGGGAGATATTTGATGGCGTGGACATCGTCACCGCGGGCCATATGGATATGAAGGAGATAGTCTTCGATCCAAACCGTGGGGTCTGTTGTGCCATCATAGGATTCAATGTTTACGGGTTTAAACCCTTCAGGGATTTGATGATCCATTACTTCATCTGTGAAGCATAGTGGGTGTGCGGCGCCTCTATATTGGGCGATATCACGACGTAGCTCAAGAGAGCTTTGTCTGTTGTGTTCGGCCCGACCGGAGTTGCTGTATCCGGCACGATGGTAGTCGTCGCGCATCATGGGGCGCCCACGTGATCCGTAGATCGATCTTGATTGTCTTGCCTTGTCCTCCAATATGTCTCGCAAGTCCGGCGCACTCCCCCGTGGCTTCGCACTTTTCGGGCGGTGCCAGGGTACGGTTCTGGTGGAGGGCCTAGATGCCTCTCTGTCGCGGCCACGAGGTGGTCGGTCTGCCATATTGTGTGCTGGTGATGAGGGTTTATACTCCTCCTCCTCTAATTGGGGGAGCAACTTGCGTTTTGGGTAGCTTTTGGAGGGGCGTTCGAGTTCATGTTCTTCGGCCGCGAGGACTTCGGTCCATCTGTCGGTCAGCAGGTCTTGATCAGCTCTGAGCTGTTGTTGCTTTTTCTTTAGGCTGTTTGCTGTGGCCATAAGCCTGCGTTTCAAACGCTCTTGTTCGACGGGATCCTCGGGCACGACAAATTCGTCGTCGTTGAGGCTTGCCTCGTCTCCGGAGGGAGGCATGTAGTTATCATCCTCGACCTCTTCGTCTGCCGCTCTCTCATGAGGGCTGGCTTCTTCGTCCTCCTGCGCTAAATCTTGCTGGAGGGGGTTGTCTTCGACACTCTCTGGGGTGTTATTATCTCCGGTGCCGGAATCTCCATTCTTGTTGTGGCGGGATTTAGAGCGGCGCCGCTGACGTCGGCGCTTGGGCTGTTTCTTAGAGGAATCTGCCTCCGCTGCTTCTTCGTCATTCCCATCCTTTGGGATGTCCACCATGTATATGTCGTATGACGAGGTGGTCTTCCAGTGCCCCATAGGCGCTGGTTCTTGGTCGTCTCCGGCATCGTCGTCCATACCTTCGATGTCTTTGGAGTCGTAGTCTAGCATGTCGGTTAGATCGTCGACAGTGGCTACAAAGTGGGTGGTGGGTGGGTTTTGAATTTCTTCATCATCCGCATCCCAACCGTCCTGACCGCAATCCAGCCAGGGCTCTCCTGATAGCGAGAGATGCTTTAGCGAATTCAGGATGTCGCCAAAGGGTGAGTGCTGAAAGATGTCCGCGGCGGTGAACTCCATGATCGGCGCCCAATCGGATTCGATTGGTAGGGGCGCAGGAGGTTCGGAGTCCGGCGAGGAGTCCGGCACCTCAGAGTCACGAGCTTTACGAGGGACAAGGTCGGTATTCGGCTCCATCGCCGTAGAGATTGCAGCTCCCGAGGCGATGTCCATCCACCTGTCCTCGATCAGCGCGGTCGGCTCTGAACTAGGGGTCGGAGCGGACTCATGTGCGGCTTCTAGGGCACTGTCCGGCGGCAGAGCTAAATCATGCCCATCGTGACAGTGCGGCGCGCTCGGCTGTGGCTCGAATCCATAGAAGATCAAGTCTCCGCGGATGTCGGCCGTGAAGTTTAAGCTTCCAAATCTGACCTGATGGCTAGGGGCGTAACTTTCGATCTGCTCCAGATGGCCAAACGAATTGGCCTGCAGTGCAAAGCCGCCGAACACGAAGATCTGTCCGGGGAGAAAAGTCTCGCCCTGGACTGCGTGGTTGTTGATGATTGAAGGAGCCATCAAGCCTATCGGTGATGACACAGAGGAACTCTCAATGAAAGCACCAATGTCGGTGTCAAAACCAGCGGATCTCGGGTAGGGGGTCCCGAACTGTGCGTCTAGGCGGATGGTAACAGGAGACAAGGGACACGATGTTTTTACCCAGGTTCGGGCCCTCTCGATGGAGGTAAACCCCTACTCCTGCTTGATTGATATTGATGATATGGGTAGTACAAGAGTGGATCTACCACGAGATCATGGAGGCTAAACCCTAGAAGCTAGCCTATGGTATGATTGTTGTAATGGTTGTTCGTCCTACGGACTAAAACCCTCCGGTTTATATAGACACTGGAGAGGGCTAGGGTTACACAGAGTCGGTTACAATGGTAGGAGATCTACATATCCGTATTGCCAAGCTTGCCTTCCACGCCAAGGAAAGTCCCATATGGACACGGGACGAAGTCTTCAATCTTGTATCTTCATAGTCTTGGAGTCCGGCCGATGATGATAGTCCGGCTATCCGGACACCCCCTAGTCCAGGACTCCCTCACATGCTATGATTATAATAAATTTGCACATCAAAACTTGGGGGACTAAAAATATCATCTTCATTAAACATAGCATCCCCAAGCTTGGGACAAACATTAATTGCAGCAAAAAAATTCTCAAGCATGTCATTCTCATCAAATATAGCATCCCCAAGCTTGGGCCTTTGCATATCATAAGCATAATCACTCTCATCATTAATAGTGTGGATAGCACCAATAGTATAGCAATTATTATCATCACAATTTTCTAAGTTGGTGCCAAAAAGATTCTCAAGATTATAACAAGTATCATTACTTTCCCAATCATAATCATCAGAATGAGTAATAGGCACAACAATAATAGGAGCAACATCATTTGGGAGGGATACCTTTTTACCTTTGCTTCTCCGTCTTTTCTTTTTCTTCTTCACATCATGTGTGGGTTTAATCACCTTTTTGGAGCTCCTTATTGATGAGATTGGTTGAACAAAAATCTCCTCCTTGTTACGTGTTTCATCATAAGAAAAAATAGGAGGATATTGGGAAACCTCTTCCCTTTCATTAGTATTCTCTTCATCTTCTATTTGTTTTCTTGTCTTTAATTAATTGCCAATATAAGGATTCTCAATGCAATTTACCGCACAATACATATAAATTTCCTCTAGATCAAAATCAAGAAATCTCTTAAGGTTATATCCTTGGATATCCTTAGTTATATGTTTCATTTCTTCATAACCCAGAAGCAAAGTAAGTTCATTATGTTGCGCAAGGGAAATCAAGTCATCACCGTTTTTGGACACGATTCGATCATGAAACAATTTGCATTGGAGATTTAAATGACCACATTCATTGCAAAGTTCACAAGGATGGCAAAAAAATTAAATTTTTCAGCACAAACATCTAGCCTCTCTTGCAACCATTTAGTTTCTAAATACATATGCCTCTTGCAAAATCTATCTTCCCTTTTTGGTATGTAACAACAAACTCTATGCACTCCACAAAAGTTGACATACTTATAAGAAACATTTTTATCATGGCTAGTGCAATCATCATTAGTATTATGGATATTCAAAGAGTTCATACTAACAACATTGCAATCATGTTCATCATTCAAATATTTAGTGCCAAACAATTTATAGACTTCTTCTTCTAACACTTGAGCACAATTTTTCTTTCCATCATTTTCGCGAAAGACATTAAAAAGATGAAGCATATGAGGCAACCTCAATTCCATTTTTTTGTATTTTTCTTTTATAAACTAAACTAGTGATAAAACAAGAAACTAAAAGATTTGATTGAAAGATCTAAAGATATACCTTCAAGCACTAACCTCCCCGGCAACGGCGCCAGAAAAGAGCTTGATGTCTACTATGCAATCTTCTTCTTGTAGACTCGTGTTGGGCCTCCAAGCACAGAGTTTTGTAGGACAGTAGAAAATTTCCTTCAAGTGGATGACCTAAGGTTTATCAATCCGTGGGAGGTGTAGGATGAAGATGGTCTCTCTCAAACAACCCTGCAACCAAATAACAAAGAGTATCTTGTGTCCCCAACACACCCAATACAATGGTAAATTGTATAGGTGCACTAGTTCGGCGAAGAGATTGTGATACAAGCGTAATATGGATGGTAGATATGGGTTTTTGTAATCTGAAAATATAAAAACAGCAAGGTAACTATTAACAAAAGTGAGCGATAACGGTATTGCAATGCTTGGAAACAAGGACTAGGGTTCATACTTACACTAGTGCAAGTTCTCTCAACAATGATAACATAATTGGATCACATAACAAGCCCTTAACGTGCAACGAAGAATCACTCCAAAGTCACTAATAGCGGAGAACAAATGAAGAGATTATTCTAGGGTATTACGAAAGCACCTCAAAGTTATTCTTTCTGATCAATCTACTGGGCTATTCCTATAAGTGTCACAAACAGCCCTAGAGATCGTACTAAAATAACACCTTAAGACACACATCAACCAAAACACTAATGTCACCTAGATACTCCAATGTCACCACAGGTATCCACGGGTTTGATTATACGATAGTCATCACACATTCTCAAATTCATCTATTCAAACCAACACAAAGAACTTCAAAGAGTGCCCCAAAGTTTCTACCAGAGAGTCAAGACGAAAACATGTGCCAACCCCTATGCATAAGTTCACAAGGTCACATAACCCGCAAGTTGATCACCAAAACATACATCAAGTGGATCACGTGAATATCCCATTGTCACCACAGATAAGCACATGCAAGACATACATCAAGTGTTCTCAAATCCTTAAATACTCAATTCAATAAGATAACTTCAAAGGGAAAACTCAATCCATTACAAGAAGGTAGAGAGGGGGGGACATCATAAGATCCAACTATAATAGCGAAGCTCACGGTACATCAAGATCATGCCAAATCAAGAACACGAGAGATAGAGAGATCAAACACATAGCTATTGGTGCATACCCTCAGCCCCGAGGGTGAACTACTCCCTCCTCGTCATGGAGAGCGCCGGGATGATGAAGATGGCCACCTGTGATGGATTACCCCTCTAGCAGGGTGCCAAAACAGGGTTTCGAGAGATTTTTCATGGCAACAGAGGCTTCCGGCGGCGGAACTCCTGATCTAGGTTTATTTCTGGGAGTTTCTATATTTACAGGAATTTTTGGCGTTGAGAACAAGTCACGGGGGGTCCATGAGGAGCCCACAAGACTGGAGGGCGCGCCCTAGGGGGTGCCCTCCACCCTTGTGGAGTCCTTGTGGCTCTTCTGGCCCAACTCTTTTGCTTTGAGGGCTTCTTCTGGTCCATAAAAAATCACCGTAAATTTTCAGGTCATTTGGACTCTGTTTGGTATTCCTTTTTTGTAAAACTCAAAATCAAGGGAAAAAATAGAAACTGGCACTGGGCTCTAGGTTAATAGGTTAGTCCCAAAAATCATATAAAATATCATATAAATGCATATAAATCATCCAAGATGGATAATATAATAGCATGGAGCAATCAACAATTATAGATACGTTGGAGACGTATCAGATCTCGTGGTTCTAGAACTTGTGGCGGCTGGAATTGTGTTTCCTCGACTCCCCTAGGATTTCTAGAATATTTGGGAATTTATAGGGTGAAGAGGCGATGCAGGGGGCTCCGAGGTGGGCACAACCCCCCTGGGCGCGCCTGGGCTCTTGGGCGTGCCCTGGTGGGTTGTGCTCCCCTCGGGCCTCCTCTTTGGTACTTATTTGGCCCATTGGGTGTCTTCTGGTCTAGAAAAAATCTCCAAAAAGTTTCGCTGCGTTTGGACTCCATTTGGTACTGATATTCTGTGAAGTAAAAAAACAAGCAAAAAACAGCAAGTGGCACTAGTCACTATGTCAATAGGTTAGTCCCAAAAAATGATATATATAGTTGCTATAAAAATGATTGTAAAACATCCAAGAATGATAATATAACAACATAGAACAATAAAAAATTATGGATATGTTGGAGACGTATCAAACATCTCCATGTTGATCATATCTACTATATGACTCATGTTCGACCTTTCAGTCTCCAGTGGTCCGAGACCATATGTTCACATGCTAGGCTCGTCAAGTTTAACCCAAGTATTATGCATGTGTAAAAACTGGCTTCCACCCGTTGTATGTGAAGGTAGAGTCTATCACACCCGATCATCACGAGGTGCTTCGAAACGATGCACTTTAGCAACGGTGCATACTCGGGAAGAACACTTTTATCTTGAAATTAAGTGAAGGGGTCATCTTATAATGCTACCGTCGTCCTAAGAAAAATAAGATGCAAAAAGGATAAACATCACATGCAATTAAAAATATGTGACATGATATGGCCATCATCATCTTGTGCTTTTGATCTCCATCTCCAAAGCAATGACATGATCTCCATTGTCGCTGCCATGACACCTTGATCTCCATCGAAGCGTCGTGGTCGTCTCGCCAACTATTGCTAACACATAGCAATAAAGTAGAGCAATTACATGGCGCTTAGTGATTGACACGTAGGTCATATAATAATTAAAGACAACCCTAAGTCCCCTCCCGGTTGTCATACTCATCGACATGCAAGTCGTGAACTTATTACAAAACATGATCATTTCATACATATCACATCTTGACCATATCACATCACAACATACCCTGCAAAAACAAGTTAGGCGTCCTCTGTTTGTTGTTGCAAGTTTTACGTGGCTGCTATGGGCAACTAGCAAGAACCGTTCTTAGCTACGCAAAACCACAACAATGATTATCAAGTTGCCATTTAACCTTCTACAAGGACTGTCATAGTCAAATTAGATTCAACTAAAGTGGGAGAAACAGACACCCGCCAGCCACCTTTATGCAACAAGTTGCATGTTAGTCGGTGGAACCGGTCTCATGTACGTGGACATGTAAGGCTGGTCCGAGCCGCTTCATCCCACAATACCGCCCACAACTCCTTTGTGTTCTACTCGTGCATATAATCTAAGCATAGTCCTGGCTCATGATGCCACAGTTGGGAAACGTTGCACAAAAAAACAATATTCTACGCACATGCAAGATCTATCCATGGAGATGCATAGCTACGAGAGGGGGAGAGCATCTACATACCCTTGTAGATCGCTAAGTGGAAGCGTTTATCGGCGCGATTGATGTAGTCATACACCTTCACGATCCGTTCTGATCAAGCACCGAACGTACGACACCTCCGCGTTCAGCACACGTTCAGCTCGATGACGTTCTCGCATTCTTGATCCAGCAAGAGGGGCGAAGTAGTAGATGAGTTCCGGCAGCACGACGGTGTGGTGACGGTGGTGGTGAAACTATTTCCGCAGGGCTTCACCAAGCACAACGGATTTAGAGCAAAGGATGAACTAGAGGGAGAGGGGGCGCCGGCACACGGCTTGGTGAATCATGGTGTGTTCTAGGAGCTAGCCCTGCCTCTCTATTTATATGTTGAGCCATGGGGTCATTACTTGGAGAGATGGCCTCCCCAAAGTCGGTTTGGAACGCAAGGAAGAGTCCTTCTCGGATTCCAGCACCAGACGCCACGGTCCTCGGCGTTTGGCCGAGAGGACATGGTACTCGGCGTCTGGTCCCCGACCTCCGCAAAACTTCCTTTTACACCGACCTAAAGCCCCGCGGGCCTTACCCCTCGGCCCAACCAAAGTGTCCTCGCACCAGAACATTTCTGGAAACATCTTAAACCTTTCCGGCGAATTCTGGAACCCTTCCAGATATCATCATATATATCAATCTTTACCTCCAGACCATTCCGGAGCTCCTCGTCATGTCCGTGATCTCATCCGGGACTCCGAACAACATATGATCACCAACATACATAACCCATATAATACTATATCGTCAACGAACGTTAAACGTGTGGACCCTACGGGTTCAAGAATGATGTAGACATGACCGAGACGCTTCTCCGGTCAATAACCAATAGCGGGACCCTGATGCCCATATTGGTTCCTACATATTCTACGAAGATCTTTATCGGTCGAACCTTTATGATAACATACATAGTTCCCTTTGTCTGTTAGTATGTTACTTGCTCGAGATTCGATCGTCGGCATCTACATACCTAGTTCAATCTCGTTACTGGCAAGTCTTTTTACTCGTTTTGTAATACATCATCTTGTAACTAACTCCTTAGTTACTTTGCTTGAAAGCTTCTTGTGATTCTGTATTACCGAGAGGGCCCAGAGATACCTCTCCGTCATACGGAGTGAAAAATCCCAATCTCGATCCATGTTAACTCAACAGACACCTTCAGAGATACCTGTAGAGCACCTTTATGATCACCCAGTTACGAAGTGACGTTTGATAGCACACAAGGTATTCCTCCGGTATCCGGGAGTTGCATGATCTCATGGTCGAAGGAACATGTATTTAACATTAAGAAAGTAGTAGCAATAAACTGAACGATCATATGCTATGCTAATGGATGGGTCTTGTCCATCACATCATTCTCTTAATAATGTGATCATGTTATCAAACGACAACTCATGTCTATGGTCAGGAAACCTTAACCATATTTTGGTCAACGAGCTAGTCTAGTAGAGGCTTGCTAGTGACTTGGTATTTGTTTTTGTATCCACACATGTATTTAAGTATGTGATCGTACAATTATAGCATGAATAATAAACCTTTATCATAATTAAGGAAATATAGTAATAATCACTTTGTTATTGCCTCTAGGGCATATTTCCAACACCAATCCTCCTCCTTCGAGAGCGAAACGTAGTCCTCATCTGCTGAGGAAGTGAGAGTCAACATGGAGGGAGGTGATACCACCTACCAACTTTAAAAGATCAATTCTAGATGAGAAATCTAGCACAAATAGCATCATGAAAAGAAAAAAAGCAAAATTGACATGCTGTCGTGGGTGGGTAGGAGCCCATTGCCATGCAGCGTGTTGTAGATCAGCGTGGAGCAGAGGGTCGCCTGCATCTGGAACTCCTTCAGGAGCGTCGGCACGCGCGCGGTCGCGGCTAGGTCTCCGGCTGGTGTGTCCTCCTTCGCGTTGAACCACGCCACCTCTTCCTTCCTACGGTGCTGCAGCGCCGGATCGAAGATGTCGCCGAGGCGACGAAAGCTAGCCCAAGCCGGAACGCTGGCGCTGCGGGACTTGGCGCCGCACTTGCGCGCCGCCTCTCTCCGCCTGTCTGACACGGCATGGCAGAAGCCAGAGCCACCTGACTCCTCGTTGTTCCGACGCTTGCGGGCGACGAAGCCACCGCACGTGCCGACCGAAACCATCACCGCCTCCACACCTTCGCCATCGCTGGAGAGATCCGATGGCCGGAGGTGTCGGAAATGGTTGCTGGAGGGGAGATGATTTCTCGCCGGAGGGAGGAGGTTCGCGATGGAGGAGAGCTGGGGATTTGTGGGACAGGAACCCTAAGAAGCGTCGGCGTCTGAATATATAGCGGAAACGGGGGCGGTTTTCGGACCTCCTCTAAAAAATTTACGGGCCAGACCCTTTTTTCACGGATCTGATCGGGTCGGTTTTTTGGCCCGTCCCGTATAACGCAGTTCGCCGGAGTTTTACGGTCTCCGCTAGAGATGCTCTAATCCAAGAGGACTCTACCACGTTCAACATAAATTCAGATATATTCCTAAAATGTGCGCTCACGTTGGATCACAAGGTCGAAACGCGACACCCTCAAATTCCATGTGCATCTAGATGCCATTTGAGTTCTACGATTAATGGCACCGTGCCTGTGGCGTATGTTAAGGTGTCAGCGTCGTAGAAATCATGTAGTACCGGAGGTGCTACAAAACGGTGGCCGTGGCGGGCCCTCTCCCATCGGATGCAGATGCCTCATCATCAGCAGAAAAGAATAAAAAGCCCAATCGGACGATCAAGCAGGTCGATCCCTGTCAGCATCAAGCCACACATACCCACGCGGCCGTGCTCTAGCAACCACGAACACCAGCACTACGCTTGCTTCTCAGCTAACACGACGACCAGGACGCTCGAAAGCAACCAAAATGTTCCATAGGTGCCATGCGCACAGGCTCGATCGGTGCAAGCAGTTGAGCAACATTAGTACAAACCACACGCACGAGTACGTCCAGGCTCGGCAAATTTGACCATTTTGACCTATGGACGAAATCAATTCACGGAATGAACTGACCGTGAAACTATTTCACAGCCCTAACCTTTTTGTGTAGCGCCCGCCACGACGGCGCCACACCGTACTGTGCAGCGCCTAGCCCGGGGGCGTTGCACACCAGTCCACCGTGGCAGCCCCTGGGCCCGCACCCAGCAGTGCAACGCCTCCGAGCTAGGCGCCACACATGTAATGTGCAGCGCCTAGCCCGTAGGCGCCACACTTGTAAAGTGCAGCGCCTAGCGCTTAGGCGCTGCACTGTGACTTATCCAGCCACTCGGCTGCCCCCCCCCTCCCCCACCCCCACACCACACACTCTCCCACTCTCCTCCCCGAGCTTTTCCCCCTTTCCCCCTCTCTCCCCCTCTCAAATCCTCTCCCAAATCTTGCAAATTTGAAGATTTTGTCCGTGGATTTCGAAGTCAAACCCTCCCTCAAGGTAATATTCTTCATTCCCCTTGTTTTGATCCAAGTAAAGTTCCCCATTGATCATTTGTTGCTTGTTTGGGGAAACCCTAGTTTTGTTTGGATCTAGAGATTTGCATGGAAATGTGAGATGTTTGTTTGCCAATTTCTATGGTTAGGCTTTGTTAGTATGCTAGGGTTATTCTTATGGGTGTTCTTATGTTGGTGCTAGGGCTAGGGTTATGGTTATGGTTATGGTTATGGTTATGGTTATGGTTATGGTTATGGTTATGGTTATGGTTATGGTTAGGGTTAGGGTTAGGGTTGTTGTTTGATATATATATTAGGGTTTCTATTCCGTGTTAATCCTTGTATTAGTACTCATGGAAGCAATGTTACTTTGTGTTATTGCAATGCTTATAGGGATGGGAAGAACATGTGTGTTTGTTCATCATGGGGACAAGGACGCCTTTTTGAAAGGCAATGTAGAACCGGACCCGGATGAGGTTGACATTGTGTTTGATAGTAGTCCTAGCTATGCGGAGCTCTTGTAACAAGTTAGGGAAGATTTGAATTGGACGGACCCTAGTGATATCATAGAGTTGGAGGGAAGGCATAATGTTGGTTTTGGAATGCACATCCGTTGGAAGACAATGCGTGTCAACTCGGAGCAACGTTGGGTTGCATACAAGGAGACGGTGGCTGAATCACTAGACAAGGCTCTTGAGTTATTTGCAACGAAGAAGGTTGATTCAAGTTTGCATTTGGACTTGAACCGGAACCCCTCCCCTTTGGTTGCTAGTAGCCCCACACCCTTGAAGCGAGATGAAATTGTTGAACCTCTTTTGACCCAAGAAGTGAGGCCAACATTGAGCCCGTTTACAAACAACCAAGATGAAGCTTTGCAAAGGACAATAATGAGTATGCGGACGATGACAATGAAGTTGATCTCCATGACAACAATGTGGGTGATCTCAACAAATATCACTTGCAAGAGACAATGGACCCTTCCATCCCTTTTTCCCGTGCATATGCATCGGACTCGGATGACGATGGTCCCGATGAACAAGTTGATGCGGAGGGGTTCACGGTGAAGGAGGCCGAAGCTTTCGAGAAGGTATTTGGTCGGGATCATCGGACTACATTGTTCAAGGATGTTAGTCTCGCGGATGAAGCCGTGGTAGATGGTGGCCAATGTGTACCTCTTGGGGTTAGGCCAAGCTCTTATTGTGATTTGGGAGACGACAAGAACCGCATTGCTAAAGGTTCTAAGTTCGACACCTTCTTGGAATTGAAGATGTGGCTCGACAACTACTCGGTTACGCATTATCGTCCACATAAGGTGGTGCACTCGGACGTCAAAGTGCGCTACACGGTTGCATGTGCATGTGAAGATGAAATATGTCCATGGATTGTGCGTGCAAGACCATGGAAAGGAGGTCCCACTTGGCACGTAGTGAGTTGTGTGCCAACTCACATGTGCCAAGGCAAAAGGGTGGATGGCAAGATTGTGTCCCAAAACCACAAACAACTCACGTCCGAGTTCATCGCTTACAGGCTCTCCAACTCAATATCCACACTTCCAACAATGAGCGTCCAACATGTCATTGACCTTGTGAAAGCCATCTTTCACTACAAGGTGAAGTACGGCAAGGCATGGAAGGCGAAGCAAGCCGCATTTAAGATGTTGTATGGTACTTGGGAGGAAGCATACAACCGAATCCCTAGGTTGTTGTTAGCCATGGCCGCGACAAACCCGGGCATGGTTCATGTGGTTGAGCCTCATGGGCACCAAACAACGGTTCATGAAGGAAGGAAAGTCAGAGTATTTGGCCGTGCTTTTTGGGCGTTCGAGCAATGTGTGAGGGCTTTCGAACATTGTAGGCCGGTCATCGCAATTGATGGCACGTTCTTGACCGGACAATACAAGGGCACCTTGTTGGTTGCGATAGCAAGTGATGCCAATAACCGGGTGTTGCCATTGGCATTTTCTTTGGTTGAGGTGGAAAACAATGACAATTGGGAGTGGTTTCTGCATCTTTTGAGGACGAAGGTGTTACCTGCTGAAAGGGAAATTTGTGTCATATCGGATCGGCATCAAGGAATTCTTAACGCGGTGGAGATTGACATTCCCGGGCATGCTCCGTTGCACCATCGATGGTGCATGAGGCACTTTTGTTCGAACTTCTATAGGGCATGTGGCCTTAAGGAGTTGGCCGATGATCTTCAAGATTTTTGTCTTGCTTTCTCCGAGAAGCGCTTCGCCACTTTGTACAACAAATTGCTCGCACACAAAAAACTTGATGCCGGGGGTCAAGACTTTCTCAATACGCACATTCAATACCGGAACAAGTGGGCACGTGCCTTTGATGAAGATGGCCGGAGATACGGTTAAATGACAAGCAATATGGCGGAATGCTTCAATAGGGTGCTCAAAGGTGCACGTGGATTACCCGTGACGGCAATAGTTCAATACACATTTGACAAGATGAATGCGTACTTTGTAAAGTACTCGATGGAAACCGATGCACAAATAGCGGGTGAGAACCCACGGAAGTACAAGTACAAGTTCCCACCCAAAGTTGATGAATGGTTGGTATTTCAATCACGGAAGGCGGACTCAGAAGAAGCTATATTATATGACAACGAAGAGTGGAAGTACGAAGTGAAAGAGCCAGGAGGAACCACAAACGATGGCCGGCAACATAGGTCGGGCTTTCAAGGTGTCGTTAACACAATGTGATTGCACTTGCGGGAGGCCGTTGTTGCTTCATCTCCCATGCTCACACTTGTATACAGCCGGTCGCGTTAGGAATGTGGACATCAATCACCCACGCACCGTGAGGGAGTCCGAGTTCTCAATCATGACGGTCAAGAAAACATGGGCTCCCCGCTTTCACCCGTACTTTAACCAATCGCAATGGCCGGAGTATCATGGAGTTCAACTATGGCCGGATCCGGAGTTGAAGGTTGTTAAACGGGGTAGACGTAAGACAAAGCGTCTTAGAGGAGACATGGACGGATGGGGCCATGGTGGCCGCCGCGAAGCGGGCAACGACCAATTCCAAGAGCCTCGTGAGAGCTCCCGTTGTGGGGAGTGCAAAGGTCATGGCCACAACAAAAGAAAATGTACGAAACCAAGGAAAAGATCCAAGAAAAATGATGCAAGCACAAGCCAACAAGGAGCTACACAAGGGAGCCAACCAAGTGGTAGCCAACAAGTGCCAAGTCAACCAAGAGGTAGCCAACAAAAGCGAAGGCAATCTAGTGGTAGCCAACAAGTGCCAAGACAACCAATTGGTAGCCAACCTAGTGGTAGCCAACAAGTGCCAAGCCAACCAAGTGGTAGCCAACAAGTGCCAAGCCAACCAAGTGTTAGCCAAAGAGGATCTAGGCAACAAAGAGGTCAGCAACTAGGACTTACAAGAGGCCGTGGTGGTGGTAGTGGCCGTGGTGGTGGTGGTAGAGCTCGTGGTGGTGGTGGTAGAGCTCGTGGTGGTGGTGGTCTAGGCCTTGGTGGTGGATTTGGCCGTGGTGATGGTCTTGGCCTTGGTGGTGTATTTGGCCGTGGTGATGGTCTTGGCCTTGGTGGTGGATTTGGCCGTGGTGATGGAGAAGGGCAAGTTCGTTATAGAGGAATGTTTGGATACCTAGATGGACCGTTTCCGTATGTTCCTCACTAACTATAATGTATCATATGTTCTTGTTTTTCATATGTGCTTCCATTTGTTCTTATTGTCCTTACTAACCATTATGTTTCCGTATGTTCCTCACTAACCATTATGTTTCACTCATTGTAGGTATGGCGGCTTCCCAACCCAACAAACCAACGATGAAGGAGGATGGCGAAGATGAGATGGCGGGATGGTGGGAGAAGGCTGCGAAGAAGCTTAGAGATGAGGATGCAGCCAAGCTAAAGAAGAAGAAGGAAGAGGAGCTTGAGAAGGAGATGAAGAGGAAAGAGAGAGCGTCAAATGCGATGCGCGCTAGGGAGCAAGCGTTGGTGAGGAAATGTGAGGAGGCACAGAAGAAGCGTCTAAAGGATTTTCAAGAAAAAACCATGAAGCTTTGGGCAATTGCAGCTGAAAAAGAAGAGAGGGACAATCAGATATTCATGGAAAGGGTGGTTAAGGAGGCTCACCTCATAAGAAAAAGGGAGGAGGAAGAGGAAGAAGAGAGGAAGAAGAAGAAGGGAAAGGGGCCTTGCTCTACGCAATAAAGCTACTATGTCTCCTCTTCGATTTGGTTGTGAACTACTATGTGTCGTGAACTACTATGTCTCCTCCTCGATTTGGTTGTGAACTACTATGTGTCGTGAACTACTATGTCTCCTCCTCGATTTGGTTGTAATAACTACTATGTGGCGTGAACTACTATGTCTCCTCCTCGATTTGGTTGTAAGAACTACTATGTGTCGTGAAGTACTATGTGTTATGAACTATGTGTCATGCATATATTCTCTTCACAGTTGTTACATTGCTATGTATCAATCCTACTTCACATCAGGTATGTACATGCTAAAAAATTCACTAAGTCCACGTGCAATGCCTAGCACCAAGGCGCTGCACTGTGTAGTGTAACGCCTCCAAGCTAGGCGCTGCATAAGTCTGTAGCTATCCAGAGAGCAACAGAATGTGTGTCATGCTACAGACCTGTGCAGCGCCTAGCGTGGAGGCGTCACACTACA